>NC_090021.1:64483664-64786694 GCF_037176765.1 Anolis sagrei
ATCTTGGATATTATTGAAAGGTCAAAGATTCAAAATACTCCTTAAATACAAATCCGAAAAGAAGGATCCCCTTTTCCAGTGGAGAGGGCAAGGAAGGACACCATGAAAGTTGGATCTTTAAATTATAATAAGCTGTTTATTGCATGGCCAATACAAGATGGCAAAATGCATATACAATGCAATATACAATGCAATCAAAAGGGGCTGCAGAGCTTTTATCACTTTGGCAGTAAATTGAATACAAATTCTCATTGGTGTTCAAAGATCAATCATTTCATTGGTCTAAGCTGGCTATACAGATGCTCATTGGCTTTTTATGATTTTTGACAGACATGAATGCACACATGGGATCCTAACAATGGCACAGCTATAGTCTATTGTTCTCTGACCATGACTGTCTTAATGAATCAATCTTATCTCATGAACTAAAGCACAGACCAAATGCTTTTGTTACAGCTTTTGTAGAAGACTTGTAGCAAGTCTGTCCATTGTGTCCCCTCCAACTTTCCTGATTTGTTAAGTATGGTCCCAATGAAACTTCTGTGTTTTTTGCAGCTGTTTTGAAATGGAGAAGAGGGGAAATTGTTGTAGCCTCTTCTGGCATGTATGTTCTTCCTTAGTAACTTTGTCATATTAATTATACTCTGATGTTTGGCCATATACATTCTAGTTTTTATCTGTGAAATGTCAGCAAATATATTATTAAGCAATCTAACATTGATTGACAGTGACCCTCCCAGGTTTCAGATAAAAATCTATTTTAATCTACCTGCAGATAGCAAAGGTTCTAATAATAACTAAGTACAAACTAAGTTTATCTGATAGTTTTACCATTTTACCACACACCTCTCCGAATTTATCCATTCCTGTCCAAGCCCACAATACAATCCCCATTAAGTGAAGGTGAAAAATATTAAGATCAATCTTAGATTATGCCTGAGGAGTTTTATAGAAATTTATTTCCTTGCACTTTGTCCAGAACTTGAGAGTTTGCTGGTCCTAGTCTGGAGCCTCATTCGGGCAATTTCAGTCCACATTCTGAGCTGTTTGGTTGCAGGCTGGGCCTCAGGCTAAGTTCCTTCTCTAGTACTGATGACACAAAACTGGCCATATGACTACCATTGCCCTCTGGACATTCCCTCCCAAAAAGGGAGAGAAATAGCCTCTAGCAATTTATTTTGGGAAGGAAAAGAAGCTTCACATAACACAAGTGTGAATTGTAAGGATAATTAGTATGCTAAAATTGTAGCATAAAATGTTAGAATATAAGAATCATAAATTGCTTCTGATACTAAATGATAATTTCATTCCTCTCTTATAGATGATATATATGAATGTTTAAATACTTTAAGTAATGAAAATAAATGTAAAGGAAATGAAGAATTAGATGCAATTACTTAAGTGTAATAAAAACGAAGAATTAGATGTGTTGACCATAAATATGGGCATTGCCTTTTCTCCTGCCTCCTTCCCTGCAAAATATTAGATATCAATCAAGACTTAATTTACTAAGAATAACTCCACTATCCCCATCTTCCCTTTTTCTTTCTTACCCAACTTTTATACCTTTTCCCCTTGTGTGTGTGTGAAAAAAATGGAAATGTTATATATATAATCATAAAATGCTGTTTTAATCTGCAGGATGCCTGTCCTGTCCACTAAAGGTATCTTTAAAGTTAATAGGATTAATTGGTCTATTAGATTTTTTTCAAAATCAAGACACTGACAGCATAATTGCTTTTGGTTGACAAACTTATAGGGCTGTTCACCAATTTCAGGTTCTCAGACAATTATTATGTTTAAAATATAGTGAAGTAGGAGGCTTTCAAAATGTACAATTTGCAACTCTAAGTTCCAAATAAAACTTTGTTCATTACTGATGACAAAGGACCAACTGTATTGTTGTGAGTTTTCCAGGCTGTATGGCCATATTCCAGAAGCATTCTCTCCTGATGTTTCACCTGCATTATGGCACACATCCTTAGAGGTTGTGAGCTTTGTTGGAAACTAGAAAAATGGGGTTTATATATCTGTGGAATGTCCAGGGTGGGGGAAAGAACTCTTTGTATGTTTGAGGTAGGTGTGAATGTTTCAGTTGGCTACCTTGATTTGCATTTAATGGTCCAGCAGTTTCAAGGTCTGGTTTCTTATTGCCTGGGGAAATCCTTTGTTGGGAGGTGATTAGCTGGCCCAACTGTATTTTGAATGATTTAGAAGTATTAAATAGTTTTGAATCATATTATGATAAATCAAATTGCCTCCTTTTTAAATTAAATGTCTGATTCTCCAGTTGCATGGCAAAAAATAACTCCTAATGCATTTTAATTTCTGGATTTGCTGCTCATGCCATCCCAGGAGCCCCAAGCGTTGGCATTTTGCTTTTCTTTATTTTAAAATTGCATATTTTACAATGAAGTAATGACTGCCTGTCATCAGCAATAAAATAGTGGGATCTCTTGGAATAACAAAGTGATGGCAATATCATCCAGCTTAGAAACATTTGAAATTTAGATCAGGTTTGGATATAAAGGAATCAAAATCCCAGTAATGTAGACACAGGTATTCATAAAGGTTTTCAAAATAAAGCCAGTTGCTGGGAGTAAACAGAAACAACTTAAACTTCTGATACTCTGGAAAAGTAGAAACAAGAACAAATACAAAAATTCAAATAGAACTTGAGGATAATATTTTTTTTTTTAATTGTCCTGTTGATTTTAGTGGGTCTGATCTAGTTATATTCTGTGTAAGTCAGTGTACCTTCAAGGCATTTGTCAATTTATGGGGATCTTAAGAATGTCATAGAGTGTACTTAGGTAATTTCATATGGTGTTCTCAGTGGTGGATGGCCAGTTCCTTCCTCTGCAATGTCGCTTGGAACACCTGGTATCCATTGACGGTTGTCCATCCAAATACTAATCAGAACAGGCCTTATTGCAAGAACAAATGGGATCTGGTGAACGTAGGGTGTTGGGTTATATTCTGTACAGTGATAAACGTCCCCTTACACACATTATCACAATCCCATCATCTGTACAGTTTTAGGATACTAACACAAAGCAAAAGTTGGGGCTTTGCATAACACAGGGGGCATGAGTTTGGTGGGTGAATGTACACAACCCATTGCTGGTAATCTGGAAGCAAAAGCTAAGGAAGGATCCAGTTGTGTCTGTAATTATTGTCATATTTTTCCCTTGTGAGAAAGGATTGCAGCTGTTTCCTGATACTGTACCAGGTGTAAATTTGGGGGGTTTTGTAGGATGGAGATTGATTATTCCTTCTGTTCTTGGTGACAATCATCTTCAGTCCATCCCTTAAGTGCATTCACATTTGCGCAGCCATGGGCACCTATCATAGCATCTCTGCTTTCTCATTTATTTATTTACATAATTTGTATCCCAATCATATCAGCCCAAAGGCGAGTCTCAGCAACATCAGTACAACATTTTTAATGTGTTTGTAGAATTTGTATAGTATTTGTGCGTTTTTAACTGTGCTGTGACCTGCCTCAAGCCATGGGGAAAGGCAGGTAAGAGATAATAATAATAATAATAATAATAATAATAATAATAATAATAATAATAATTGGCGGCGGCGTCATTGTCAGCATTATTGAGTGACAGGCAGAGATCCTATACCATTCACTGTCAATCTTTTTCACCACAACAGTTATTTAGGCTAAAGTAGGTGGCAGGTGGATGAGCAAGAAGAAGTAAAAAGAACTAGCTCCAGAGGATCTTGTGAATTGTCTCCTGCTCAGCTATTGAGTTTCAGCAGATGGATGGCCATAGGTACCTTTGGCCCTAGGGACAGCTTCACTTGCTATGGGTGCTAGTGCTCATTGAATGTCTCGGGGGCAGTAGAAGTAGATTCAAGTACAATTAAACACACAAAACACTTGATTTATTCTGTCAGAGCTAGGGAGTTTACGGGGGGGGGGGGAGGTGGAGTAATTGTACCTTTGATAGGGAGATTTCTGGAAGTGTAGCTTTTAGGAGCTCTCTCCAGTTTTCATTTTTGGTAACTGTAACCCTCTCTAGACCTTTCCTTCTTTGTTCCTTTCCTTTCCCTTTCACGATGAAAAGTGACATTTTCATAGCAACAGAACAATGTGGTGGTATTATATAAGATCCGTATTGCTGCTGCCGAGAACAAAAGAATACCATAGGAATACTAGTGCTGGGTTATTCTGTGGGAGTTTGGTACTATTACATAAGGATATCATTTTATATTTCTCTGTGCCCTTTGAAGAGATGGCGTTACATGGGGAAGGATTCCTGTAAAGCAGCAGTTTTCAACTTGGCTTCATGTCTAGGACTGCATTTTCCAAAAACTGACCACTAGCAACAATGGCTAAAGCTTTTGGGAGGAGCTGCCTCATGTCTTTGCAAGGAAAAGCTGGTTAGGAATAATAAATAAATAAATAAATAAATAGGTAAAGAGAATTCCTAAAGTATGTGGAGGATAAAAGATTGAAGACCATTGCTTCACAATGATAGCTCTACCATCATTGTTAGGGGGGTTTTTTATTACTTAGTTTCAGTGTGCAGAATCTACCATCTAACTCAATATCGCTACTGACAGGAGCTCTCCAGAATCTCAGACAGGAATCTTTTCCTGTTTTATCTAATGATAGCTGGGATTACACCTGGTACACTGTGCATATAAAGGTGCAACTTTACAGTTATACCTCAGTTCTCAAAGTTCATGAGCATTATTTTTAACACAGGATTTGAGACCAGAGGTGGAAATAATATGGAAAGAGTAGAGATCTTACACCACAAAATACTGA
Source organism: Anolis sagrei (assembly GCF_037176765.1). Lineage (NCBI taxonomy): Eukaryota > Metazoa > Chordata > Lepidosauria > Squamata > Anolidae > Anolis > Anolis sagrei. Next base: position 64,488,454 of record NC_090021.1, read on the forward strand.
ACAAAGTCCTCCTTTCCTTCCAAAACCCTGGGAAAAGGGGCGGGTCTAAAGATTCTTAACAATGATTGCCAAGTTGTTGGCCCTATGATTGCAACCTTAGGGAAGCTACCTTATTGCAAAATGCATGGCTTAAACAGATTCATGCAAACTAGCAGTGCAAGAAAAGGAATTCAAATCTCCTGTCACTGCTGTGCCGACACAGAAAGTGTTTCAACATTTCAAAATGTTTCCTGTCTGTATTATATTTGTTTTATGTAAAGTGAGACAATGAAGAGTTAATGGAGGGAAATAGATATTTCAAATTATGTTATAATCTTGTACCCACCTCTTGGAAGTGTGCCTGTGAAAGAAAGGGACACTCGCAACTCAAAAAGATAGGCCCAATTGAAATAGCTACATTTACACAGTCATGAACTGCCTGTGAAAGGGTGGTGCATGGAGTTTCAAAAAGATTGCTGTTAGACCACAAGCATAAACAGCCAGTGCATAAACAGCCTCTAGTCGTAGTCATTCGCAAAATGATAACCCTGAAGCATAAGGCCCAATGAAATATTCTCCATTTGTTGAATTATTTTTTGGCTCAAAGTTAGTAAAACTTGATAATTTGATAACTCATTAAACCATTTGTAACTTTTTGTGTGTAATTCTAATATCTTACAATTATGACATCCATTGCTTGGAAATTGGATCCATCATTTTGTTACAAAATGTATATTATTATTATTATTATTATTATTATATTATTATTATAATATTATAACTTTATTTGTACCCCGCTAGCATCTCCCGAAGGATTCGATGCGGCTCACAATAGGCCGAAGCCCAACACAATGCTAAGGTGTGCTTAGCATTGTCCTGAAAGATAGTAAGATTTCCTTGAAATAATTTGTTTTCAGCCATTCAAAGTTCACACTGCATTTCAGTCTTAAAAGTATTGGGTTGTTTTAGGTTTTTCGGTCTGTATAGCCATGTTCTAGAAACATTCCCTCCTGACGTTTTGCCTGCATCTGTGGCAGGCATCCTCAGAGGTTGTGAGCTTTGTTGGAAACTAGGAAAATTGGGTTTATATATCTGTGGAATATCCCGGGTGGGAGAAAGAATGCTTGTCTGTTGGAGGTAGGTTAGCCGCCCTGAGTCCCTGTCTGTTGGAGCTAGGTGTGAATGTTTCAATTGGCCACCTTGATTAACATTTGATGGCCTGACAGTTTTTAGGTGTGGCTTGTTACTGCCTGGGAAATTCCTTTGTTGAGAGGTGATTAGGTGTTCCTGATTGTTTCTTGTCTGGAGTTCCCCTGTGTTTGAGGGGTTGTTTTTTTTTGTTTAATGTTATAATTCTAGAGGATTTTTTTAGTACTGGTAGACAGATTTTGTTCATTTTCATGTTTTTTCCCCCTTTCTGTTGAAATTGTTCACATGCTTGTGGATTTCAATGGCTTCTCTGTGTAGCCTGACATGATAGTTGTTAGGGTGATCCAGCATTTCTGTGTTCTCAAATAATTTGCTATGCCGAGGTTGGTTCATCAGGTTAAAATTATTCGGGTTCATCAGGTTAAAAGTATTTCTGCTTATCTCTTTGCTACCTTCAAGCAGCTGGAAGGGTGTGGCATTCTCCAAGCTCTGATGAAGATCTAATTTTATAAGCTAGAGAGTTGCTTCCAACTTTTAGAAGATCATCTCATGTCACTAGCCCACATTGAGCTAGTGGGACTATGAGCAAGAAATTCACCCAAGCAAAAGAATGTAACAATTGCATAAAAACTAAAATCTATGGCATGGCTTAAATGAGTGGCCACCTTTAAGGAGAAGACTGAGAGAAGGGAGAAATTTGCTTTCCTTTTTCACACAAACATTTTCTTCTGTTCCATTTTTAAAGTGTTTTTTATTCAGCACCAGAAACTGCTGCAGCGAATGCAGAAAACATTTCTTCAGCCATATGCATAGCCCATTGCTTTCCTTTGATTCTTTGTTTTCTTGTTTCTGTGAGAAGATAGCAATGTGCATACAAAACTAAAATGTGTTATTCATGGTTATGCGGCAGTACAGAGACAGATGTAACAGTTGGTGCCTCTTAAATTTTTAGGTTTCCTGATTCTTAATTTCTCTTCTTTTATAGTCCGAGATCGTGTACGATCAAAAATGGAAAGAGACATTTTGGCAGAAGTGAATCACCCTTTCATTGTAAAACTCCATTACGGTAAGATTCCTCCACAAATTATTCATATCTATCTTTGGAACTCTCTGATAGATTATCTAGGTATAGTTTTAAATCCCTTGTTCAATTACAGACTTTACTCATTTATCCTCAGTATATTTTCTACATATTTCAAGAACCTGATTTATTATTTCAGCCCTAATTAGTGGCAATATTCTGCTCTTTTTGGCAAAAATCCAAAAATGGGACCTAGAACAACTTGGGCTACTGTAGTTTCCCCACCCCTGCAATACGCCAAACTTGTGGAATGTGCAATGTGCACATGGTTTTTGCATTTTTGTTCCCTCACTATTCACTTTGTTGGCCGAACTGTCAGTAAACTTTCCTTGTGGTACAATATTCCTTTTCTCTTTCCCCTCATTTCTTTCTCATAGGGGTCAATTCCCCTTTCTTCATGTATATCAGCAATGGCGCCTAATAAATAGCAACAGTGGTCCATTGTAATCATTTTTGTAGCATATTTTATTATTTAACATCCAACATTGCCATCTTTTTTCCTCTGTAGCATTTCAAACAGAAGGGAAACTGTATCTTATACTAGATTTCTTACGAGGAGGAGATCTTTTCACCCGACTTTCCAAAGAGGTAAGTTTAGTAGAATAATTTCTCTCTGTGTGAAAATCAAATCAGGGTTCCTGCAAGAGTTCCTGTTTTTCCTAATTGTCCATCTGAGGATAAACTAAAGTAGGTAGGCAGGCAGAAAGGTTGTAAGAGGTGGGCATGCTTATCAAAGCACCATCTGTAGAAGAATAGAGCAGTTGGAAAAGGGAGTAATTCCTGCTGCTAACAGCTTGCTTGGAAGGAGGAGAGGAATTCTCTTGATATCTCTCTTAGAATTGGCCAGGTGGCCATCCATCACAGCCCTTCTTTCTTCTTCGTCCATGAAGTAATTTTGTACCTGAAATATATCCTGGCATCTAACACAATTGAAAAATTCTGCTCCCTGCTGAAATATGAATGCCTGAACTCCAACACCAGCAGGTGGTGATACCACTCTAATTATTTTAGCCATGGTGTTGACCTTTTGCAGAAAAAAATGCTTAAAACAAGATGTTAATTAGTTTTTAGGTTTTTTAAAGAAGAAGAAAAAACTGTGTAGTCCTATACATGATTATTCCTTAAAGCAGACTCTGTGTAATGGGGAAACACTCATTCCAGAAAAATGCCTATAGAGTTATGGTTCAGATTTTTTATTTTCTCCACCTTCTTAGCCACTTTTTTTTATATCTGTGCAATAAAGTCTATACCTCCCTCTCTCCCTGTCATTTTTTCCCTGTGTCGTCTAGGGTTAGTAATGGTAAAGGTTTCCCCTGACATTGTCTAGTTGTGTCTGAATCTGGAGGGTGGTGCTCACCTCCATTTCTAAGTTGAAGAGCCGGTGTTGTCCATAGATACCTCCAAGGTCATGTCGCCAGCATGACTGCAAGGAGTGCCATTACCTTCCCACCTCTCAATCTAGTCATATTTTCATGTTTTCGAACTGCTAGGTTGACAGAAGCTGGGCCTAACAGTGGGAGCTTACCCTGCTCCCCCGATTCGAACCGCCAACCTTTTGGTCAGCAAGTTCAGCAGCTCAGCAGTTTAACTCACTGCGCTACCAGGGGTTACACTGACATGCTATTTTTGATGTTGTTAGCTTCTGAAAACCCTTTCCCTGTGCAAGTGAAACTTATATTCCCATGGCTAAAATGCTACTCCAAATTCCTTCCTAGGTTTTCAAAAAGAGCCATCAGTGCTGAGAAACATGTTCATTCACTCCAGTGAATACTACCTTATCACTTAGTAGGAAAAATACATATAAAATGTTGGCATATAACCACCAGCATCATCAGGCTGTAAGCATCAGGGAGTAAATATACACTGCCTTTTCTCTTACCTGTGCATGTGGTTTTCCAACATTTGCTGTCTGGGTAAGCAAATATGACTGCTTAGTTTTCAATTCTGCCTGAACAGCTGTGGCAGCAGCATCAAACCAGGTGTATTGCTTGCCTTAGAACAGATGGGGCTTGAAAGTCTTTTCCCAAGAAGCAATTGTTTTGACCATAGGTAAATTGCTTGTTGGCTCTCTTCCTGTAAATTTCAATATCTTCTGTGACCAAGGTCAAGAAAATGTGACATGCAATCACCCTGCAGGTATTCCCAAAATGGATATGTATAGCATTCCATCTGTCTAAAAGGAAAAGGAGATGGAGCCATTGGGAAATGCAGGATTAAGTGTGAAAGTTTGCTTAATTAAGCTACACTTAAAAGAAAGACGTCCAAATTATGATTTCAAGTAGTTCCCTAGGGGCTGCTAGGTTTAGAAATAGTTATTTGAGTAAGGAGGAAAACAGTAGGGGGCCCATTTGCTGGCATGAGGAAGATTCATCATAGACCATAATGATACTGAGGAACAAAACATTATATCCATGCTTGCAGTATAATAACACAGTCTATTGAACAAATGGAAAGTTTATGCTTTAAAACAATGTTATCTGAAATGAGACTCATGAGCTCTGGGTGGTGCAATGCTGGCAGGATTTCTGACCGACAGATCAGTGGTTCGAAACCAAGGAGAGCGGGTTGAGCTCCCTCGGTCAGCTCCAGCTCCCCATACGGGGACATGAGAGAAGTCTCCCACAAGGATGGTAAAGCATCCGGGAGTCCCCTGGGCAATGTCCTTGCAGGTGGCCAATTCTCTCACACCAGAAGTGATTTGCAGTTTCTCAAGTCATTCCTGACACAAAAAGACAAAAACTCAGATGTACATGCAGTGGCCTAAGGTCTTTGGTAGAGCATCTCATGAAAGACCCAATCTTCCCCCCCTCCCCCAATTTTTCACTGATTTCATAAATTGCTGCTAACAGTGAAGGGGTGGTGATCTATATTAAGCTTGTTAGGAGAGGGATAGAGGGAAGACATTACAATCCTTCCCACAAAGATTGCTCTCTTCACACTTGTAGGGGGTTAGAGAATAGGCTGCTCTCTCCACACTTGTAGGGTGGTGGAGAACAGGCTCATAGTCCTTCCACACAGACAAGAGGATTGCCAGGGTTAGTGGCTGCACGCCCCATGTCCTCAATGCTATGTGGACCCTCTTAGAGTCCAAAATATTGTGCACATGTTTCAAAGTATAAACCATACATTTTGCTGTCATTCATGCTATCTTTTATTAATAGAAAAAATAGCCACAATCTTGCTTGGAGATAACAGATGTATTGCCTAGAATTTTTCACTCTTGAGGGGGATTTTTTTGTATCCAAAATGCCTTTTTAGCTCCTAGTTTAGAGGATGTATAGGGATCACAACAGTCCACCAAATCCTGCTTACCGGACAGCAACTGCTGATAACATTAGGGGGTCTGTCCCCCCTTTGCCAATCAGCTGACTGATGGCTTTCTGTCCCCCTCCCATGCTACATTAAGCACAAAGGAGAATTTCTACTTCTGTTGACTCAATACAGATCACTCATGGGAGGGGGTAGAAACATCAGTCAGTTGCTTCTCAATCAACTGACAAAACACATCCCCATTGATCACAGTGATTGCTACTTGGTAAGTGCAGATTGGAAAGATTGAGACAGGAGTCACTTCACTGCACTTTTAGTGGTTTTCATTTTCAAATGTAGCTGCCTTGTCATGACTCCTTAAAAATACTCTTGTACAGATTTTTCACCCCCACATTTTCACTTGTCCTAAATACTGCTTTTTCAATAATGAACCAGCTCACAAAGGATTGCTGCACCCTTTGCAGATCAAAGTAAAGAAGCTCTCTTGAGTGGCTCTACCACTTGTTCCATTGTATAAGATATCTTGCAGATAATATTGATGATTTATAACTTATTCGGTTGGAAAATAGTGATTGAGTACATTTTTAGAAAAAAGTGTATCACCTTGTTTGGTTGTTGTTGTTCCATAAAGCTAAATTGTAATAGGCTATCAGTAAAGCTATTTTGAATGAGTCAGAAAATAAAGGCTATGCACCAGATTTATAGTTAAATTCATTTCTATGAGAAATCAGAGAGCAGCCAAGATTTGATATTGAAGAAAAACGTATTTTTAAACAGATTGAATTCAATCTAATTTCCATCTCTGTGCTTTTGAAAGGATGAATAGTTAACCTTCATGTTGTCAACCTTAGAATTTGCTGTTAGTTGCATTTTGGACCAAGATATTAACACTGGTTGCTAGTGAAAATCCAACATATATAAATCTGCTCTTATGCACTCAGTATTATTAACCATGGTTTTCTGTTTCTATCCAGGTAATGTTTACAGAAGAAGATGTTAAGTTCTATTTAGCCGAGCTGGCCTTGGCTTTAGATCATCTCCATAGTCTTGGCATTATTTACAGAGATTTGAAACCAGAAAAGTAAGTTACTTCAGATATACATGTATTGATTTTTTAATAGAGTTACCTCTGGTTTTTTCCTGTATAAAACCCAAAATTTCCTGTGCTGAAACTAATATTTCTGCACTGAAATATTATTTGCCATGAAAAAATGTTGTTTTCTATAGATGATATGTTGTTTTCTCTGCACGTGCACATTTTACACAGAACAAATACGCAATTATTATTTTAATGCAGACAAAATTTTCTGCCCAGAAACTAATATTTTTACATTGAAAGATTATTTTCCATTTGGAAAATTCTGTATCTTGCACAGAAACTGCTGTTTCTGCACTTAGCAACCATGCGGGAATTTTGTGCATAATAACTGTGACAATTCTCATGTGTCCAGGATTCTTTTTAGGGTTTCTCAACTCTAAAATGTGTGGTTTGGTTTTGTTTTCTAAATACATGTTTAGCATTCCTTATCCAGGATACCAAAGTCCAAAATATCCCCAAATCTAAAATTGTCTACATGGATGGTTGACATAGTGACACCATTGTTTTCTGATGGTTCAGTGTACACAATTTTTTGTTTCATTCACAAAGTTATTCGAAATTTTGTATACAGTTGCCTCCAGACTATGTATACAAGGTTTATATGAAACATAAATGACTTTCGTGTTTACACTTATGTAGGTATATGAATAGACATGTATTCCAAATCCAGAAAAAACAATCTGAAACCTAAAACACTACTGGCCCCAAGTATTTTAGTTAAGGGATATTTGACTTGTATTTTCAATATTTTTTCCTCCCTTGTATGGGACAGACAGTAGATTATTAATTATGTGTTTGAGTGGTTATAGCTGAGTGAATAAAATCAGTAACTGTGTTATCTTGTCATTTTCTCTTTGAGATTTGTTTGGTAGTAGATTGTGCCTAAGTCAGTATGATCTTGGTAATCTGTTTTGTCACTTGGTTCATAATGTGCTCTGAAAATTGCTGCCATAAATCCTTAAGCTGTACTTCTCTGACAAGTTTGAACCTTTTCAATTGTATCATAAGGTTTGGCTATAGGGTTTATGAGCTTTCAATATCAGCTGGAAAAATTTATAGGTCCATTATGTTGTTGACCATGTTTCAGAAATTGATTCTGTTGTATTGATTGGTCTAGACTGATAGCAAATAGCAAAGTGAGAAGTTGTATTAAGTCTTAATGAAACTTCCCAACTGCCACTCATTCACAAATCTAAGTGAGAAAAATGGCAACAGTGTATCTGGGGTAAAGGAGGACAGAAGCTGAGAAAATATTCTCTTAGGAAAGACATGAAGATAGCTGCATGCTATGGAGATATTGTTTTGAAAATAGTACATTTTCCCAGAAGTTGAGGTAATCTCCCCATAACATTCAAGGGAAAATGTACCATATATTCCGGCATATAAGACGACTGGGCGTATAAGACGACCCCCAACTTTTCCAGTTAAAATATAGAGTTAAGACAACTCCCATGCATAAGACTACACCCGCGTATAAGACGACCCCTGACTTTTGAGAAGATTTTCTTGGGTTAAAAAGTAGTCTTATACGCCAGAATATACTGTAATTGTTTTCCAAACACTGCATCCACTAGCAATGAAGGTGTACTTGTGGTAGAGTCACAAGTTTATTTTGGTACTTGATTATCCCAGGCTTTTCTCATCCCTGATCCACTTTTAATTAGTTTTCATCTCCGCAAACAGTTAGTGACTGCAGTTCTGTATGACTAAGTGTAATGCAGTCATTCTGTGTATGGACATATGCTAGGTAGAGCGATATACAATCTTCAAGACTTATCATTCAATGCCTTGTGAGGAGTGAACAAGATCAGTGAAGTATCTGGCTATTTCTCTGTAGCCAAATATGAAATGATTATAATAGTGCTAAGGTCTGTTGAGGCCTTCCAGCCATCTTAGTGCTGTAATCATTTCACGTCTGGCTACAGGGACACAGCCAAATGCTTCTCTAATTCTGCCACTCTCCATGAGACATGGAATGGCCATGCAGAGTGGCAGTCAGAAGCTACAAAATAAGTGTGGGAGGCTTCTTTTGACATTGTGGGATCATAAAATTAGAAGAGACCACATGGGACATTCAGCCCAACCCCCTGCGATATAGGAAAAACATAATCAAAGTACCCCTGACATCTAGCCTCTGTTTGAAAACCTCCAAAGAAGGAGTTTCCACCACATTTCGAGACAGTGAATCCCACTATTGAAAATGATGATTATTCTGTTTAATTCTATGTCAATGTTTATGTGTTATAGGTTTGAAATTTTACTTTTTAGAGTTGCAAGCCACTTTGAATTTCATTTTAAGAGAGGAAAGCAGGATATAAATAAATATAGTAATAATATAATGATGATGATGAGGCAGGAGGAGAAGAACCGAATTCTTTCCCTAAATGTTGGGAAGCAAGAATTGCATGCACATAAATGGTGCAACTATGATTCATATAAGCAAGTATTGTCAAAAAACAACAGAGGAAGGGGGAAGATATGAATATTTTTGAATAATAATAGTGACAAGTGTCAATATTTATTATTCATTTAATTATGCTCAATGACAGTCTGTTCCCAACCCACAAGTGTTCTCCGGGAGATCATTTCCTTTCAGGTTACATTTCACTGCAAAAGACAACAATGTGTGAGTGACAGCTTTGTGCAAGCTTGTGAAATATTTTATTTTTAAACAGTAATATTCTTGGGGTGGAGGAAACACACAGCTCTTCTTATACTGCTGTGGGATGAGAGCTTAAGAAGGAAGGCGTGAATAAACTACTGCAGGTGATACACGAAGATATAAAATTGAAGAAAGAATTTGAGTTTGTTCACACTGAATTAGCTTTTAAAATAATTTAGGAGTTCTATGTGCCATTTATAGGACCCTTACCTTTGTTCAATATGATTTTGCATTTGAACTAAGCTTTCTATTGTATTTCCTTTCAGCATCCTTCTAGATGAAGAAGGACACATTAAGATCACAGGTGTGTACCATATATCCCTCACAACTGTCCTGCACTATATCCTATTCATCATTTCTCCCTGCAGAGCCAAAATCAGCATGTGTGTGTTAGGGTTCACCGATCCTCAAACTCCAGAAAATGTACTTTTGGACTACAAAATTCTCAAGCCAACTGGAAATGGTCATGCTGCCTACAGGATTCTTGGAGATGTACTCCAAAATTGACTGTTCCCAAGTTCTGCTACTGATATCTGCCCCAGGTCTCTTAATGAAAAACAACACTGGCCTTGAACTCCAAGCTGCATTACGTAGTTGACCCAACCACTTCTTCAGTGTCACTTCAGTATTATGCACTAAAATTGCCATTTTAGAGCATTAATGTAAATTTTCTACCAACTCTTACTCAATTTGGAGTCTAGGGGTAATTTTTGATTTTGCAGTGCGGGAAGGTAAAAAGTAAACCTCCCTCACATATGGCAATCCTGATTACACCCTTCTTAAACTACATGTTAAATACTTGATATTATACATAGTTTAAGGCTGCAGTACTGTCTACAATGAGATACATCCCATTTTGCCTTTCATGGATGGGAAAGACTTCTGCTATTTGCTGTTGTGTGCTCTCAAGTCATTTCCAACCTATGGCAATCCTAAAATGAACCTATCACAGAATTTTCTGAGGCCAAGATTTTGTGACTCACCGAACATGAGCTGGAGGTTTCTACAGTTAAGAATCATATCCTGGTCTCCAGAGTTGTAATTCTAGGGTTTCTTTTGCAGATTTACCCAGTTTGTACTTTTCACTCTTGGAAGGAAGACCAGATGCATTTTTATGGTCGGAGCTTTTGATGCATTTAATGAAATAAAAATTAGTCTGATAATATGCAACTGTTTCAAAAAAAAGTTTAAATAGAACTGCCTATAGAGGCAGTCCCCAGGTTACAAACATCCGACTTACAAACAACTCATAGTTAAGAATTAGGGTGAGACATCAGGGAGTGGGAGAAATCAAACCCTAAGAGGGGAAATTTACTCCTGAAAAGCAAATTCATGGGAAAAGGTGCCTCCACTGACACTTTCTCACCAATCTTTGTTTCCACAGCAAACTACATTTTTAAAAATTCAATTATCAGAGAGACAGAAAGTAAGGCAATTTTTTCTGAACAGAGACACAGACAGCAACACAAACACTACAGGGGTGTGGTGCTATCCAAAACGTATTTGATATTTGGCTGGAGCTACACTTAAAAAATGTACCTGTTCTGACTTACAAACGAATTCAACTTGAGAACAAACCTACAGAAACTATCTTGTTTGTAACTTGCGGACTACCTGTAATTCTAAAATGTCATTCAGACAATAGATATGTGTATTCAGAAATGCACACTTTTGAAATGTGTGCAAAATACAGAGAAATGTGGGGACAAGAGGAAAAGAAATATATATAGAAACAGAAAAGAAATGATGGTGATGATGGAAACACTAGAATTTCAATGAAATCAAACTTGGAAAGTGAGGATTGCACTCCTTATTTCCTAAATAGATTGCCTACAGGCTGAGAAAGGCAGTATACAAATACAGTATATAAATAAATAAATAAATAAATGGATTCACTCAGTTATTCAAAGCGACTATTATTGTTCTTAGACTACATATCATTTTTTCCTCTGTCTTTCTCTAGATTTTGGCCTCAGCAAGGAAGCCATTGATCATGATAAGAGAGCATATTCGTTCTGTGGGACGATAGAGTACATGGCCCCAGAGGTGGTCAACCGACGAGGACACACACAAAGTGCAGACTGGTGGTCATTTGGTGTCCTCATGGTAATGGCAGGCTGATTGTTTTTGAAATTGTTTGTGTTGATGGATTCTTTGGTTGTGGCTATCATAATTCACATAAGAAAGTTATGTAGTTATTTCTAAGAACTATACTTGCAAATTCAGCTTCCTTGACTATTTGAGTAAAAAGTATCTGTCCCATAGGTAATTACTTAATCGTGTAATGAAGTGGCATTGTGTTGTTATTGTATATTTTTTGTATGTTAACACATGTTGTGAACCGGTCCGAATCCCTCTTTGAAGGTGAGAGGGTCGGTATATAAAACCTCGAAATAAATAAATAAATAAATACTTAGGTTGGATCCAGACAGACATAGTGCTCCTTAGAGTAGGCTCAAGGAAATAATTTAGACTTAATGTAGTTATGAATAGCTATAAAAATGCATTGGTTTTAGATGTTCTATTTTGAAATGGTCATATGACTGATCAAATAAATAAATATTATAGTTTGGGAAGGCGAGGCTCCTTGTGGCAGAGAATTCAAAAGGTCCTGCCCCAAACTACATTTCCCAGAATGCATTGGTTTTAGTGATGCTACTGTAGGTTTCAACTCTGTAGAAGGAAAGAATGTTATTCACTTTCTAGCTGAAAAATAGCTTTCTGGATTCTTGAAAAACCAAGATAATGCAGTAGTGACACTCAATATTTGCACATCCTGAAGTATTTTGGGAAAATGTACTGCATAGAAATACATACCATTTTTGCATGAGAAATTGGGGAAGGGGGTTCCTATACAATTACTACTACTACTACTACAAGTACTATATCAACAAAGGTTTCCAGACAACCATACATTTTTTGTGCAAGTTGGTGGTGTTCTGCAAACAAAACAGCAATCTTGTACCACAAAACACAAAGAAGCTTGCACGGTTTTGTTGAACAAGATTGCTGTTTTCTGCGCAGGATTTTTGTTGTATGGGATTTTACTTGTTTTATTTTTTTCTACATAGAGACCACATTCTTATACAAAACCCAAATGTAGCTGCCTGAAGACAATTTTTTTGTCTCTTTTTCCCTTGCAAAACATTTCTATTATCGCTCTCTCTCTCTCTCTCTCTCTCTCTCTCTCTCTCACACACACACACACACACACACACACATCATATGAATTTCTGCATAGAATAATTTCCCAAAACATGAACATGCAAATGGAAAATGCATAAAAATATTTGTTTTCTCTAGAATGGGGAGAAAACCTGGGGGAATTATTCTTCTTTAAGAATGTAATATTGTATTTCTTCCATTCTAAGATGCACCTTCTTCCCTATATAAACATAGTTAAACACGGAGTGTGTTTTAGAAGCACAGATACACTTGTATTTTTACCAGTAGTACAACTGAAATTAGTGTGCATCTTTTTCAATTGTAAGATGCAATCAATGGCATCTTACAATTGAAAAATATGGTAATTAAATATTAACAGTTCTGTCATATTCTAACTATATCTTGATCCAACCGTGTAAAGCAGCTCTGGAAGAAGTTAAACAATTGTTCTTATTTTCATGTGGTATTCTGCAGCCAGGCCGATAGCCAGGATTTTGTTTCAGGAGGGGCTGAGTTTGATTTGGGGGGGGGGGGGCTGAGTCTGAGTGAAAGAGGGTCTACCCTAGCAAACCTTTTGTATCATTACCCCAATACCCCCATGCATATGGGATATATTGAGCATGGTGATCAGATCATGATATGAATAAACATAACAGTTTAAATAATGTACCAGTAAATAATGTACCAGACCACCCTGAGAATTTGGGGGGGGGGGCTGAAGCCCCTCAAGCCCCCCCCCCCCCCCGGCTACATGCCTGTCTGCAGCCACTTAGCAAAATAGAGGAGACGCATTGTGTCTGCAAAAAAGATTGAAGTTGTCATTTCCGAAAACTTTTCTCTATGGTGTGCAAGTATCTGTTCGGAAAAAGTCTCCAAACAAAAACTGATTGGTAGGAAAGGCAAAACTAGACTAGTTCCTTAAATGTTTTCAGTGGTATTTCCAGAGGTTTTTGGATATAGAAGAAATGAAATGCAGGAAAACTGTTGTGCCATAAACAGAAAATGAGAAGTAGCACACAAAATATAAAATGAGAAAGTGAGGACTGAACCCCTTCCTGAAAGACTAAGTAAGTAACTTGGAAGCTATTCTTAAAATAAGAGTTGGGAATCTTCAGTTATTGAAATGCTTCTCATCATCTCCAAACAGTGTACAGCAGGGGTCCTCAAACAAGGCCCGGGGGCCGGATGCGGCCCTCCAAGGTCATTTACCCGGCCCTCACTCAGGGTCAACCTAAGTCTGAAACTACTTGAAAGCAAACAATAACAACAATCCTATCTCATCAGCCAAAAGCAGACCCACACTTTACATTGAAATACTAATAAGTTTATATTTGTTAAAATTGTTCTTAATTTTAATTATTGTATTGTTTTAAAATGTTTTTTGCACTACAAATAAGATATGTGCAGTGTGCATAGAAATTCATTCATTTTTCCCCGAATTATAATCTGGCCCTCCAGCAGTTTGAGGGACTGTGACCTGGCCCTCTGTTTAAAAATTTTGAGGACCCCTGGTGTACAGTGAAGAATACTGTGTCAATATGTATGCTTGATTTTATGTTTTCCAGATGTTATTGTTTTTCCTCTTCTTTGTGTTTTCAATATGTTAGTATAGGTGTAGCATCCCTTATTTGAAATCTTTAGGACCAGAAGTGTTTTCAATTTTTGCATATTCCTACATAATGAGATGTCTTAGAGATGGAACTTAAGTCGGAATACAAAGTTCATTTAGGTTTCATGTACACCTTGTCACACATCATAATGGTAATTTTATACAACCATTCATGTGGGCAATTTTGGATTCTGGGGTATTTTGGATTTGAAAATTCCAGGTAAGGGAATTCTGAACCCGCATGGTATAATGCCTATTTGAGGTGTTTTAGCAGATACAATAGAATAAATACATTTCAGCATTATTTAGTTGGAAAGATTCTTGGAAATAATTCCCAAAGAAGAAACTAAAAGCTTTGGAAGAATACTGTCAGACAGCAAAGGGGCAGAGGGATTAGATGGCAGATAAATAGAAGTATGTGGTTTATCTGTTATAATTAATCCAGTGGGAATGATGAGGCATCCTTTTTTTCTTAAGGAATTTACATAAGAGACTTGCAAAGAAAGAAGGTGGTTTTGAATGTTGGGTAGTTCTACTCCAAGAAAGCTTATGCTAACACAGTCCTTTTATGTGAATGAGCAGAGCGACCTTAAAAATATTTTTACATAGCTCTTCTCCCGCTCTCAAATGCTGATGCCTGTCAGTGCCTGACAGCTTTCTTTCCAGATCTGGCAGAGGTTGAGTCCAGGGTAAATCAGCTATCTTCAGATGAAAGTTTTCTAATAAAAGGGGGGGGGGCAGATTGTCCATAGGGATAGGAGCAACACAAAATGTTCATCCAAAAGTTGTAAACATTTCCTTTGGGGACATGTCTAAACCATTTTCTCCAAGAAAGTATTTCATCATTTTTGATCCCCACAGCAGACATAATACCACACTTCAGTGCACATGCATATAGTTGACAGTGATTCTCTAGAAGTTCATACAGTGTGTAACCATAAAATGAGTGCAGGGAGCTTGGGAGATGCTAGTTGTTGGTATCTGTGAATCTTTTGTTCACTATTCTAGCTCTCAGATCAGAGGTCTACCATCAAGACATGTATGATAAACAACATCCATATCTTTGTTGTTGTTTGCCATCATGCTGATTGTTTGTTTGATAGACTTCCAAGATTCCCCAGTCAGTAACAGTCCTGCTCAAGTCTTGTATACTTCACACAGGAAGATGTCATTTGAGCAAATCTCCAAGGGAATTCCTTCAGGGTTTTTATTTGTCATTTCTAGGTCTCCTTGAATTTTCCCTATCAAAACTTGGAGTTTTCCCCAGCTCAATAAATGCTAGTTCTCTACTTCTGATTCTCCAGTCAAAGGATTTCTTATACCATGGGGTTTTCCTTTCTTCTCATAAGATAACTTCTTTCACTCCCTTATTTTCCCATTGTGCTCTTCTCAGCTGAAGCAGTCTACAGAGACATTATGATTGTATACTTCTTAAGACTTCATCCCGTTCAGAGTAGTGGAAGAGAAAGTATTTCTGCTTTTGCTGCTAGCTGCAATTCATTAGAGAGGAAGAGTCTCTTAATCCATAACATGCTGTTGCTAGGAAACAGAAAAGCCAAATAAGTTAATGCCAAAAGATAGGTCAAGAGACGGGGAGATTAAGTTGTCTTTTCTTGGTCTTCTCGGAATTAAGAAATAGTTATCCAGATATTCTGAATCTGGATGTTCAGACAGTGGAGGCATGGCTATACAGGGAAGCAAAACAGAGTTCTTGACGTAGAAAAGAATCAATTAGTCTTCTGGAGAAAGTGGGCTGTTGGTTTGGAGCAGGGCTTGTGCATCATAGGCCATGGATTAAAGGATGCAACCTCTGTTAGCACCAGACAACCATTTTTGATTATGACTCTGAAATGGGACATTCACACCAGGGGAAAGACAAGAAAGAACCCATTGCATGGACAGAGACTGACTAGATTAGAAATGAATCTTAATTTCATTTGACAATAAGACAATGTTCTCAGTTGCATTTAAGCACCATGGACAGAAAGCATCCTGTGTGGCATCCACAAGTTGTTTGCCAGCACCTCGTCAGCTTCTACACTTTTTAGCATCTTCTGCCAGAGGAGGCTGAACTACTCTGGCCACATCTACACTGACCATTTAATGCAGTTTCAAAGTGATATTGAAAAAGGTGATTTCACTGTGCAGATAATTACACAGAAATCCTGGAACCAGTTGTGGCCCAGATAGTAATTTCAGAAACCACAGAGGCTTCTCTTTTGTATGCTTTTGTGGGAGCTTGCTGTCTGGCCACCACAGTTTGGAACTAGCTTTGAACTGTATTAAATAATCAGTGTAAATGGGACCTCTGTCTTCTGAATACAGGTTCACTAGGGCATATATTCAAGAACACCCTTTTTCAGAGGAGTGAGCTTCATCAACAGCAGCACTCCTTAAATGTAATATTTAGAATTGCACAAAACTAATCACATAAACAATTCAAAGGGTAAAAACTTGGCTCTTCGAGCAAGCATTCGGAACCCTGGAGTAAACAGACAAAGTAGAGTTGGAAATTGACCCAGGAACAGCCAAGACAATGTAATGGATGAAGATTTGAATGAGAGGACATAGTTTCTTTTTAAATTGTTTATTATGCACTGTCGTTTATGTTTAATTGCACTTGATGTTTTTGCTTTATCAATGTATGTATTTTGTTTCAGCATTGAATTGTGCTGACTGAGTCGCCTTCGGGCTGAAATGGGCAGGATAGAAATAATGTAAATAATGTAAAAAAATAATGTAAATAAATAAATATTGTCCTCTACTTTTTTCTTTTAAAAGTGGAAGAATATAATATTTTAGTAATAATGAAGCTGCATCACATTTTTGGTGATACTTGAAGCTTCTTTTGCTGCTTCACCTTTTCTCTTATGTGAGCCATGAAGTACTCTTTTGAAATGGCACAGTGCTTTGACCTGTCACTTGCAAGTTACTGTGTACTTTGTGCCTCACTGGTCTTCCTTCCTCTTCTGTATTTATTAGACAAAACTTCATTCCCATTCCTTTTTCCTGTGTGAATCTTACTAGATTTGTTGACCATCACCTTCACCGTTAAACAGCAGGGTGTAATGTGACCTTTAAAAGTATCAGTCAGGAGTTGTGTTGTCCTCTTTTGGTTAACCAAAGTGACTTGAAACAATGTCAGATAGTCCTGTACCAAATTTAAAGAGCTATACTTTCACTCTTAATTTAACTGGAGAAAAGTTGTAATTACTATATTTAATTATATATGTATATGTTATATGAATTATGTATTTAATTTTAAAATGTAAATGTTGGATAAGTGTTGGTGAAAACATTGGATAATAAGGAGGGATTAAGGGAAAGCCTATTAAACACCAAATTACATTATGATTTTACAAATTAAGCACCAAACATGTTTTACAACATATTGACAAGCAAAGCAGTTCAATACACAGTAACGTTATGAAGTAATTACTGTATTTACAAACTTAACACCAAAACATCATAATGTATTGAAACAGCTGTGGATCCCGGTGGGAGGCAGACTGCATTGGATAATACAGAATGTTAGATGAGCGAAGGTTGGATGAGCGAGACTCTACTCTACTAGCTAGGCAACCAGATCCTTGGCCCGGATCCTTAATTCTATTCTTCCATTTATGATTTATTTGCACCCACCCTGTTATTACTATATAGACAGTGTTGTGGGAAATTACATACATACATACATACATACATACATACATAAATCCTTCTTTTTTAGACCACGCTCTTTCCCTGAAGGGACTCAGAGTGGTTTACATACAAAAAGGCAAGTATTCAATGCCATAGTAATAAAAAAACTCACTCTGCTATAAATCATTCTTTCTTTGGCCCTCCAGGTATTTTGCATTTCAACTCCCTGAATATGTGACCATTGCTGATGCTGGCTAGGGAGTTGACATCCAAAACATACTGAAGACCAAAGAGCTACTGATATAAATGAATAGCTCTTTTCTATTCATTTTAATAAAGTAATAAAGTAAAAAAAAACCCTTTTCTTTGGAACTTGTGTGATGTTTCTTGAATTTTTTTTATTGTACAGCTTTTTAGAAAGCAGTTTATCCACAGAAGCAGATGTAAAATGTAAAACATTACTCTCATTTGCCAAAATGAAACATGAGATGTAAATTAGTTTTAGTACCTAATTATAATTTGTTCCAATCAAAGTAGAACTGATGTTAGCACAGCATTGATCAAGTCTAACCTAGAAAGCATATCTAGAGAACTAGGTAATGAAAAGATATTGTATTCTGAGGGTTAAGGAATAAGAGAAAAGAGTTCTCAATCAAATGTTTGGTGACATGCCTGTTGATATCTTATAGGACTGGGCTGGGCTGATGAGAGAGACTGGGGAGTTCTTTTCTTCTGTGAAGACATCTTCCTTGTTAATATCAAGGAGACACAGTGCATTGTTTACCACTTTATGAATCCCTTTGCAAAATAGTACTGGTCAAAAGGGCCGGTTGGTGCACTGTTTGAAAGAAAACAGCTCATACAACAAGTCATAGAAATGGGCATTGAGTCAGACAGACATCCTTTTCATGCTGGGATTCTGTTTTAGATGTAAGCAGTTTTTGATGCTTCCTCTTCTTTAACAGACCATTTCCTTCTTTCTATTTTATCAACATGTGAAAATTTCCAGCATTACCCTCTGAAGTCAAGCATCATGACTAAGATACTAAGCATGCCACCCAATGGGCATTGTCATTCTTAGTTTCCCTGAACTCTTTAAAGCAATTATTATTTCTTTCATACTGAGTTCTTTACATTCACAGTTGCCATGTGGTACATTTATTATTTTAATACCTCTAATGCCTTTAATATTTCTTTATGGCAACTTGACTTACCAGGGTCCCCATGATAATGCATAATGGATAATCATCATGAGCGATCACTTTTGCATGAGTGTGAGTGTCTTCCAAACTGTTAGCAGTGGAACCATAAATTACTGTGAAGACCTATTCTATATCCACATGATCTTTCACATTGAGGACATTGATTTCCAAGTGGAAGGCAGTCACGAAAAGCATTTGTTTGTTTTGCCCTGTATTCATTTCTCTTCAAAGTCCATAACACCATTGATAACAGCTAACCTCCAGTTATAATGCTCAAGTGCCAGGACGTCCCAGTTCTTGCTGTTTATACTATGTTTTTAAAGGTCAGCTTTAAGCCCATCTTCAAGTCTCTTTGGATGTTCACTGACATTCTGTTTTCCATTCTTAAGTGGAGAATAAAGTAACTTCTTTGGGAGACTGACACTTCAAACATTATTTATCAATACATTGAGCATCATCCTTAGATCCTACGAAGAGCAATGGGTCAAAAAAATAGATGCCACAATAAATAAATGATTTGACCACTGTTTCTGCAAATGACACATTCCATAGAATTGCGCTGGAGGGCCTTGAGAGGCCCATACACACTTCTGGGGGGAATTTGTTTGAAGTGTAGATATCAAATCTGTGGATAATAGAATTAAATATCAATTTTAAACACTCAAAAACTCCTTTAAAATAGTTCAAATAGAAAACAATTATGAGCAATTTTAAAAAATAGCCAGAGCATATACCTTTTAGTTTAAGAACTAAAATTCAAATGGAATATCAGTGTTCACTTCTTGCAGGTGCCACCATGAGTTCCTGTAGGGAGTTCCACAGTCCTGCTAACCTAGCCTAGCCTAATGGGATGGTAGAACATGTAATAAGGCCTCCACTGATGATCTTAAGATATGGAGGCTGATATGTAAGATATTCTAGTTCAACTCATTGATAGTTTTATAGACCAAAACCTGCTTTAATTATTGCTTCATTTATTTCCTCCTATGCCATCATCACTGGTTTCAGCACTAAATGAGAAAGACTTAAAATGTACATATGATTTGCGTTGATGCTTTTCTGTTCTTGTCCTTAATTCGTTTTACCAGAAATATTACTAGAGTTCTCTTGCAGGTAGCACATATGTAATTACCAAAATATTTTTGTGGCCCTGTTTCTTTCAGTGGGATTTGTGTAGAACCACTTGCTATTGTATTTTGATCTTTGTGTGTTTACTATGCTTCTAGTTCTAAATCAGCATGGCTTGGATTACAGCTGCTATTACCCACCAGACTGCATAGCTATTGCCTCATTATCCAAACCTGTTATGAGTTGTAGTCCTACACATCCAGAGGGTGCTACGTATGGAGAGATTGCCTTAAATACTTCTAAAAACATAACTACCCTGCTGATTCACACAACAAAAGCACACCTACTCAAATATCCTGTTTTAAACATGAGCCCACTCTTTTGCACACCTGTAGATCCAACAAAAGGCTAATTTTGTAGCGGGAATGAACTGAACAACAAATAGTTTTGGGGAGAAAACAGCTCAGAATATATGTGCTCGTGCTGCTTATATTCTTAACTTCTTAGCCTATTCTGTCCTTTATTTGCAGTTTGAAATGTTGACGGGATCATTACCATTCCAAGGAAAAGACAGAAAGGAGACAATGGCTCTCATTCTAAAGTGAGTAGCAAATACCAATACATTTCCTCCATCTTGTAAACCTCTGGCTACAGTGACTGGAGGACTCTGGTATATATAATTACACACACACACACACTGTTTAAGCTTTAGACCAGAGCTTTTCAAGCATATAATGTTGGGAATGCACTTTTTAGACATGCATCATTTTGTTACACAGTAATTCACTCTCTAACAAACCAGAAGTTAACCCGTGAGAAGAGATATGGACACATACATAAACTAAAATACCAAAATGTATGGGGACACAACATTTATATTTTTTTAAAAACAAGATGTGTAAGTTGACATACATTTCCAAGATTTTTGTCCTTTCTCATTATGTTCATGCGACACACCTACACACTGCAGATGACACACTAATGTGTCACGACACAGTTTGGAAAGCTCTGGTAAGCTCTGCAGTAACATACAGCAGTGCCTCTGCTACGATCTCCAAAATAGGGTGGCTACATGATGGAGAGAACATATCTTCTGTACCTTTCATAGCTGGGTGAAAAAGGACATTTCAACTGGCAAGCTCTATCTGCTTCAAGTCCTTCCGCAACACCATTGTTCAGGATACAAGAGCCCTGTCCTAAACATGCTACTGTATAGCAAATTGGATTTTGATGGAAACATTTCAAATCATATATCCCCGTTATGAAGTCACTAGCAAAACATGGCAACTTGTGCTCTTGTCCCTTCTGTCAAATGGAATGATCTGACCATGTTGCCATCATGGGGGAGAATAACCAGACTTTTCAGAAAGAAAGCAATTCTAAGTAAAGTCATGGTCATGGAATCATCTGTATTGAATATGCCTCAAAATTCCTTTGAGAACCACATTTGTTTCTTTTGCGCATCTGTCGTCATTTCTTCTGCTAAATGTGTGTGCTAATTTTTCTTACTATATTCAAATGTTCTGTTTTTTCACAGAGCCAAGTTAGGAATGCCACAATTTTTGAGCACAGAAGCTCAGAGTTTGCTGCGAGCCCTTTTTAAGAGGAATCCATCAAACAGATTAGGTATGGAAATTCACTTTTTCGCTGCTCTGTGTAGTGTGATAAATTTTGATCAAATGTTAATCTGTAGCTTGTTTTCCTTGGCAGTTAATTTTCATTGCAGCAAAGCAATGTAATAGAAAACTGCAGGGCAACCAAGGTGTGATTTATGATATATTTGGGACTCCTTAAAGAGGATCACATGGATGAAACTGTAATAGTCATGGTGGCTAAACATAGCCTCTCTAGTATATAATGACATAACAAAAACATACATAGCATACAACAACAAAAGCCTTGTGTCTTTGTAAGCTTTGTTTTTGTTCATCCAGAACCATCTACTTGCCTGCTATAGAAAAAAAATGTTGGACAAGAACTATTAATATTCCTTCTGACAGTTTTATTGTCTTAGGGCCAAGCTTTTGTTATACATTGGTTTCCACCAGAACCTGGAAATGTTACTTTTTGGATTGTAATTCCTAAAATTCACCAACAAGAATAGCCACAGCTGGAAATGTGGAAATACAAAATCTGGAAATACAAAATTTCTTCGTGTTGGTTCCTCTCTAGCAATTCATAGGCAGGTGACTGTTAATAAAGAGCAGAGGTTTCATTTCCTGACAATCCAGACCAATTAAATTCAGCATGAACTTTCAGATGAAATAATGACTGTCTCGTCAAATAGATGCCCATTACCAGGATTAAAATATTCCCTTTTTGGACTTTGTTAGTAACCACTGACATGTTCACATGAAATTGTGATCAAGGATCTAGGTTATTATGAACAAGCTATGGAAATAACTAAATTAATCTGTAAGTGAAATAATGCTCTTCCATCCTTTGCTTCTCCCAAACCAGGCGGGGTTCTTAGGCTGAGAATAAGATCCTAGGTAATACAGTGAGTAGGATCCTGGGTTCTGTGCAATGCAATCAGTATTTCATGGACAACAAATTGACAAATCTTTTTATTTTCAGTCTGTGTCACTTTTTTAGTTTTCCATCCACAATTCTACTATGTTTTTGCATTAATTTGTAATTTGAAAATATCTTTGAATACTTAATACATAGAATTAAATGCCTGTTTTTCACACATGTCTAGGTAATATCTAGTAGATATATATTTTAATTTTAAGGTGTTGGAAACTGCATCACAACATCTAGAGAACTATTAAATCCAGAGAATAGGTAGTTTGAGATCCAAAGGTTAGTCAGCGAGGCACAGTTCAAGTTATTTCATCTCATCATAGAATCACAGAGTTGGAAGAGACCACATGGGCCATGTAGTTCAACCCCCTGCATTGCAGGAAAAGCACAATCAGAGCACCCCTAACAGATGGTCATCTATCACCTTTTGGGGGAAAGGGGAAATATAAACAAAGCTAATAATAAGACAGGAATTCACAAAGATCGGATTCCTCAAATATTGCTTTCCTTTGGTATTCTGCCAAATTTTAGCTGTCTACGTTAGCAGGAAGTATCTTAACTGGTGAGGGGTATGTTTTCCTGCCCAGTTACTCAAGGGGATACTTAGCAGATATTTCCCTTTCAGCCTTATCTAATAATTCAGAATTACTTGTACACTGTGTATGTTTTAAATTTTAGTTAGCCTGGAGGTATCTTTATCATTTGGAAATATGTTGTTAAGCCCTGCTTTGAGGTAGAGATGTACAAATGTGAAATGTCACACACATAATGCTCATGCATCCTTTCAGATGGTTAACTATTGTATAAAGTGAATTGCTCTGTTGGAAGACAGTGAGTCAGCAAGACTCAAGCGTCTTTGATTTATTCAGTGACTTCAAACAAGCCTTGACCTTTCCCTCACACACTGTTAGCTGCATTACAGGGTTGCAGTGAGACATGAAGTATTTTAATCCATACAGTCACTGGATATTCGTTGAATGTCTTCTCCCAGTGCCTTGCACATTTTTATTTACACACTTTATGCAAGTTTTTCCTAAACATACTTTCTGGTAAGAAATATAGAGGTATAAAGGCCTCATCACATGGGGGGCAAAGGAAGCTTCCTAGGATGCTTCCCTGCCAGTCCAGCAACAGATGGTTATGCTGCCCATCCCATGATGTCACTGGTCTTCAGGCAAGGCCTTGTCTTATGATGCGTCCTTCCCAATACAGGAGCTTGCCCGTGTTGTGCTGGCTCCAGTGGATCCAGCACAGATCCTAACCACGAGGGCTACACTTCCCACATGTGATGGGAGAAGCGTTGGCTCAAGGGGGTGGTGTGCAGGGCAACAGATTTGCCACGCTGATCATTGGTGAAACCTTTGTGATAGGCTCATAAATCACAAAATTGGTATCTTTTAGACATAAAAGTTACATATTTATGAGCCTCTCCTATTGTTCCATGACTTAAATGCAATTACTTGCACACTAGATTCCACCTGAACATTATGAAGAACTTCCTATAAGAGCAAACAGTGGGACTATTTGCCTCAGGTTGTGATGGAAGCTCTTCTTTGAGGCTTTTAAACAGAGGCTGGATAGCCATCTGTCCAAAGTGTTTCCTGCATGAGAGGGGGTTGGACTATATGGCTCATGTGGTCACTTCCAGCTCTATGATTCTATGAATACTTTAAACAGGTTGTCCAGATTGAGAATTCTGTCAAAAAATAGTGAGGGAATTGATTAGCTTCATTCTTATTTTAGACCTTGGTAAGAATTATATTGCCTATAACCTGCATATAGCAATGTGACTGTGCTTTGTGAGCACTTGTATCTAGTGGCAAGTGGAACTTGCATTGAGCAAAATGACAAGTTGAACCATCATTGAGTAAAGGATTTGACTTAATCATGGACATGCCTAGACCCCACTTTTGGGTTCCCCAAAGCCACCAACCGTTTTTTGAAATGTTCAGGCAATTTTGCCACCAAATCGTGCAGAAAGATCCACAAATGCACAAAACCTGTCAAAATGCTTGCACTCACAAGTTCTTCAGAACCTTATCCTACCCCCAGATGCCCCCATTTTCTTCAACTTCATTTCCTATAGCCATTTTAAGATGTAATGGAGAATGGAACATAGGTATCTGGGCTTACAGGGCAGATGGGGTGGCCCACCAGAGGCTGTCAGGGGAAATTGGTTTGTGGCCCCCAGGTACTTTTGACATGTTGTTTTGAAGATTCATAGAACAACTTCCACAAACTTACTGAAATTCACTGGCCATTTTGGATCTGGGATCTGTGATACAAAAAATAAAATTTCAAAGTCCTGGTATGGACACAGAGAAGGGCATCAACAGAAGGTCTCTGTGCCTGGAGACATTGTAATGCAAAATAATTGTGTACAGTAGTGTCTCTCAAACTCTGCTCCTCCATGTGTTTTGGACTTCAGCTCTCAGAAATCCCAGTCAGGTTACCAGCTGCTAGGAATTGTGGGAGCTGAAATCCAAAACTTCTGGAGAACTGCAGTTTGAGAAACTGGTGTAGAGCATCCTTCTGGGAAAATAGTTCACTGGACTGAACACAACATGAATCATAAAGAGCACAGCATTCACCATCAATACGTATAACTGAACATCTTCCTTATATATCTTTCTGGACTCACTGCCTGCAACAAAGAAGTTATTTCCAAACCCTTTCAAAGGGAAGAAGAAAAATACTAAAACTGAAAAAACAAGTTAACTTTGGCTTTCGTGCAGTTGATCATCAGAGCAGAAAATAATAATTACCTCTAGTTAAACAAAGAGTTAACTGCCATCAGCATCCTGAATGATTTGGTCATTTCCTTAAATTTCTGCTTTGAGAACCAGTACAGCTTTGTGTATGTACAAACAAGATTCAATTCAAGGGCAGTCTTTTAGATGTTAGACTGTGAGTGCATAGTGGAGAATGCAGTATGTGAGTCTAATAGACTCTAATAGACTCTTGAATGAATGACACTTGCATAATGGGGTTGACTTAATATTTCCTATTTAGGCATAGGGCTTTCATCCAGGTTGAGAATACCTTAGAAATGGGGAAAAATTAAAAACACTTACCTGCCATCTATATGAAAGTTTCACTTTGGACTGGGTGTCTTGTGCCTACAATTTTCTTGCTGCTAAATGTGTGAATGATGTTGTGTTTAGCATGATCCTTAAAAGTTTTCCAAGGTACAAGCTGGACCATATGCTAGTTTAGAACATTCAGAATTAAACTTATAATGGTGAAATAAAGACAGGGCCACAGTGTTAACGAAACACTTGCTTTTCTTGGGCGACTAATATAATATGTTCACATTTTTGGTGAACTAAGGTAATATTTTCCTGCCATCTGCCACAATTACACTCTTCAGAAAACCATTCCTTTTAATTGACACTATGCCCCTTTCCAGTTCCCATATAGCATTTTATTTAGTAGCCATTTTTCATTAGATTTCTCTGATAAGATTTCAGTAGTAAAATTAAACTAAAACTTAATAGTACAGGTGTCAAATATTTTTGGCAGGAAATAGAAACAAGAACCAGAGAAGAAAAAAGTTTTCTTTACTTCTTATTTCAGTTTTAAAAGCCCTCTTGTGTACGTAACCCTAGATTAAAATGCATTCTGTGTGCTATTCATGTCTCCAGCAGCCTCTTGGGGCAGGTATTGTTTCACAATTTCCTGAGTCAAACTTCGACCGTTCTGTGGTCTCTGTTGTTCCAAGGTTATGATGACTGCTTTTGTTGTTGTTTGAAGATCTGTAACACCCTGACAGAATACAACCAGTAAACATCCTTTCTATTTTTGGTTCCCTCTATGATGTCACCTCAAAACTTAATTTGAGCTAATATTCCCCAGAGCTTCATCTTGGAACATGTTTTTTGGAGGCTAAGAATATTCTTCACTGTCCAAATGTTGTCAGACTAGAGCCCCCATGGGTCCCAGACAGCATAGGCAATGCTGAGATAATAAGGGCTACAGTCCAGTATCTCCTGGAGGAGCAATCCTCCCTGAAAAAATAAATTTGTTTTTTTATTGTTTTTAGTTGGCAGACAAAATGGGGTAATTAATATGATATAAAATTTCCGTGACTAATCTGTCATTAATACTGTTAAATCTGTATAGGACAAAAGCACCTAATTGGAATCAAAGTACCAAACACAAGTCTCTGAGTCTATCTAAAATAATCACTGGAAATAAAAAGTACACAGTAATGCCTGATAATGAAGCAACAGGCCAATATTTTCTATTACTTTAGTCTCATGTATTCATTGATTTCTGTCCATAGTGTTCTGACCAAGAACAACAAAGTCAAACACTTCCAGTATTCTTCAAAAGCCAACCACTATTTGTGCCCAAAACTGACATTATCATCATCTTTGGTGATCCCTAGTGGCCGAGTATGATTGACTTCCAAGTGTCGAGTCTTGGCATTGGGTCTGTAGGTGGCTATTCTTGATCTGCATGTTCTTTCACAATGAGGGCCTTGATTTCCAGGTGGAAGGTGGTCCCGGTCAAGGTTGGCTTGATGTGCCTTCCTCTTGCCACATTTCTGCCTTTTGCCCTCTATTCGCACTTCTTTGAATTCCACAGCTGACCTCCAGTTAGAATGCTCAAGGGCCAGGGCTTCCCAGTTCTCAGTGTCTATGCTACAGTTTTTAAGGTTAGCAGACAAAGACTGACAGACTCACCCATGAAATCAGACTAGTGATTATTATTAATATTATTATTATTATATTTATTTATTTATACCCAGCCTTTCTCCCCATGGGGACCCAAGGCAGCTAACAATTCCACACTTTAGTCATAGTTTTAAAAGCACCAAAAAGTATCATAAAATAGATTGGTATATAAAACATACACTTAAAATAGCCTTTAAAACTCACAGTCCTTCCCTGCTTCTCCCCAAATCCCACACTTCCCCAGCAGCCTTCCCTTTATCCTTCCCCAAATACCTGCTGGCAGAAGGATGCCTTGACCTGCTTGTAGAAGGCCAGCAGGGATGGGGCCATCTTGGTCTCTTTTGGGAAGGAATACCACAGTCTAGGAGCAAACAATGAAAAGACCCACCAAATGCACTTGAACGGGTGCTGGGACAAAGGGAAGGCCTTCCCCAGTTGATCGTAAATGTCTACCACGTGAGATATGCTTATTCAGATAACCTGGACTGGAGCTATATAGGGCTTTGTAGATCAAAACCAGCACTTTGAATTGTGCCTGGAAACATGATGGCAGTCAGTGGAGCTGTTGCAACAGAGGAGTTGTACACTCCCTGTAGCCAGCCCCAGTTAGTAGTCTAGCTGCTGCTCTTTTGACCAACTGATGTTTCTGACAATTTTAGAGTGCATCACGTTAGTCAACTGGGATGTAACCAAGGCATGCACCACAATGGCCAGATCCAGCTTCTCCAGGAATAGGTGCAGTTAGCACACTAGCTTTAATTGGGCAAAATAATTCCTGGTCACCACTGATACCTAGGCCTCCAGGTTCAGAGCCAAATCCAGAAGTACTCCCAAACTGTGAACTGTCATTTTCAGGGGGACTGTGAACCCATCTAACACACACTGACTCTCTATTCCCAGATTTGTCTTATGACTGACCAGGAGGACCCATGCCTTGTCTGGATTAGGTTTCAAAGGTGACTCAGAAGGATGCCATGGTTGATGGTATTGAAAGTATTGAAAGGTTCAGAAGAACCAAAAGGGGCTCATTCCCGCTGTCCAGTTCTCTGGAGGATGCAATAAGGCAACCAAAGCTGTCTCTGCCTCATAACCAGGCCTGAAATCAGACTGAAATAAGTTTAGATAATCTGCTTCATCCAGGAACCCTTGGAATTGTGAAGCCACCACAGATTCCAGTATCTTACCTAAAAATGGGAGATTGGAGAGTGTACTTGTCCTGTACAGTGGGGTCTAGGGAAGGTTTCTTTTCGAAGTGTTCTTCCCATAGCCTCCTTGGGGCTGGCGGGGACTCTGCTCTCATGTATGGAGGCATTAATCACTTCCCTGACCCACTCCACCACTCCCCCTCTGGCTTGTTTTATGAGCCAGGAAGAACAAGAGCACATGTGGTGGCTCTCACCTCTCCAAGAATCCTGTCCATATCCTAAGGCTGCACAACTTGAAAAGGATCCATCAACACTGGACAAGCAGAAACCAAGGTTACATCCACCGGAGTTTATGAACTATGGTGTTGAAGTCAGAGCAAATCCGAGTGATCTAATCTGCAAA
This sequence comes from Anolis sagrei, assembly GCF_037176765.1. Classification (NCBI taxonomy): domain Eukaryota; kingdom Metazoa; phylum Chordata; class Lepidosauria; order Squamata; family Anolidae; genus Anolis; species Anolis sagrei. The sequence continues at coordinate 64,517,130 of NC_090021.1, forward strand.
ATAGTGGGCAAGCTCCCCACAGTGTTCTGTTACATAGGCAACATTTTCTTTTGGGCCTGGTTGAATTAGGCCTCTAATGACCCAAAACACCTCTGCTGGACGGTTTTGTGCTACAGCAGTAGTGTTTGTATACATTGCTCTTTTTGCTGCTGCTTTTATTGCATTTGTGTTCACTCACCATTCACTGACAGGCTCTGAAGGAGCTGTTTCTGATCACTGGACTGGTGAAAGTCACTAATATCATACATGCAGCAGATACAGCTGTCGCCTTTTATTAAACCACTTGTTGACAAGGCCTTTAGCAAAACAATATTTCAGAAAATACTGCTATTCCAAATAAAATGACTTTGTAGCAATCACAGGACACTTCCAGATAAATCTTTCAGTATGCAATTGTGCTACCACTTTCACATAATTTTTCTGGAGGTCCAGACAAGGTTATCTTCTACCATTTGTATGTCTGTGTTTTCCCACTATTTTTTTAATTTCCATAGAAAATCTGTTTAAGGAAAGGGGAACAACCACCCAAACAGCTATGTACCGTTTTTGGATTAGCAGTACTGGGAGCTGTTCCTTTGGAACCATCCCAATGCCTTCTGCAAGGAGCTAGATAGCTTAAAGCACCCCTGCAGAAAGTCGAAATTGCTAAGAATATATAGCACCAGATAAAGAAAGCCTTCAAATGATAGTGTAGTGTAGTGTCGCTTGCCTCCAGCTGCTTTCCCTTTTGTGGGATAACACAGGGCATAATCAAATATATGTCTCTCTCAATTGAATTTGACAATTTTTGAAATTATCTCTCGGCACCTGTTGGTTTTCTTGGAGTTGCTCCATCAAATAAGCTGAACAGATGGAAACAGAGGGAAAGAGAGCTATAAATTGAACTTGAAGCAAAAATAATTTATATGCAGATGAATATTTAGTAGTATCCCACCCTCCATTCTCCCTACTGCTTACACCAGCAAAAGCAGGTTTTATGATTTTTATATATCCTACATTTTATTTAGTTTTATACTTACATATGAGTAATTTTAGAGTTATACACAACATATCTATTGTTATTCTTTTTCTTATGTATTATGCTTTGTTTTTGCTTTGTTGATTTAATCCTGCCATATTATTTATGTGCCTACTTTTATTTATATTATGTTCCTGTTGTAAGTAACTCCGAGTCCCCTCGGGGGGAGAAGGCCGGGATATAAATAAAGCATTATTATTATTATTAGTAGTAGTAGTAGTAGTAGTAGTAGAGAAAGTCATTATATATTTTAGAGCAGATTTCCTTTAAACTCCCCCAGATATGCTGAATTGCAATTTCCATCACTCCCAGTAAGCTCAGCCAATTACTATGGTGGGAAGTAATAAAGATGTAGTCCCACCCATCTAGTAAACACCAATTTGGAGAACGCTTCCTCACAGGCTAAGAAGGAAATATCTTACTTTCAGTAGACAAAACAAATCGGTCCAACACACATGTATACTAAAAATGCCTGACCCTACATTTCTTAGAATGTGCAGTCATTTATAATACTCTCTTACCAGAATTTTGCAGAATAATGAAACTAAGGGGCCTTCCACACAGCCATATAACCTAGACAATCAAGGCAGATAATCCACAATATCTGCTTTGAACTGGATTATCTGAGTTCACACTGCTATATAAATTCAGTTCAATGTAGATTTTGTACATCTATTTGGAAGAAACCTAAGGCCCTATATCCCAGGATCTGATCCCAGATTATCTGCTTTAAACAGGATTATGTGAGTCCTCACTGCCAGATAACCTGGGATAAACAGGTAACCTGGGATAAGCAGGTAACCTGGCATCAGATCCTGGGACATAGGGGCAGTGTAGAAAGGCCCTTAGTGTGCCCTTTTACATTCTGACTGCTTCCGTGTTATCAGGCTGCTTAGTATAAAGTGTTTACTTCTTTATATGTCATCTTTACTCCAGTAAGTCAATATGGTGTATATTGTTCTTACCATCTATACCACATTATTTTCAAAACAATCCTGTGCATGCTTGAAAGCAGAAGGTGGGTTCAGGTGAGACTTATTTGAGAAAGTATTTCATAACTTTGGTGCCACAAACAAAAAAATTGGTGGTCTTGTCCTGGTCAGTCATGGGGGAATTACATTTGACATCTTCTTTTGTTGCTTTCGCAGGTGCTGGCCTTGATGGAGTTGAAGAGATTAAACGGCATCCTTTTTTTTCTACCATAGATTGGAATGTAAGTAAAGTGTTGATACCTTGGGATTACAATTAAAATATAACACCACCACCCGCAAAAAATGACACAAGGGGCTAACCAACCCAGCATCACCAAAGGCTTTGCATTGAATGTCACCTTTGATGTTTGTAGGTGTTTGTCAATTGAAATTCAAAGCTTATCTGTATCATACCAAAACAATACAAAACAAAGAAGTCAATGCAATCATTCATGAAGAAGGTTTTGAGTTGATTTTCCTCATAGGAAATGAGAATGCGTGTGTGTGTTCTTATATGTGTGTGTATAATTTTAATGAGAAGAAACAAACTTTCCAATTTTTCTGTCAGAAGGCAGAATGCTGTTGTTCCCAAGAATCAGATTTCATACGCCACATAAGATTTTTTACTTCCATATCATTCATTGTTCGGACAAGTTTCTTAGGTTGTTCCTCAATATGAGATGTTATTTTTTTTCCCAAACTATCATCTTTCTATTTTTTTTTCCATGTCAGGAGTGACTTGAGAAACTGCAAGTTGCTTCTGGTGTGAGGGAATTAGCCATCTGCAAGGACGTTGCCCAGGAGATGCCTGGATGTTTGATGTTTTTATCATCCTTGTAGGAGGCTTCTCTCATGTCCCTGCATAGGGAGCTAAAGCTGACAAAGGGAGCTCAACCCACTCTCACCGGATTCAAACCACTGACCTGTTGGTCAGCAGTCCTGCCAGCACAAGGGTTTAACCCATTGCGCCACTGGGAGCTCGATCATCTTTCTATGAAAGCTGTTGATCATAGCAATCCAGGCAATGGCACTTTATGGGAGTCTTGAGTGCAATTGTAATAGTGTTTTGCGGGATAGGGTGAAAGCACATTCATAACAATAGGTTTTCTGTTGAACTTGTAGTTTTCCAAAGATAAACTGGGTGAATTTTGAACTGAAGTTGGTTCTTTGTGTTCTCTAATTACGCTTCTAGCTAAAAAGGCAGCTATCTCATACAGACAGGAAAAAGAATTGAGCTGGGATAATTTTTGTTCTATTCACAATTGTTGCAGAAAAGGTCAGATTAATTCTATGGCATCACAATGTGCTTCATGCGTGTTCTTTATAGCTCTTGCAGCATTCATTACGCATCAGTACCAAAGAACCTTGGTATGAATTCTCATAAAAAGAAAACCATCTTTTATTTGGCCACTGGAATTGCCTCAAAATATTCCAATTAGGGATGTAAAGCTTTGCTTATTTCTTTCTCACATACAAGGAAGTTGGAAAGTAGCATCCCACCTTATACTATGAGATTTTAGGACAGATCAAAACAGTTGATAATAATAATGCTAGCAGAAGACTTTCCCCATCCAAATGTCTTCCTAATAAGAGGGGCAGAATGTGTAGTCAGAAAAATACAATACAGGTTAATACCCCTTGTCAGAAATACTTTAGATTTTGGAATACCTATACTTGCATGTACATGTTACTTAAGATATATTGGTTATGGGATCCAAGTTTAAACATGAGAAAGCATAGGCTGAACGTGTATAATATTTTCATGGGTTTTTATGCGTAAAGCTGAAGTTATCATAAGCAAAGCTGTCACTTTCTCAGCCACCCATACAAACAGTTTCAGCTTTAAGAATATTTCCGTTTCAGACGAGTGATGCTCAACTTGTACAGTGTAAACATAGAAGGAATGCTCACAGGATTCCCAAAAACGTTTACCAGTGCCCAAGAATCAGACCCTGTACCAGTAGCAACACCTAAACCTTGCATGGGCAATGCTCAGAATTGAACTCAACACATAAGAAGCACAGCAAGCAAGGCAGCTCTCCAGACGCACAGGTGTTAATTGCTATTTAAACCAGCAATGAATACATTTAGGAGATCCCTGGTTTGACTTGTCCTCCTACTTTAATTCCCTCCAACCACAACCCTGGAAGAAAAAGCTGCAACAATAAGCAAGGGAACTTAGTATTGTACTCTGTATGTGCTCATGTTCCATTTTAGATGGTGTGGGCAGCTGATATTTGCAGAATATGTCTTCCTCATTCCAAGGCACAGGCAGACCAGGTAATGTGAAGTGGCTGGAAATTAATGGGTTGAGATATAGAGAACTAAGTCCTTTGACCCTTGAAGAAAGGCAACTGCAGCTATCTTGAGCTCAAAAGCTACATAATTGAAAAGAGTTTTGCCCAGTCTTGCTGCCGAAGAAATGTATTCCGCAAAGACATCAACCTGAATTAAAAATAGATATGAGTTATATGTGCTTATTAACATAGAAATGGGAAAGTGATTCATTGATCTCAAGTTTCAGCTTTTTTGGGCTCCTGCTGACAATATCACTTTGTCAGTGCAATAGTTTGGAGACAAGATTTTTAGATGGTAATTCATTTTTGTATCTATTTCTTGGACTGGATGTGCAGGGTAGCAAGTGTACAGTTCAAGGAAATCATCCCTCCATTGCTATGATCAGCAGCAGTTTCTATTTGCTGTGCATCACTCACTAGACATTTCTTTCTATTTCTGGGAGGTCTTCATTATCCTGTTCAGACATTTAAAAAGACCTATACGATATCTTGCCATCACCTCCCCCCTTGTATACATTTGAATGTGTATATAAGTCAATGGTTCTGAATTCATGAGTGGTAATATTGTAGAAATTTATTTCACGTTCAATAATTTTATTTTCTTAGGGTCATGTGCATGTAGCTTCTTATGGATTCATTACAATCAATGTAAGGACTGTGTCACCTCCCTCCAGCCCCATACATTCATTTCTGCATTATCTGAGCATCTGCACAGGACAATTCAGTGTAGTACAGGAAGTGACTACATATTCCTAAATTCAATTATGGTACATTGGCTTCCTTGTTGGCAATGATTGCCGGATGCTTGCACAGAGTGTTTACATCTGTTTCTCTCATTGCTCTACCTATTTTAGAGATTCAATTTGTGTAGTCTTCAAGGTTTGGGAGCATCTAAATAAAATTGCCACTCAGCATGTGGCTCTTTGGAAATAAAGATTTTCTTCCATGACCAGCTATAGAGATCCTAGGGAAACAAAGGCCAGTAATCAATCCTGCCTACAGTGGATCCTGCTGCTAAGTGCAGAGATATTCACTGCACTCAACAGCAGGGAGGGAACCTTTATTCAAGGAAGCATTTAATAGAGAGAATGAGAAAGCAGAATTTCAAATGACATCTGAATCTAATTGTCAGAAGAAACCAAAACCAAGGCAGGGCTTTTTATCTGGTGTACGAATATAGCATTATGAATTATCATTTGAAACAAAGATACATTTTAGACAAAACTTGGAAAAAAGTTCATCACTGTTTGTTTTTGTTACTATTTTATAGAAACTGTACAGGAAAGAAATCAAGCCCCCTTTTAAACCTGCAGTAGGACGTCCAGATGACACCTTTCATTTTGACCCAGAATTCACCTCACGGACACCAACAGGTACCTACTAAAGAAAGATCTATAGTCTGAACATTATATTTTCATTCAATAGTTAATAGTCTTGTAGGAAGAAGGTTCTTCTGGGCCTTTCAACACTTTCGGTACCTTCAACCATGATATCCTTCTGAGTCGCCTTTCTGGGAAGGGACTTGGAGGTACTGTTCTTCAGTGGCTCTGTTCCTTCTTGGAGGATATTCTCAGAAGGTGGTGCTGGGGAACTCCTGTTCGACTCAAAGATGCTCCAGGGCAGCAAGTCCCACTGTTAAACATCTCTTACCATCAGGAAATTCTTCCTAATGTTTAGGTTACATCTCTTTTCCAGTAATGTGAATCCATTGCTCTATGTCCTAGTCTCTAGAGCAGCAGAAAACAAGCTTACCCCCTCCTCAATGTTTATACAAATATTTATACATGGCTATCATTTCTCATCTCAGCATTTGTTTCTACATTTCTATGCACTTTATCCTTTGTATAGGAGTAAGCCCCAGTTGAACAGCATTCAAATTTCTTCCATGCAGCTATTCCAAAGCTGCAATACAGCTACTTTCCCAGGTGGAAATCAAACCTCAGTTACACACAACACCTTTCTCGGGCTACAAACAAGAGTTCAGTTCTAAGCAACACCTTTCTGGACTGAAAACCAAAACTTAATTTCAGACAGCATGATCTTATTGACCTCCACATTAAATGTGATTTTACACAGACAGTTTAATGCAGTTCAAAGCTGACTGAAGGATGGGGTGTTCACAAAAAACATGCCCCGATATGCGTTGCAGTACGCATCAAGCTAGAAACAGCTTATTTAAAAAAACTCATCAGAAAATCCAGAACAATCAAATAATGCACTGCAGCTGATCAGGGTATACCCCATGCAGGATTTGAAACAAGGGCCAGAAATCATGGCACGCTTGTCAGGACATGCCTAGTACCAAAAAAATTTCAAAATGCTGAAACAAAACTGGCCAGAAGGTAAACAATTACTTCCCCCAAGAGAGGAAAACACATAGGAACTCTTGATTTCTACCCCTTTGTTCTCACATTCTCATTCCTTGTGCCATGCCATGATCTAAACCTGCTGGACATGGATATGCATATCGGTGCATCTCAGCAGACTGGTTTGTGATTACTATCGGGTAGGGGATACTGCAGTTCCTGGGTTTTGTTCCAACCTGCAATCAGCAGATATTGTGGCCACTATCTCAGTCATGAACTTGTTCCTGGAATTGTGTGCCTGTTTCCTCTGGAGAAAGCCCAGTCCAATGGTTCCAGAGCTACAAGGCACAGCATATTTCTTGTCCTGTTCCTTAAGTCTTGTCTCGTCATCCCTGCAGATTCCCCTGGTGTCCCTCCCAGTGCCAATGCTCACAATCTCTTCAGAGGATTTAGCTTTGTTGCATCCACCTTGGTGCAGGAGCCTGCACAGCAAGAGCTGCACAAGGTGATAGTTCATCCAATTGTCCAGGTAAGGATGCAACTGGTAAACTTGACTAGATTGCTGCTGTGCTCAACCTGCTTCCCTCAGAATAAAACTATGCAACAAATCAACATTCATTCCAGTGTGTCTTCTGATTGATGATACTATAAGGCTTGTCTTCTTATTGCTATTGTTTTGTTTTCCTCTATAGCAGTTACATGGGAACAATATTCACTTTACAGATGGATACGAAATCAAAGAAGACATTGGCATTGGCTCATATTCTGTATGCAAGAGGTGTGTACATAAAGCTACAGAAACAGAGTTTGCAGTAAAGGTATGAAATCTCCATATCATATGATCTGCTGTCAACCAGCTAAGCTCAGTTCTTGCTGGATTTTAGTGATTTGATGTAGTGATGATCAAGAAAATATCTGTAGTACAATAAAAACAAAGATGCTTATTTCAAACAACCAACTAAATGTATACAGGCAATCCCCAAGTTGCAAACCTCCATTTTTAAGAATGGAGGTGAGACAACATGAAGGAAAATTCGACTTACATATAAATTCAACTTAAAAACAAAACTACAGAATATTAATAGTATAATAATAAAATTTTATTGTTAACCTGCCCTCTCTCACTGAAGGGACTTAGGGTGGCCAAAGGGACTCAGAACCTATCTTGTTTGTAATGTGGAGACTGCCTGTATACTGTAGATAGCCACAATTAATTGCTGTCAGGTTGCACACTGTTTTCCCTGCATAATACATTTGCCGCTAGTATTATTAACATATAAAATTTAAGTCTGCCAGTGAAGAATCTTCAAGCAAAACAACCAGGTTGCATTTCAAAGCAGTCATCCAGACAGCACACCCTTTTCTGTGTTTTGATATACACAGTTAGTCATTAATTCAGAGTTCAGAATAAGGTTGTAATTCTTCACTAGGAAGAAAGCAACTAGTAATTTTAGCAATTTTCTTTTTGTTGAGAGATCTTTAAAAGTCATGAGGTTTTCAATGACTATTCCCCACCAAATTTACATGTAATTGTTTGCATAAAAAGTAGAATTTTCTGCAGAAAGTGCTGTTTCCTATACATAAAATTTTGTTTTTAGGTAAAACAACCACCGATTAATTTGGCACAGAATACATCCATAATTACATTTTCTATAGAGGAAACAGCATTTTCTGGTGCAAGAAATAATATTTCTTCATAGAACTGTTATTTTCTATACAGAGAGTGCTATTTCATATGAAAGCTGACATGTCTGAATTTTTCACTGAATCATTCCCAATTGTGAAGATTCTTGTCATTGCAAGATTTTTTTTCTCAAATGCTTGAATATGTGTTGTCAAAGGCTTTCATGGTCGGAATCACTGGGTTGTTGTAAGTTTTTCAGGCTATATGACCACAATCAGCAATCTCTAGTCCATCCCCATCCTTTAAACTGACAAAAATGACTACAAATGGAAACCAGAAGTAACTGCTACTCTTATTCTCAGCTGTTTATTGGTTGAATTTTGAAAGACACGGTGCTGCACACTGGAGATATGTGGGAGAACAAAATTGATGGTCTTGCTCTCTATAATTGCCAACTTCTGCTCTACTATTTATCTAGGAATCAGTTCCATCAAACTCAGCAGGACATATTTCTGAAGATCCACTCATGGGTTTGTTTGTTTTTTTGTTAGATGATGAGGAAATCTTGTTATCTAGTCCAGCCTTCCACTTAAAACAGAAAATCCAGAACAAAAAGATGAATATCTGCAATTGGTGGCTCTCCACTCTGTCTGCAAAGACCTCCGGCACAGGAGAACCCATCACATTTGTAGATAATTGGCCCCCACGAGGAACTGCTGTTTTATGTCAGCAAGTTTCTTTCAATGTGTATCTGGGTCAGGTTCTTGCAGCTTTTGCTTGTTAGATCTAGCTATATCTTCTGAGCAGAAGATAACAGTTTTTGCCCATCCATTTGTGATAGCCCTTCTTGTACTTGAAGAGTACAATTATGTCCTCCCTCAGTCTTCTGTTCTCCGGTTATTTAATTGCTATAAAGGCTTTAAGATACGATAACTTAGCATAAAGAAAAATAAAGAGAAGTTTCCCCACTAGAAAACCCTTTCATCATTTCTTCTTCTTTATGATCATCACATCTTTCCTATAACACCACCTGAGTTTTATGATTCAGATAATGGATTAGACACTTGAATTCCACCCTCAGTCTGTGCAGATAGTACTATTCTGTACAGGCACTATACCATGGCATTTCTTTTTTGTAGGGGTGGGATTGCATAATCCTGTGAAGCAAGAGGCTGTGCTGACCATTGTCATGGAGATTGCGGTCACCAACTTCCAGCAGTCTCTCTTACCTAGCTCAGCTACTGCTGAAATTGAGCTTTCAGCAGTAACAATAATTCCCCAGCAGACTGAGGCCCCTTCCACACACCTGTATAAAATCCACATTGAACTGGGTTATATGGCAGTGTGAAAATCCAGTTCAAAGCAGATACTGTGGATTATGTGCCTTGATATTCTGGGTTATATGGCTGTGTGGAAGGGACTTAAGTAAGATGAGGCAATTACATTGGAATCAGTCAGTGAGAAGTTAAACATGTCTCCAGCTTTAGAATGCAGAAGGGAGAGTGCAGAGTTTTGCAGGTCTGCAAGATTAACAGAGAAATGACCACTAAACAAGCAACAGCTGAGATCTTATGATAAACAGGCCCAGTGTGAAGGCTTGTTGTGGCAGTTAATGTTGTTGCTTCTTGGCTGAACCTTGGACTTCACTACTCTTCAGACACTCAACATTTTGGACCTTGGATTGTGACCTTCGCTGTTGGTTGTTCTTGACCTGGCTCTGTAATTCTCTAGCTTGACTTCAGTAATTGAATTTTGCACTATGGTATTGGCTTACGCTTATTGGTTGTTGTTTAGACTTCATGCTTTGATTCTGGACTATTGACTTTTGCTAGCTTACACATTTTTGCTATTTGTTTTGGGACTGCACTTCCAAAAAGCAGTGTATTTACAACGACAGTTGTAGTTCTACTGGTAGTATCTACCATGTCAGATAGGCTTTTACTGAGAAACCAGACTAAACATGACAAATACTTATTGGGCAACACCAGTATTGGCGAGTGACACTGGTGGACGATCTCTTGGTGACTATAGCTGTGGGACCATAGCTAACAGATCTTAGTACTTCACAAAAGGAGGCAACAGTAAACCATTTTTACTTTGAAAAGTCTACTATGAGACAATCCAAAATGGAGCAAGAGATAATGTCAGAAAATTGGAAGGCTCTCACAAGCTACTAGGGAAGAGCAGAGAAAAAATACGAGTACTACTGTGGTTAATGATGAAATTAGATACAAGCCAAAAAGATGTTCCACTGTTGACATGCTTAGAGAAAAGTCTGATGCTATGCAAGACATACTACAGGAACATGGGATGAGAAAAGTGTGAATCAGAGGAAGGTAGATGTTGTAAAACAAGAAAAGGGACTTATAAACATTTCAGGACTTGGAGTGAGCAAGCTGAAGGGAACAAGAATGGGACATTTTGAGCCTGATAATGACACAGTGTTTTAACCACAGGAAACTACAAGCAATCACTTCTTGATTACTTATTTTTTCCATACTTCTTCTGGACTTCAAATGGACCAAGAGGGCACAAATGTGGTGAAAATCCCCGCATTGTCACCCCAAGGACATTTTGGGGCCAAAACAAAAAAAAATCCCCGCACTTCATTCATTCCCCTATTATAACAAGCCAGCTCAAAATCCATCTCCCACTGATTAGTTGAGATAATTACATGTACTGAAGGAAGATGAAAGCTTCTTATTACAAGTTTTGAGAAGCAAAATGCCTCTGAAAAGGGAACTGTATTATCCAAAATAAACCAAGTCCAATGGAAGAGTCAAGTACTTTGGGAATAATTACATTTTTCAGATTCTCCAAATAAGTGGTCTGGGCTTCTGCAGCATAGCATGAATAATGAAGAAATGCAAAAGCAATGTTTGGAAGTCGCTACGTTAAGCATAAAGGGGCCTGAAAGAGAAAGGCAATCTTTCAAAGCAAAACCTTGATTCTATCTAATTTCAGAATATCACCAAACCGTTCTCACACATGGGAAAGTGTCTCAACACCCCCATCAAACTGTCAACTACCGTGAGAGTTTTTTGCTCCTGTGTAAGAGTGAAAAGGCCGTGCTTTTTTTGTCCATAGTTAGAATAGCAAAAGAGTAATTGCATTTTACATGAAAATTACCATTTTTGTGGAAATCACTTTGTACATTTTATGTTAAATGCCATGGCTTGCACAAAATATATTTTAATTGGATTTTTATAAATATAATTACAAAATAGGAAGATTGAGGGAGAGAGAATCCATAGATTAGGAGTATGGACTACTAATTTAAATGAATATAAAAATGATTATTTTTAGAATTTTATCTTGAAACCCATGTCTATAAAATACACATTTATGCATGACTAAAACGGTGAGAACATCCAAACATTTAATTATATACATGATGATTTTGCCATTTTAAATTTTGGAGTATTTTTTTTTCTAAAAAAAGAATGCTGCCTTCAAGCATACGGATCATTTCTATTTCACTTTGCAGGGACAGCAAAGTCGTCATGAATTTTTCACATTAAGTTCTAAAATGCAAAAATTAATTCAGAACATGCAAAAATTCTCATAATTTTTCCTAAAGGAGAGAATGAAATACAGTGAGCCTGTCATATCAACAGGGTTTTAGTTCTAGGATTCACTGCAGATAAGAAAAAATGGATGATCAACCCCATATTATTAATTGGGAGCTACATTCATACTTCAGTGTGACCATATTCACGTTACTGCCATTTACTAATATCATCTGTGGTTAAATTGAACTTCCTGAGCCCGTATAGTTGGAAACTATTGCATATTATTGGTTGATGTTGTGTGTTTGGTTTTGGTGGTCCCCCTGATTTAGTGCATTGCTGCACAATGCTGTTACTCACAAATAGAAGGTCTGGGTTATATCCTCGGTACCATCTCCCACAGTTGTAGGATGGTGGTGACTGATAGTTGAAGGAGATCACATATCTGGATCCCACAGATGTGGAGGGCCCACAATAATAATAATAATAATAATAATAATAATAATAATAAGAAGAAGAAGAAGAAGAAGAAGAAGAAGAAGAAGAAGAAGAAATAATTGTATTCCACCCTATCTTCCTGAAGAGACTCAGGGCGGTTTCCAGCACATAAGGCAAAACATTCAATTGGTAAGAAGAAAAACATACAAACAGATTAAAATAAAAGCATAATAAAACACAAAAATTCTACTAAAACACAACAATAAACATTTAAACCAATTGCAATTATAACTCCCATCAGACAAGGTTCAATAATACCAGTGGCTAGGACTACAAAATGGGCATGGTCAACTATAAAAGGGCTGGGCAAGGGATAGTGCAAACAGTGTATCATAGGGCCGGGGAAGTGGAGAAGGTGAAGAAGTGAATACTAACTGATGACCTAGGGACTGGGGACTAATCATTCTCGAAAACCTGCAGGAACATCCAGAGTCACTATAAGTGGCTTTGGGAGCCATTTTGCTCTTTCATTGGTGAAAATATGCCAGTAAACGCAAAGATAGAAGTGGTAATGATAACAATAAGAGACACATTTAATAGTATTAAAATAAAGATAAACAAATTGGCATGTATGGCTACTGAGGATGCTAGCCCTTCTATTTTGCAAAGCTTGCTTCTGAGCACAGGAATGGAGTTCTTTGGAACTAAAGATACTTTGATAAAAGTTTATTAGACAATTGCCTGTGCCACTGTTGCCAATGTCACAATTGTCTATGCCACTTTGCCTATACTATTAATCTAACCGACTCTTTCTAGAGCACTTTGAGTCTGCCTCTTTAAGCCACCATTATTGCTGCCTGTTCTTGTTCTCCCTGTATGAACAGTCTGATTTCAGACAATAGAAATATTATTGATAGCAAACAGGTTAAGAGAAGAAGGTGCTAGTTCCAATTTCTTCCTTGTTACTTTTCAAAAGGAGAACAATGGACATGAGCAGAAGCAGGATTACTAATCTGGAGTTTCCAAGCATCCTTCCTCAAATGTTTATCATCTAGTAACATTTTAATGTCTGAAGGGGTTTCTTTAGTTTCTTTAACCCAACCTTTTGAACTTCATATTTCATTCCAACTTTAGCATGCATTTGGGGAGAGAGGGAGATCCATAAGAAAAGTCATACCCTCTTTATATGCATAACTTCTTCTTTCTTTTTTCTTTTTTTGTCGTGTCAGGAGTGACTTGAGAAACTGCAAGTCGCTTCTGGTGTGAGAGAATTGGCCGTCTGCAAGGACGTTGCCCAGGGGACGCTTGGATGTTTTGATGTTTTTATTGTCCTTGTGGGAGGGAGCTCATCCGTGCTCTCCCCAGATTCAAACCTGCGACCTGTTGGTCTTCAGTCCTGCCGTCACAGTGGTTTAACCCACTGCACCACCAGGAGCTCCTTGCATAACTTCTAATAATTATTAGGTTATAATTCATTGTTAATTTTCCCTCTTTCCAATTCATGTACATTGTAAATTTCTTTGAACAATGTAACAGATGGAATACGTATATTCTGTAATCTTGCCATTTTTGGCCCATCTATCTCACTTTTCATACAAGGAGATCACTCCTATGAGCTGAACAAATTTTAACTGTTTTTTTTATAGCTAGAGGGGATCAAAGTTCCTTCCCAGTCGTATTAATGCTACAACGAAGATCTGCTGTCATATAGGCAACGTATTTCTAAAACTCTTCAGTCTGTACTTTTTAACCATCATATCATGTTTCCTAGCAACTGTGAGAAATGACTGTTGTTCCTTTATCATGTGACAAGGAAAAGGAAATTAATCTAAGCTGACAAAATATTATTCTGTTTTTCAGTTGTTTGTCTCACTTCTGAAATATTTGAAGTAATATGAAAGGGGGTGCTTTTGTGCTTGTGCCAGATCATGTCTGATACCACTGAGTACCCATAACCAATTTCCCTTCATACAGAGAAAATGTACTCTAGGATTATAATGTACAAGAGCTTTCAACTAAGAGGGTATGATTTCAGTCTGGTTTGAGTTTGTGGTCTCTCTTTGTAGACATTCTGTGATATACAGCACATTAATGTACTGTACTGTAACATAATTCAGAATATATTAACAACATTCACTGATGTTGGAAATGCTGAGTAAATATATGGCTAAAGTAACTGAGAATGTATTGCATAATCATGAAGCCTATATCCTTGGTTTTACTTACATATCACAAAATCTTCTCTCCAGCAATCTGCTAGGTTCTACATTTGATTTTTTGTGTGGTTTGTTCTCCTAGGAAGTACTATAGAGCTTTATTGGAGGGCCTAGCAAATTCCTATACAGGTTACCTCTCTAGAAATCTCTAGGTTGTCCAACACAACTCTGTGGTTGCTGGGACTGGAAGTGAGGAAAATTAATGTTTGATCATATCCATTGTTTTTATATAACTGCAGTCTAGCTGGGGGCATATTTTTGTTTGTTTGTTTGATTGATTGATATAAATGCAACCTTTCTCTTGTCTTGAAACTCAAGGTATTTTACAAAAGGCTAAAATAAGATAAATGAACAAATACCCCCCCCCCCCCCAAAATCACCTGATAATAAAAAAACACACCTAAATTACTCATCAAGATGTATTTTATAGAATAAATCATTTTAAAATATAACAATAAAGTTATATTTAGCAAACAAGTCCCATATAAAGCTCCCCTTCCCCCCCCCCCCTCCCAGACAAACAATCATTACATGTCTGTGTGAATATGAAAGTCTTTGACTGCCAGCAGAGGAGAACAGGAAGGAAGTCAGCTTAGCCCCACATTAAAGGGAATTTCAGAGGCTGAGATCAGTCAAGGAGAAGGCTTTCTCCCATACTAATGCCAGATGGACCTGCAATGGTAGTGAAATACATATACAGCCTTCTCCTGAGATCTTAAGACTCAGGCATGATCCTATAGGGAGATACGATTGTTCAGACAGCCTGTACCTAAGGTATATAAGGATTTATAGATCATATCTGTTATTTCGAATAGAGTCCAAAAAGAAACAGTAGATAGTGATACCCTCTGAAACATGATTTGTGTGCTCCCTTTTAACTGGCCTCAGTCAACGTTCTGACCAAAGCATTTTTACCTGCTGAAGTTTCTGAACAGTTTCCAAAAGCATCCTATACCCATTTCACCCCTCTTCAGGCACAGATCTCGCCAGCTCCCATCACATTATGTTGATCTGGTGAGGCTCTGTGACTGAAGAGGGGTGAAATTGGAGTAGGAGGGAGCAGCGACAACACAGGAGGTTTCCCATGTTGCATTGAAAATGGGGGAAAGCTGGGCAGTGACACTTCCATGGAATGAGGTAAGGGGGAAGGTGGGCGGTGTGGGGTGTGGGGTTCCCCACGCCCCCCATCAGGCCCCACCAGATTCGTCACAATGTGTGAATGCAATGAGGTCCCTAGAGTGCATTATAGTAATCCAACAGAATGCAATGAAGGCATATGTCAGATCTGAGTTTGTAAGGAACAGGAGCAGCTGGCACAGTAGACTTAACATAATTTATTGCTTGCAAAAGTCATGGCCCATTTGTTTTTACTGAAGGCTATGCTCCTTTTCATAAAAACATTGATTTTCTCTCTTTTTAAAAAGAACTGTAGCAATTTTATGGAAGATTCCACCATGAAGTGGATCAAACACTGAAACTAATCAAACCTTACATTGAAAAAAAATCCTCTAGAAACCTTTACGTTTACAATATTTTCTTTCTTCAAGACATGATAAAAGAATTATCCCATGATCTTTTCAAACAATGTTAACTATCTTGTAGTCATTCTGTACAGCCAGAATAAAGTGCTGTCTGGGGAGGGAACACAACTGAAACTAAAATGACTCAGAGGACTTATTTTTGGAGATACATTGCAATGGAAACTGATCTATTTTCCAACAGCAAAGATGGCCAATATTCTCTTTCAATACTGACTTCATTTTTCAAATAAATTGACATTGCAGATTAAACCATCAGTTTAAAATCCTGTATTACATGGCTGTTAACACTTTTGTTCACCTAGGAAGTCACATTTGTCTGCTTGGTTTTTACTTTTAAAAAATCATAAAAATGGCAAATTGATATATCCTGTTATGAATCTATATCATGGTGGTATTCAGTGGCATTTTACTACTGCAACATAAATGCCAGCAACATCAGGTCCTATACAAAAGAGGCCTGTCAAGTCTTCTTTTTTGCGATTGCTGTTTTTTAATTCTTTTCCGTAAACACTTAACTGATGCACTTATCAATGCTCTGCAGTTGCCTGATAACATCTTACCTATACCTTTGAAGTTTATGGATTTTGGCTAAATTTCCATTTGAATTTTGTCACCCTATATCTTCCTTCTTTATTTGTTTTCCTCACCTAGGTAATTGATAAAAGCAAACGAGACCCCTCTGAAGAAATTGAGATTCTTCTAAGATATGGACAGCACCCAAACATCATAACTCTCAAAGATGTAAGTTGCCTTCCATCAGTTCTGCACCCAGCACTAGCAAATTGATCTACAGAAATATTGGACATCTGTGTTATGGAAAATAGGGGGGATGACCCACTACAGTTAACTTTCATGGCCCTTTGTAGCTCACTCTATTGAGTCCAGTTGAATATTATATTTTAAAGAAAAATGTATTTTTTACAGTTGATTTAATTAGAGTTAATGCCACAGTAGGGAATCATAACATAAATTACTAAATTGCTGGTGTATTGTACTTGTGTGTGTGCTTTAATTTGGTTATATTTTTATTGTTTAATCTCATTTTAACTTTTATGACTTGTGGGATCTTAGCAATGTCTTTTTTAATTGTTGAAAGCTGCTCTGAGTCTCAGTCTAGGAAAAAGATGGAGTAGAATCATCACCATCATGACATTTTGTTACTTGTGCAGAAACCTTGGCATTCATGTACAATGAATAAGCAGAGCAGCTTTACATTTTGCTGAAGTCTAATGTCAGCCAGTTCTGCTCCTACAACCATTTGCAGAAAGGAAAAGGAATCTTCTTTCTCCTCGTGAGGGCCCTTAAATGTAATCATTAGTGTCCTGCCTATATCCTATATATGTCTCAAGTATTAAGATTAAGTATTATCAAGTATTAAGTATTATCAAGATGTCATTGTCCATAGAAGAGACAATAAACTCCATATTGTGAAGATGGCCTCTAATGAGTGATAGAGTAATATATTGTCTCACAAATCCCTCAAGAAGTCATCTCTTTGCTTCTCTTCACTTAAAGGTTTATGATGATGGAAAATATGTATATCTTGTGATGGAACTAATGAGAGGAGGAGAACTCTTAGACCGAATTCTTCGACAGAAATGCTTCTCAGAACGAGAGGCCAGTGATGTCCTTTGCACCATTACCAAGACTGTAGACTATTTACATTCCCAGGGAGTAAGTACCATTTCCGCTGTAGTCAATCTGCTTCCTATATACATTACAATAAAGATATTGACTAATAGGGAATACTGCCTCAAAAGGTAACAAAACCATGTAAATGTATAGGTGATTAATTTGCTTTTGAAAAGATATGCCTAGGATTTCAAAGGGAGTGACACCAGATCTTGAAGTTGTAAAAATCTTCCATACCCAAGACCGGGTTCCTACAACTCTCCTGGCTGCAGTATCAACTAAAATACTGACATATTATACTACTTATTAGAACCACAAATTTTCATTTTGAGTGGTTTGTAATAATTTGCAGGATTCTGTATTAATTCAATTTAAATTTAATGTTTATTGAAATTATATGTGTTCTAAGGCATTGAATAATTGCCTATATGTAAGCCGACTTGAGTCTCCTTTGGGGTAGAGAAAGGCAGGATATAAATAGAGTAAATAAATAAATAAATTTCCATTCTTTCATTTTCTGTCATAGAATAGATTACAAACCTCCTGGAAATCATTTTATTTTAAATATAGGTAACAGTGAAGATGTCCTCAGACATTTAAAGAACAGGTTACATTTTCATGATATTTTTCAAGATACCCCCCTCCCCTTGCAACCCTTACCCTGAGAAAAGCAGTAAATAATTACTTAGGTAGCATTATAAATATCTTTAACATTTCATTCAACCAGGCATATATGTAAATGAAAAAAATTAGCCATTTTCTTTGGCTTCTAACTTTAAAAAAGCCAATTCTCTCACACCAGAAGTGACTTGCAGTTTCTCAAGTTTCTCCTGACATAAAAAAACTTGAGAAACTGCAAGTCACTTCTGGTGTGAGAGAATTGGCTGTCTGCAAGGACATTGCCCAGGGGATTCCCAGATGTTTTGTCATCCTGTGGGAGGCTTCTCTCATGTCCCCGCATGAGAAGCTGGACCTGACAGATGGGAGCTCACCCCACTCACCGGATTTGAACTGCCGACCTTTCGGTTAGCAGTCCTTCCGGCACAAGGGTTTAACCCATTACGCTACTGGGGGCTCTGGCTCCTGACTGAAATGCATCCTTATTTTTCATCCATTATCAAAATATGGCTTTATTACACAAAACAAAATTCTGACAATTACTGATAAATCTTAAAATTTCCCAGTTGAAAGTTTGGCACTTATCACTATACTACCTTATAGAATAACAATTGTAACTTTCTTTCCAGGTTGTTCACCGAGATCTGAAGCCTAGTAATATCCTGTACATGGATGAATCTGGTAACCCGGACTCTATCAGAATTTGTGATTTTGGATTTGCCAAACAACTGAGAGCTGAGAATGGCCTACTAATGACACCATGTTACACAGCCAATTTTGTAGCACCTGAGGTATGTGGAAGTCTATTTGGGAGGTAACTAAGACATGAAGCACTGAGGCCAGAAATGCCTGCCTCAAGAAAGGGTGCATCCCTGGCCACTGCAGCAGCCTAGCTTTCCAGATTAGTGCTGAGTCCAAGAACACACCAAGATGAACAACATACAAACCTGATATCTGAGAGGGAGGGCAACCCTATGCAGAACAGAGGAGGTGAGAAGGTAGCCAGGTGCCTCCTGGCAATAGATCCTTGTAACGTGGAACTGGAGACTTTCAAAGTCCCTTCATAGCATCTGGGAAACCAAGATGTGAATCCCTACTCAGCTATGGAAGCCTACTGGGTGATTTTCGGTTAGTCACACTCTCTTAGCCTCAGAACAAATGCTGTCAAAATAACCCCATAGTGGGATCATCGTAAGTCAAAAGGCTCCCAGCAATAGTACAACACATTGTAGTCTCTAAATTGAGGGGTACATTGAGATTATGAATACGTAGCTGTCATGAGTGCATCATTCCAGTTTATGCATTTGTTACTGCAATGCAGGATTCTGACCATTATGATTATAATTTATTAGGTCAGGATATGTGAGAAGGGGGAATAGCCTGCCATCTAGTGGGAACAATTGCAAGTAGGAAAACAAACCATATTTCAAAAAGACCTGATCTTGCTTAGATTTAATTCTACACTAACCTTTATCCTCCCGTCTCCCAGCTTCTAATTTCATCAAAGCCTAGATGAAATTTATTTGTGTCCATATGGAACTGTGGGCAAAATATTCCTTCTATGTTAGTTAAGTAGCCAAAAATATGGTTTGGCTCTCTAGAGAAAGAATTTTATATGCTGGGTATTCATCAAACTGGCAGTTACATGCTGTGTTTTATTTACAAGCTCGTTGATTCTCATTAGATAGCTGCCCCTGAAATTACATGGCTTGAAGACTCCTGCAGGGAGTTCTATGCTATTGATACATAATAAAAGCCAAAGTCATTGCATGGTTTTCATTGTTTCAAAATCCATTTGCTGCCTTGCAGTGGAGCTACATCATTAATTTACCAGAGAACCAATGCAACCAATTTTTGAAAAGCAAGCTTTAAAACTCAATAATTATCATTAGCTCTCTTTTCTAGTACCCTATTTTTGGTGAAAAATACTGGATTGCATTCTCCAGCAATTTGTAGCCAAGGAAGACATCATTATGTTTGACATTGTGTCCTTACGTTGTACATATTGTTTTATGCAGAAGTAAAGAACTAAATCTATTTTGGGCCCTAGTTGCACACACAGAAGGAATTAGACTTACATAAGTGTTAATTTAACAACAACAACAACAACAACAACACACTTTATTGATATTATGCCCTTCTCCGCCAGGAACTCAGAGCAGATTACAGCATTTACATACATAGACAAACATTCAGTGTGTTTTTTCAATCATATACAATGAGACAGACAAACACAAAGGCAGAGGCTTCTCCTTTCATTTCCGGCTACTGGGGGTGATGCTCATCTCTGACTCTGGGGAGGTGCTTTTTTCTCCACTCCATTTACTAGGTTTAGCTGCCTTATTCAGTGAACCTACTTTAATAGAGAATAATAATAAAAAACTATTTATATCCCACAGCCATCTCCCCAAAGGGACTTGGGGCAGCTTACATGGCACTTCAGGGTGCACATATAACATACAATATGTAAAAAGATACAAAAGTATAAAACAAGTCACATAAAATTATAACCACAACCCCTGTCAACATATGTAGCATAAAATGAAAATAATACAATTTTAAAACAACATTAGATAAAACTAACTGCCATCAATTCACAAGGTGCCAAGTGTCAGCTTCATATGGGCCCATTCAGCCTACTCAAGGTCAAAGGCCTGTCTGAACATCTATATTTTCAGGTTGGACTAACTATTGGATTTACTATTGGAGACTAAATATTGGATTTAGCTCAGTAGTAGCATTATATTGATCGGAGACTTCAATAGATTTCTAAGAAGATAAGATGTTCTATGACAAGGCTAGGATGAATGTGGCCTGCAGGTTTGCCAAGAACATCAAGTGGTCTTTGTTGTATAGGTTGAATTTGAATAGGTAAATTGACTCCTTTCATTTGGTTCTATCAAGAACTAAAATATTAAGCAGCAAGACTCCTGTGGCACTTTAAAGAACAACAGGTGGATTGTAACCTTTCACATACTGCAGCCATCTACCTCAAATGCATTCTTTCAATCTTATGCCACAACAAACACATCAGTCTTTAAAGTCTCAGAGAGATATTCATTGCTTTGTTACAACAAATGATCATAACTAGGACCTCCATGTTTTGGAATTAAGCCAAATTATATTGGACATTTTGAAAGACTTTTGAAAATACATTGCTTAAGAAACAATTTTGATTTGGCTTGGCTGCAGGGTGGCCCATAACATGTCTTTGGAGCCAACAGCCAAGTTGTAAAGCACTAGTTGGCTATCTCTGGCATCAGTTGCTTTCTCCTTCCCCTAAGCATGGCTAAGTCTGCACAAGTGGAAAAAAGCATACTGAGTCTATAGCTGATGCTAGCAGTTTTCATGGTGCATAACGACTTTGGCAGGAATGTATATTTATCCCTTAACCCAAACTTTCTTCCCAGGAAGCAAAGTTGGAGTTTGTAGAAAACTTCAGGGTGTCCTTGGGATTTCTAGCCACATGGAGAGCTGAATCAGGTCCGTTTTGGCCTAGTTCATTGTCCACACACATAAACTGCCACCATCATCCTTTCTCTGTGCTGATTGGAGCAGGGCGGAAGATGGAATGTCCTTTTGTTACTGTTTGTCCTCACTGGGCAGCAGCCTTTGGAGAACATGGCCATTGCTTGTCATATCTGCTGAAATCATAACTCTGGCATCCAGAAGGAACATGGCTCTGAATTCTGATCAACATGGAGGGGCATGGCTCTGAATTGAGCAGGAACATGCTAGATCTGGGGCACAAAAGCTTCAGATTAACTTGACCCATTTAGGTATGCCCTATAAGTGACCATATTTGTTGGCAGAAGCTATGGAGGGTCAGGCATTGGTAGTACTAAGATGAGAAACCAGTTGACACCATGTGACATTAATTAGCTTGTAGGACCAAAGGTACATTTCAGTAGAAGGAAGATTCTAGTATTCCTGTTTTCTCTTTATTCAGCACACAAAAATCAAGCGTACAGAATTATTTCAAGATACTTCATGCTTTCATCATGCACTGTTAACTCATCATAGTGATTGATGCAAAATTTTCCAATCCAAATGAGTTTTTTTAAAAATGTATGCTGAAAGAAAAACGAACCAAGCCACTATAAAAATGTATTTACCAAAGTGGTGTAGAACATCTTTCTTTCTTTTTCTGAAGGTCTTAAAACGTCAAGGTTATGATGCAGCCTGCGATATCTGGAGCTTAGGAATTCTCTTGTACACAATGTTAGCAGGGTAGGTATTCCAGATTTTCTAATATTTGTACACTTCTGATAGTTAATGTTAATTCAAAGATCAAAACTTTCACAGTACAATGAATGCTTAAGGAAAATGACAACATGTTTCAGAAACAAATTAAAAATTCAAAACCCTTTTATTTTAATTCTGTAAGAGTGTCCAAGGACTTTTCCCAGTAATGAATGTTCCATTTTATTTCTTAGCTCTTCACGGTGTTATCTGTACTTCTGGTAGACAACAGATAAAGTTCAGGCAGCAATTGAAATGGTTAAAACCAAAAGTAAGCATAGAAAAGATTAGAGCTGTTGAAAAGCTTCTCTTAAATAAACTTATGCTGACACCTAAGAAGGAATGTGAAGTTTTGTTTTTTTTTTTTTTGCAAGCTCCTTTCTCTAATTGTGCTCTTTGTATAGTTATACTGGCAACCTTTTTCTATTAACACCTAAATCACTGCCCCACCTTTTCTTTACCTACCTGAAACTAGGATATTATACAAGGCTTGAATGAAAAGTAATGCCTCCACCTTCGTAACTCCTCAACAGATGGCAGTACTGATATGTGGCACGTAATGTCTTGTTCAGTAGACTCTCCTCTACAGTTCCATTTCAGCAGGAAGCGTTAGCATTGGACAGTTGTGTTGTTAAAGCGCTAAGTATGGAACCGTGCACAGATGGTTAGTCAATGCAACTTAAGCAACGTGCAGTCATTGAATTCTTGACAGCAGAAGGTGTCACCCCAAAGGAGATTCATCAGAGAAGGCAAGATGTTTATGGTGATTGTGTTGTTGTGAGTACTGTGCATCATTGGGCGAGTAAGTTTAAAGATGTTGAGATGGAAACATCTGACTTGCATGACGTCCTGTGACAGCAACCACCGAGTTTCACAAGCAAAAGATTGACAGATTGATTCAGGACAATCATTGTATCATTCAGAGAAATTTCAAGCATAATCAGCATTACACAAGAATGTGTGGGTCATATTATTGCTTTGCTTGGCTATTGGAAGATTCGTGCACAATGGGTACCCAGATGAGAGAACTGTGAGACGCTGGTTGCAGAAATAGTGTTGATTTCTTCCATGACAGCTTCAGAAAACTTGTTCATCATTGGCAGAAATGTATCCAATTGTCTGGTGATTGTCTGGATTATCTGGAAACCCATCCAAATCCAAGTAACGAAGGTGGAGGCATTACTTTTCATTCATAGTTGTCGTGAAAAATGGAACCCCCTTCCCACTTTCTGTTTGTGTGGTGCATCTGAATTACAAGAGCTTTGGCCTCTAGGTTTGGAATCTTCCCAAGTTCAAAATATTCTCTACTCTGTTGCTCAAGTGCCAAGTTCCAGGTACCACTGCTTTTCAGTCCAGATTCTGAAGCACTCCTGTTCCCTATTATGTAATTCCAATAAAAAGAACAATTAGGATTTTAGTATCAATTATATTTTGCATGCATGAAATGTAAACATAGACAAAAAGCGTATTGCTTTGCTTTCCATTTGCCGAAAACATTGTGGCTTCTTTGACTTTGTGTCACAATGTACTACTCATCCTTTTTAAATTTTGTTTTTGGTGTGTGTGTGTCTTTTTGTTTAAGTTTTTTAATTACATTTTATTAAAGTGTAAAATATTCCTCAATTGCAGGTAAGTTGCATAAAACTAGATATTTGTGGGAAATTCTCTTTATATTCTGCAAAATATTTTGATATGAGTACCCTGTTTAAATCAAATACTTCTACACTGTACAAAGTTCTTTTTAAAAAAACATCACTTGCTGTTTAACAGGTTTACTCCTTTTGCAAATGGACCAGATGATACGCCTGAGGAGATTCTGGCTAGAATTGGCAGTGGAAAATATGCACTCACTGGAGGCAACTGGGATTCAATATCTGATGCTGCAAAGGTAAATAGATAACATTACATTCTTATATTATCCTTCCAGATATTCTTTAATTTGTTGATGCTTCTGTAAGATCCAAGAAGTCCTATTTAATTTTACAATACTCTTCCATGTTCTAAACTTAATAGAAGACGAGCCTTTGGCTTGGAACATAGCAACCAAAGTACCCTAGGAATATGTGCATATTTCACAGTGGAAAAACATGTTTAGACTGCAATAATACCACCAGCAACAACAATAACATAAATAAATATTTAAATATTTTTAAATATTAATGTATAAACAAGGTAGAAGGAGTTGTGGGTGGCTACTTGTGAAATAAACTGATGCACATGTTTCCAAAGCCAGTATGCAAGCTATCTGTTGGTACAGCAGCCATGATTCTCACTGAAAGGAGATCTGTCATGTTGTCTCCATCTTATCTATTTATATAAACAAAACCAAAAACATGTATATATTGTATATACGTATGTATGTTTGTATTTCAAACGGTCAAACTTGGCATGATGGATCTGATCCAAACTTGGTATACATATCCTTCATTATCTAAATCAAAATACTGGCTGGGTTTAAACTAAAAACATCCACCCCTTTTGTGACCTTATTTTATTGCCTAATTTTTAAAATGGCCTACATTGGTGGTCTATGAGCCTCATGCTGCAGCACTCAGATGCAACCACAAGAGGGCTTTATATAGAGGGAGAGATTATAAACGGAAGATAGTGAGAGCATCACTAGGAAGATACTCTAGGAGTCCCTCTCAGAGGGCATGCCTGCTGATATTTAGAGCATCAGCAGGAGCCTCTTAGCCAGAGTGTTGATGACGTTCTCATGGAGGTGTTCTCAGAGGGCCAGTCAAAGATGGAAAAAAAAGCAGGACAAGGGAGAAAAGAGGCAAACAGTGACCCCTATGACCCAGCTGCTGTGTTTTGGGGCATCAGAGGCAGTGGTGGCCTCTGTGGGAAAGAATCTTTAAAATGTAGATATCTCTGATTGGACCATTTATAAAATTGTAAACTGATAATGAGTATTTCTAATAAATAGCATTAGAAAATGCATACCTGGACAACACCAGGTATATACTCTAGTAATTAATAAATTTTGTTGCTTTATCACTTGGTTGCTGGCTAGTTTATGGTACCAGATGATGATCCTATGATGTGTTTTCACACAGCTTTTGAAATAAAGGCTAAATAAGTCCTAACATATTTAAACACTGTGTTGAAAACACTGAGAAACAGTTGGCAAGAGTGTCTCTTGCATCTCTTCCTGATTGTTGCAAGAATGACAGCTTTGGAATGATTCCAATTCAACAGCTTTAACACAAAAAGTGCACTAACAGGCCAAGGCTTGCATATAGCATTCTATTGCACCTCAGGTCAGCAAACCAGAGATCTTATCAAATATTGTCATACCAATATGTCATTGCATTGCATTAATTCAGTCTTTTCTTGAAACTAATTGCATGGCATTGTGGTTCTCCCAAGTGATGCACCACTGTCGGGTCATTTGGAAATTGATCAAATTTCCTCTTGAAATACTGTGAGTTCTTAGAATCTGCTACAGTTTTGTTTCATGACCTCCTGTAGATACCAAAATCCATGGATGCTCAAGTCCCAGTACATACGCTCTCTACGTGGGGCTGCCCTTGAAGACGGCCCGGAAGCTCCAGCTAGTCCAGCGCGCGGCAGCCATGTTACTAACAGGAGCGGGACACAGGGAGCACACAACGCCCTTGCTGTCCCAGCTCCACTGGCTGCCGATCTGCTACCGGGCCCAATTCAAGGTGCTGGTGTTGGCCTACAAAGCCCTAAACGGTTCTGGCCCAAAATACCTGTCTGACCGCATCTCGGCCTACGAGCCCACGAGGACCTTGAGATCGTCTGGGGAGGCCCTTCTCTCGATCCCGCCTGCCTCACAGGCACACCTGGCGGGGATGAGGGATAGGGCCTTCTCGGTGGTGGCCCCCCGGCTGTGGAACTCCCTCCCTGTAGACTTCAGACAGGCACCCTCCCTTATGACATTCCGCAAGAGCCTAAAGACGTGGTTGTTTGAGAAGGCGTTTGAGTAAGTGCTACAACAAATTGGCAATGATGAGTGGAACGGAATACGGATAACGAGATTGGATTGTGATTCTATGATGAGACGTCGCAAATGATTTAGTGTAATGGCATTATTAATAGTGATGTTGTTATTGTTGTTATGATATTGCTTTTTTGTAAATTGTCTTTTTATATGTTGTACACCGCCGTGAGTCGCCCTAAGGCTGAGAACGGCGGTCAACAAATGCAGTAAATAAATAAATACAATGGCATACTAAAATGGTATTGCTTCTATAAAATCGAAAACTCAAATGAATGCCAGATAAATCCTGACAATCTGTGAAATGGTGTGAAGCTACATATCAGCATAGTGCTCGATGCAATAGAATTAATTGATTTTGGAATTATTTTACTAACTATTATTTACTCCTGTCTGCAATTCCTTTTTAATAGGATGTTGTGTCAAAGATGCTTCATGTAGATCCCCATCAGCGCTTAACAGCAACCCAGGTCCTAAGGCACCCATGGATAATAAACAGGGAATACCTGTCCCAAAATCAGCTCATCAGACAGGATGTACACTTGGTAAAGGTAAGTGGCTACTTTGCATGGCTGCATGCAGAAAAGTTGCCCGATGGTTTGAACATCAAGGTAAGAAAAGTGTAGTCCAAAGGCCAAATGAAGCCCCCAAACGCCACTTTGTGGTCCCCAAAGCAAAAATTTAAAAATCCATCTAAATTCCAGGCTAATTCTCTCACCCAATCAACTAAAAATTAGCCAGAAATGCAACAAGTCACTTTCATTACCACAACCACATGAATCCTCCCAAACAAACATTGAAATAGGCCTAAATGGTAGCCAGAGGTTGTGCAGTGTGACTTCCAACAGGCTAAAATGTGATGGTGTGAGCCATTAGGAATAGTGTAGGATATAAACTTGGCCCCTGCTCCCTCTGCATTGCCCGTCCTGCTCTTTATATAATTAAATTTGTTTTTCACACATTATCTGCCAGTTAGTATAATGAACTAGCAGGGGAAGGGAAGGTGTGTGTGTGTGTGTGTGTGCGAGAGAGAGAGAGGTTTCACTTTTGTGGATTTGATTTTATTAGTATGTTCTCTGTAGGAATCTCTAGATAAGAGTTTTCCAAGCTCTGTTGTGACAGGTTACTGTGTCAGCTGCAGTGTATAGGTGTGTCTTGCAAATATAACCAGTAATGACAAAAATCTTGAAAATGTATGTCATCTTACAAATAATGTATTTTAAAAATATAAATGAAAGATTTTCATGAGATACATATGTCCTCATAGATTTTATTTTTACAAGTTATGTACCGTATATACACAAGTATAAGCCAACCCTAATTATATCACAAAAAACTAGAAAAACTTATTGACTTGAGTATAAGCCGAGGGTGGGAAATGCAGAAGCTACTGGTAAATTTCAAAATAAAAATATACCAATACAATTACATTAATTGAGGCATCAGTAGGTTAAATGTTTTTGAATATTTACTGCATTTCAAAGAAAAACACTAAAAAAGCTCTGTAAGTGGAAAGGTAGGGTCAACAAAAACAATATGGTAACAACAATGACATAATAATAATAATAATAATAATAATAATAATAATAATAATAATAGAACTTCATTTGTATCCTACCCTATCTCCCCATGGGGAGTCAGGCCAGTTTCCAACATAGTAACAAACAAACATTCAATGCCTATGTAAACAATGCAGAGTTAGATATAGATCTATAATTATATATACTAATTTCACATATGCATTTCCCCCTTAAACGTTTGCAAATCCTCTCTATGTGCATTTCCCTCCTGCAATATTTGCAAGCCCAATATATCTATATTCATATATATCTATTTAGACATCTCTCTATATATAGATAATTATATCTATATAGGATTTGCAGAGACTTGCAAACATGTGAGGGGAAAATTCATATAAAAATAATGTATACACATAGATACCGATATACAGGTACGTGGAAATTTCTAGACATCTGTATGTATATAGGAATTGCAAGGATCTGCAAACACATGAGGGGAAAACTTCAAAGGGAACAAAAATGGACATATAAAGTTAATACATTTAGACACACACACACACAAAACCAGAAAATTGAATGGGTTTGAAAGAGAGCCATACAAACAAGGAGGACATGAAATATATCTCTCTCCTTCCCTCCCTTTTGACTGGAAAAGAAAACACACTGTGAAGGGAAGTGAAGAGGAGAGAGAAATATATCATATATTGCAAGCAATTGCTTCCAGGCTTTGCTGCCTGGCCTTGACCTTGACCCCATTATAAGCCAAAGGAGGCTTTTTCAGTTCAAAAAAGGGCTGTTGTCTTCGAGTATATATGGTAAGTGTCTGTATCTCTTATAATAGGTTGGTTTAACATCTAGTTTGCTAGCAACACTGAATAACTGTGCCACAAAATGATGCATGTCTAAAAAGTGTGGCACCAACCTGAAATGTTTGGAAAGCTCTGCTGTAGGACCACCAGTGAAACATTTATGGATGAACTAGAGATTTCTAGCGATAGCACACACACACACATATAGGTGCTCCACCATGATTTTATGATCAACTTCTGATAGAGTTATTCTGTTTTCCCACTTTTATGGGGATTCTATTTCCCTTAATATGAAAAGCTGCCCTTACATAGTTTTATAAATATGGCTAGCCATGTCAGATAATGCTCTGGCTGATGAAAGCATAGCCAGAAGAAGCTCCTGGCCCAGCTATTTCCTTGTCTTTAAATGGGTGGGATCGGGGAAATGGGAAGAAGGAAAAGAAGGATTTGTTCTTAACTTCTCCATGTTCTGATCTTTTTTTAAAAAAAAAAACTTTGAATTTATTTTAATGGTTTTGAACTGGGATTTTTTTTACTGTCTATATTTAATCCTGTTTTAATGTTTGTATGTTTGTATATTTTAAATGGTTATGCTAATCCTTTTATGTTAAGCTGCTTTGAGTCCCCTTCAGGGGTGATAAAGCATGGTATAAATAAAAATAATAATCATCATTATCTCATCTTTCTTTTGCAGGGTGCAATGGCAGCCACCTACTTTGCTTTAAACCGAACACCTCAGGCACCAAGACTGGAACCTGTATTGTCCTCCAATCTTGCCCAGCGTCGGGGGATGAAAAGACTGACCTCAACGAGGTTGTAGTATCCCAAAAAAATGCCTAGCAGAAAAAAGGAGAACACACACCATATGTCAATCAGGGAGGCCGAAATACATTGCTAATTTTGCAGGACTCTGGACTATTGGCAAATACATTGCAAGAATTAGCAGAACTTCAATATAAGGCAAAGATATTCTTTACTTTTAAATTCCTCTCTTTTTTTACATTACCACCAAGATCCTGAGTTAGCAATTACTCAAAAATGTGCCAATTTTCAATTGCTTTATTGTTTCTTAATTTAAGTATAAATGGCTAAAATCCTGTTTTGTCCCCTCCTCCTTTTCTCCAAATGCTATTTTTGGAATCTTTTAGACGCTCTGTAAGACCACTTTTTTGTAAACATTTTTCAATAGGGAATCAATTAGTTTTGATTTTAGAAGTCAATACTACCATAGCATATGTGTCATGGTGAGTTGTCACAACTAGCAGATAATCCAGCTACCCATTTTCAGGTGCAATGAGGTTCATTTCCAGAGGACTGAATGAAATGTGATTTGTAACACTATTAATGTAATACCCTGCTAAGAGGAATGCTTAATATGAAGGAAACAAGTAGAGTATCTGAACTACTTTTTCAAAAAGTCATTTTTATGTGTTTGGTTTGTGTAGAAATAAATGCATGGGGGTAAAACTGGGGCGGTATCTGCTGATCCATGTAGTCAACATCTACAAGGCCCCTCATGTAAATATCAAAAATGCACAATCTATATTACCCCAGATAAACTGTGGGTACATATCGCACATTCGGGAGCCTGTGATACTTCAGGTATTCATGCAAATACAGTGTATAATATATGCAGTTTGAGGATAGGCAGAGCTGATAAGATTTTGCCCTCTTTGCATTCATATCCACATGCATAAACACAAGGCAGTGATCCCTAAGGGCAGTATGTTATGCTACAAACTTCAATTTTAAAATAACAGTTCATGATGCCAGGCTAATGTCTACAGGAAGAAATTATCTAGTCTGTGGGTGCTTCCAGATGAGGTGCTTACTGTGCAATTGCATTGCCTGCTGATGGAATTACACCAGTGGTTCTCAACTTGTAGGTTCCCAGATGTTTTGGCCTTCAACTTCCAGAAATCCTAACACTGGTAAACAGGCCTGGATTTCTGGGAGTTTGTAAGCCAAAACACCTACAGACCCACAGGTTGAGAACCACTGAATTATACAGTACATCAGATAGTGTTTTCAATTTGAGCTCCCACTACATTTTTCCATCACTTCTTCTACTGTTTTTCTTACCAAAGCCCTTGCAAGGGTTAAAAATAATCAAACAGAACAGTTGCATAATATACTTTTTGAATACTAGAGGTAAGAGCCCTCCATCTGCAAGCACTCTGATCAATCGTAGAAAAGAAGCTGTCAGTGGTGAATTTAAATCTATAGTGTTTCACAGTGTCGGAAAAAATAAGTTCCATTGTTATGTTGGATTAACAATCTAGTCCTATACATGTCTAACCAAAAGTTAAGCATCGTTGAAATCAATGGGATTTATTTTCTGTATGTCTGTATATGATTGCAGTCTAAAGGTTTTTCATTACTGTCTTGACTGTCATCAAGCACCAATTGGGATGACAAAAATAAGTAATCAGAAGTACCATGGAATTCAACAGAATTTACTCCCACCTGGGTTTGGCTGTATAGAATTGCAGTCTAAATGTCTTTAGTTATTTTCTTGGGCTTTGTCAAGAACAATCCAGGTGACAAAAATAAGTATATTTCCATCCATTAGCACTTAGATTGCTTCAATAATCCTCAATATTCAAGTCATTTATAATTTATAGCAACCCTATCACAGAGTTCTCTAGAGGAAAAAAAATTCAAAGAGGGTTTGCCTTTGCCATTCTCCGAGTTTAAGAAGGTGTGACTTGCCCAAGGCCACCCAGTGGTATTCTGTAGCTTAATAAGAATTTGAGCTCTAGTCTCACGAATCATTGTTCACTGCTCAAACCACAACCCCACACTGGCTCTAAATGTCTGCTAATTTGGCTATGTTCTGCCAAATTTAGTGAGGAGTATTTTCAAATGAGTGAGTAGAGGATTGCAATCTAACCCCTTTGAAATCAATGAATTTAGGAGTATTCGTTTCAGAGTTGTATTATCATGGTTATTTTAAGCACTTTACTTGATTTTCCTTTTCTTAATAGATGTTGTCAATTCTCAGAGTTATGCAGAAGAAATTAGTGTTCTGCATTCTCTTTCACTGCTTATGGAATGGGTAATGAGGGAAGACAGAATATTGTATCCTACTGATTAGAGCAATTTATCTGACCCTAAATACAATTTGGGAGATCCATATTAACTGAGCCTGTATATGCAAGGAAGAAGAAGGTTCCATTGGCTACTGTAATTATACCACTGGGGTTTGTTTTTGTGCTCAACAAGCTATTACATAATTTATTTTATCTTATCTTTAATTTTAAATATATATTTAATACTTCATTTTATGTGCTGTACACATAGTGCCATAATAGAGCATTTGCTCTTCACATTTGCGTTTTGGAATAACAATGCTGTGTAACTCCATAAAATGAATGAATTTGTTCAAGTACAGCAGGGCATAATGTAGATATTAGAAATCTTGAAAATGTTGGCCTATTTTTATTATGTGTATCTAAAGGCAGCAAGATCTCTCCCTTCTTTGGTTGAACAGGATAGAATACACCTGTGCAACAAATATCTTCATGTGCCCTAGCCAGACCCTACAAAA
Source organism: Anolis sagrei (assembly GCF_037176765.1). Taxonomy (NCBI): domain Eukaryota; kingdom Metazoa; phylum Chordata; class Lepidosauria; order Squamata; family Anolidae; genus Anolis; species Anolis sagrei. The sequence continues at coordinate 64,549,388 of NC_090021.1, forward strand.
AGTTATGGCATTTTTCATTGTTTACCCCTTTCCCTAGACTTGCTAACATTATAGGTCCACTTTACTAAGAAGCCTATTACTCAGGTCCATCCATGGATACTTCAGAAGATGTCACATTATACTGTTTAGAGTCAAATCTCTAGTACGAATGGCAGGTGGAACACAATGAGAATGGATGAAAATAATTGAAATAACATGCCTTTCCTTCACATATTTATGTGTACATTATTCCAACAGGGCATGTTATATGCCACAAATTAAGTCCAAGCCAAATCCAATTTCATGTAGATAAGAATGGTTATTTCAAACACCATTTGGGTCATCCCCACCTGTATTATATGTGATACCTAGGTTGCTAGAGAACAGCTATCACTAGGTGGTAGAGCAGAGGATTACCATTGGAAGTTCAGTGCTCTGCCTCTCCAGCTCCCCTACAGAGGGTCTGCTAGTCAGGATAGTCAGTGATGAGTTAAATGAACTAGCAACCTTAGTATAAAATTGCTTCCTATGTTTTCATTGCCGTTATTATCCCACTATATAAAATATGTAAAATTAAAATTGTGTAAATCTGCTGTTTAGTTACACAACCCCATGGACAGCTGAAATACAACTGATTTTTCTGGTTCTGAACAGTGGTGTCATTCTGCTCTCACAAAGCATGTCCTACATGTAGTAATGCCACTAACCCTTGTCCAGTATTTGGAATCTTCTTGAATTAACTGTTTGTAACACAGGAGTTTCCATAGCCATATAACCTTACTGAATCAAGTGTCATTAACACTAGCAGTAGTCCTGAGAGTCATGGCATAACCTTTTGACTGTCATAATTAATATGCTTTGTATTTTGACACAAACTCCAGCCTCCACCATCTTGCACAACCTTTCTGTCACAAAGCTAAATTAATACTTCTGGTTTTAGATCAGTTTGAAGCCAACCCAATCAAGAGGCCATATAGATATTATGAACAACGTGGAATATGTAACAAACTACTTTAGTCTGCATAGACCTAATCCTATCAATGAGGTTTCCATTGCTTAAAACACATTTTGTACTGAGGTCTAAATCCAATTGATCATCCCAAGTGGAGTAAACCACTGAATCAATGAAATGAACATAAGTATTGATTTGTCATCAAGCAGTTGATTCAGTGGATCTACTTTACTTAGAACTAGTTGCTGGATTTAAGCCTTAAAAGTGTTATGGAACTATTCTTTAGAATGTATGCACAGTTAACCAAAAGTGAAACCTTTTTTAAAATTGGAAAGGGTCAGCAGATTTGCTGTAATAACACTAAAAAAGTTTTATGTTTTATAAATCGGTACTGTTCCGTTATCCGGACAGATTCCAAAAGGGGGCCTAGACAGAGAAAGGTAATCTGCATTATGTATTTGAGTTCTTAAAATAGAAAGTCAAACTTATCAGTGAGTGTTTAACTTCCAAGTTTTAGTGTCAGGTTCTCTAAAACTGGATTCTTTTCTGTTTGGTGATTATACAGGTTCTAGCTATACAGGTTCTAGGTCTTCATTCTAATTTTGTTGGAATCACTATCTAAGGTCAACCTCACTGTTTTCAACAGAACAGGATACTGAGACAGGTATGTTCGTGTTAAAATTGAAATGCCTAATCTCATTGTGCTTCAGTAATACTGAAACACAAGTGAGTCCCCTTCGGGGTGAGAAGGGCAGAGTGCAAATATGGAAAATAAATAAATAAATCTCATGCCCGATTACATATTCTTACAAACGCACATGTAGCTTGCAAGTCTTGGCATTTATCTTTGTATGTTGGTGTCACGAGGGCTTCCAGATGAATGATTCCTGATATTATCAGTCAAAAGGCATTTGGCCTTGGAGATCTAGCTTCAAATAATAATGCCCATGATTTCCAGGAATTACTGTCCATGGTTTGGGTACAGAACTGCAGCATTTATGTTTGCCATTCACAGATTGCTGGGACTCTTTTGCAAATCTGGCTCTTCTATCAGGCTTCAGTTGAGAGATGTTGGAGATGGAAAATGATTGTATGGAATTGGAGACAAGGGCTTTGTACATGAGATAGCATGCCTTGAGCTCTCCCTAACAAGTCTTTTGTTCTCTTATGCATCATGTAATGCAGTCCCATTACTAGTGGTAAATCAAAACCCAACTGATAGTTACATTTTATAGGCAGAATACATGGAATGGTGTAGTTCTTCCCCTCGAGCAGCAAAAATGCCCTAGGCTGTCTGTCTCTGCTCCTCTGGCTTAATAAAATTAATACTTTAATTCAATTTAATCCTCCTTCACGCAAAAGACATTACATCCCTAATTCTACAGCGAAAATTCATGGGATCATCACCATATACAATTCCTTCTCTTCCTCCTCATGATTGAGAAATAATGTTGGTAGGATTGGAGTTAGCCCATGCTAGCAATTACTTGCAAAGGGCAAATATTCTCAGTATTTATTTCTCAATTTGCTGGAAATATTAGAATCTAGTGGATGAACATAATTCATGTACACCTTATCATTATTTGATTTTTTTTTTCTTAACAGTTTGTCTCATTCATTACTTTGGGTATTTGTATTACTCAGTAGCTGCAAAACTGAAACAAACATGAGCCCCTTTAGAAACTAATGATGATAATTTCCATCTCAAGACACTCTCTTTAACTTAATCTGAATGAAATGAAGAAGGAAGATCATTTTTTCCATAGGCACAGAATCACATCTTTCATTCATATTTAGTTGTATAACTCGCTACCTGAGCTACTGGAGAATGTACTGTTTTGTAGATTCTAGACAAATTGTATTTACACAATTTATTTATACATTATAAAATGACCTGTGGGATGCCTTAAAGATTAAAAACACCAAATGGGTTCAAAATCTGATTTGCAGGAAACAATGGAACATTCCTTGGATTGTAAGGTTTGTGTAATGGTTTCAGAAGTATTAGTATTTCGAGAATGTGGTGCAGTGTTTTGTTTTTAAATTTCCACATCCATGTTTGTGAACGGTTTCGTTTGAAATGTCTATGCTTCAAGCTTTCAAATCTGAAAGGGGCTACAGTTGTATATTGTATATGTACCAGAGATTTTTTTTAAGAAGTAAAGTTGGTTTTATGAAGTGTTATATTTTTATAGCACAGTAATCATTTGGGACTTTGTTAGACACAATTGTCTCCAGGGAAGACAATTGATCCTATTTTCTGTGCACTGTGTCTACTGTTGCTGCTACAGCTGCTGGCCTCAGCTGCTGGGTGAATGATGTTGTGAAATGGTCTGAATTGATCTTCAGAGCTCTGTGTGTCTATGTGAAAGGATGATGTCAGGAGAAAAAAAAAGTGTATATGGGTCCATAGGGCAAGGGTTTACTGTGACAGGCTCCTAGGAAGGAACCTCAGTATTGGCCTTCATCTGTACATCTTTATTTATAAAGAAATAAAAAAAGATCTATCAAATCTTTGTTGTTGATATAAGTATTTTTGTTGGACTAAATATTTAAAAGATTGGCAATAATGCTCTTTTCTGTCAACCTAGCAGTTCAAAAACATGAAAATGTGAGTAGAACAATAGGTACCGCTGCAGCAGGAATGTAACGCAGCTCCATGAAGTCACACTGGCCACATGACCTTGGAGGTGTCTATGGACAACGCCGGCTCTTCGGCTTAGAAATGGAGATGAGCACCATCCCCAAATCAGACACAACTAGACTTAATGTCAAGGGGAAACCTTTAACTCAGTGGTTCTCAACCTCGGGTCCCCAGATGTTTTTGGCCTTCAATTCCCAGAAATCCTAACAGCTGGTAAACTGGCTAGGATTTCTAGGAGTTGTGGGCCAAAAACATCTGGGGATCCCAGGTTGAGAACCACTGCTTTAACTTAATAATGCCTTAAAATCTCCTCCTCATATCCATACCCCAGTTAATACTCCTGCATTTTGACTTTGTCACAGAAACAAATCATAGAAATATATTCAGGGTTTATCATGTTGACCATACAGTAATATGTACCAAAATGCAAAACCAGTATTGGCCAGTCAAAAGGCAGAAACTATAAGACCAAAGTTAATTTTTAAAATCATACAGGATTAAAACAACAACATTCAAATAACAACCCTACATTTTATATCATTTTTTTTTCTCTGGTAGTTCAGTCAGTTTGGAGGGGTCTCAATATATGTAGAGGCCCTTCTTGGCCATGTAGAAATTGAGATAAAGGACTGTAACCTTTAAATCCTGCAAATCTCTTGGGAAGACAGATGGACAAATGTCAGCGTGCTGGAAGAAGCAAAGACCACCAGCACTGAAGATAGATCACCATCTCCCGAAGCAGTTACTATACTTCCAACTCAAGAATTGAAAATGTAATGTTGGTGGACAGGAAAAGAGATTTAAATACAAGCTTAAAGCCAACCTTAAAAACTGTGGCATAGACACCGAAAACTGTGAAGCCCTGGCCCTTGAGTGCTCTAACTGGAGGTCAGCTGTGAGCAGCAGTGCTGCAGAATTCGAAGAGGCACAAATGGAGGGCAAAAGGGAGAAATGTGCCAAGAGGAAGGCGCATCAAGCCAACCCTGACCAGGACCTCCTTCCACATGGAAACCGATGTCCTCACTGCAGGAGAACATGCAGATCAATAACAGGGCTCCACAGCCACCTATGAACCCAACACCAAGACACCAGACTTGGAGGACCATCCTCCTTGGGCTACGAGGGATCGCCTAAGAGAGAACTAGTAAATATCCATACCGTTTGTGTGAATGAGAATGCTTATTCAGGCAGCACTGAAATATAAAGATAATATGCCTTAAAATGCATCTCCTACCAATAGGCAAATCACAAGGTTAAATTAAATTAAAAGATGAAGAATGTACAGCCTGGATACCACAGGAGTTCTGTTCGGCAGCCCTGGAAAGTTCTGCATAGAACACAAGTTCATCTATTTGGTATTTGTATCTCACCCGTATCGATTGTTCTGCAACTGAAAACAACAAATTGAAACAAAGAAAAGGTTGAAAGCAGACATGATAACTGTGTTTGAAAGGATATCATAAGGAAGAGGGAGCAGGCTTGTTTTCTGCTGCCCTGGAGACTAAGAGCTATGGGTTCAAATTACAAGAAAAGAGATTCCATCTAAACATTAGGAAAACTTCCTGACCATAAGAGTTGTTCAGCAGCAGAACTCTCTGCTTCGGAGTGTGGTGGAGGTTCCTAAACAGAGGCAGGATGACCATCTGTCAGGGAGTTTTTATTGTGCTTTTCCTGTGCTGATGCACAATGCCTTAATTCCTATCCTGTGATCCCAATTAAGACTAGAAATGCTGAGATTTTAAAGATTACAATAGCTGTAGATCAATGAAAATTGTTTGGTAATTATAGCTCCAAAGCTTAAGTATGCTGTTCTTTTACACACATATAATGAGCAAAGTTTGTCATTTAAATCATAGAGTTAGTTATGCTAGTTATTAATTTGCCCTGATTATTTGGGATCTCCAGCCTTGGGAGACAGTGTGCTTCAGAATACCATTTGGAAACAAAAGAAGATTAGCAGTGTTGTCCCCATGCCCTAGTCTTGGGCTTCCTAGAAAAATGTCATTAGTCATGGTAAAAACAAGATTTTCTGTTCTTTTAAAACTGTTCAGCAGAGTTCATATTCTTAGCTTTCTTTTGGCATTTTTATCAGTACACGCGTACCCAATGCACATCAGTAAGAAATGGTCAAAAACAAAAGTCCTGATTAGTACTTGGACAGGAGACCACCAATAAGTGTCAGGTGGTGTGGGCTGTATTTTAGAAGGAAATGGAAAATTTTACCATTGACTATTCCTTTTCCAAAGAAGAGGACAACTTCAAGGTACAGACACACACAACGGTTTACTTAAGGTTCCTTGTGAAATTATTCTCCAGTCATTCGAAAAGACAATAGTGGTCAGTCAAGTTGAAGGCAGTAGGAAAAGAGGAAGGGGGTGCCTGTAACTGGAAACCAACTTGGCAGCAAATAACAGAAACTATTCTTCAGGTGTACAGAACTCAAGGATTTTATTGCCAACTAACTAAACCCCAGTAGCTGGTCAGTCATTTTTCAGAGCTTGGCAGTTTGACTCTACGAAACCAGCTGTCACTTTCCCTTTGATCCCGGTACTTTTGGAGAGGACATTCATGTTTACACTTTTCAGTTCAGTCATCCAGGGGATTTAAAGTTTAATAATCCACTATGCATGGACTCAAATAGTCTTTGTGTGTATATATACGAAAGGGAACTGGACCAAAGGTGACAACCAACAAAATTAGGCTAAAGGTTTATTTGTCTCCATAAACAAAGAGATTGTGGCAACAGTGCTTATGGGGAATGGAGGAATGCCCCAAGATCTGACCTGTAAACATATTCCTATCCTTTTTCCCCCAAAATTTTCTCATAGTGGAAGACAGTATTATATAAATATCCTTTGATTAGGAATTGCAAAAAGGCCCAGACATGAATCAATCTTAAACTGCCTCATAAACATCTTATCTTTCAGAAAAAGGAGTGTCTTACCGTTTCACCTTCCTATAAGCAAATAGTAGATGTCGAACTCAATTGCCTGTTTGGCAGGAGGTTAAAAGTCATGTAGGAAGAAAGGATTGCATAGATTAGGAATAATCTTTTCAAGATAAAATTATCTCCAGCTCTGAAACTGAAAGTTTTTAAAAGTCATTCAATACCTAGCCTTTTTACAAGAGCAATGCATGCATTTACCAGGCATGGGTAAAGTTGGGCCCTCCAGATGTTTTGGACTTCAACTTCCACAATTCCTAACAGCCTCAGGTCCCTTCCTTTTCCCCCTCAGCCGCTTAAGGGCCCAACTTTGTCCATGCCTGTTCTATGCTGTAAAACTAGGCCCCTTCCACATAGCTGAATAAAATCCCACATTATCTCCTTTGAACTGGAATATATGGCAGTGTGGACTCAGATAAATCAGTTAAAAGCAGATATTGTGCGATTTTCCACCTCGATATTCTGGGTTATATGGCTGTGTGGAAGGGCCCTTCCTTAATGCAGTTTGACTGCTATGGCTCAATACTAGAGAATCCCGAGAGCTGCCAGTTTAAAAAGGCAACTCTTTGGCAGAAATTTTTAAAAATAAAACGACATCTCCTATGAATCCATAGCATGGCAGTTAAAGTGGTATCGAACTGCATTAATTGCACGGTGTAGATGTGCCCCATTTTTTTCCCATGTCAGGAGCGACTTGAGAAATTGCAAGTTGCTTCTGGCGTGAGAGAATTGGCTGTCTGCAAGGACGTTGTCCAGGGGACACCATGATGTTTGATGTTTTACTATCCTTGTGGGAGGCTTCTCTTATGTCCCCTGCTTGGGGAGCTGGAGCTGACAGAGGGAGCTCAACCTACTCTTTCTGGATTTGAACCACTGACCTGTCGGTCAACAGTCCTGCCGGCACAAGAAGAAGAAGAAGAAGAAGAAGAAGAAGAATTGGTGGGATCATAAACCTGCAAAGGTAGTGGAAAATGAACACGCTAAAATACTGTGGGACTTTCGAACCCAGACTGACAAAGTTTTGGAACACAATACACCAGACATCACGATTGTGGAAAAGAAAAAAGTTTGGATTATTGATGTTGCCATGTCGGGTGACAGTCGCATTGAGGAAAAACAACAGGACCTCAAAATCGAACTGCAAAGGCTCTGGCATAAACCAGTACAGGTGGTCCCAGTGGTCATCAGCACACTGGGTGCCGTGCCAAAAGATCCCAGCCAGCATTTGTAAACAATAAACATTGACAAACAATAAACATTGACAAAATCACAATCTATCAACTGCAAAGGGCCACCTTACTTGTATCTGCACGCATCATTCGAAAATACATCACACAGTCCTAGATGTTTGGGAAGTGTTTGATTTGTGATTTTGTGATACGAAATCCAGCATATAGATCTCGTTTGCTGTGGCATACTGTGTTTTTGAGTCAGTAAAATAATAATAATAATAATAATAATAATAATAACTCCCAACGGGAACTCGGGGCGGCTAACATGGGGCCAAGCCCGAACAATTGCATCAAATCAAATGAAGTACATACAGCAAATAATAACCTCAAATGAAATGTAAACAAACAAATTAGTACAAAATCAAATACAAGAAACAAAATAAAAGGAAGAAAAAATAAAATAAAATGTTCACGGCAGGCTGGGCCAACTTAAAAGGGGTAGAATAAAATCTTAACAGTCAGGTTTTTAGACTCTTCCTGAAGGCTGTCAAGGTGGGTTTAACCTAGTGATTCTCAACCTGTGTATCCCCAGGTGTTTTGGCCTACAACTCCCAGAAATCCAAAAACATCTGGTGACCCACAGGTTGTGATACACCCTTTGTCTTCCTGCGACTACCAACAACTCTTGCCGTTCTTCTTGCCCTTGACTGACAACGATGGGCGGGGCGTCTAGACGGGCAGGGCAGGCCACCGCTGCGCACCAATAAGAAACGCTCAGCTCCTCACGCGCAACCAATCGCGGCTCAAAGAAACGCGAACCACTTTTACGTAAGAGGCGGGAGGGGAAAAAGAATAATGGCTTTGAATTTTGCGACATGGATAAGGTTCATTTTACGGCATTCCTCCTCCATCACCGCCCCCTCCCTCTGGAAAAAGAAGAGTCGCTAATAGGAGGCGGCGGCGCTACCATGGAAACGGGGACGTTGTCGTAAAGCAGAAGCCGGGCGGGGTCGTGAAGCGTTCTCCTCTGTGGTGACAGCGGTTGAGGAGTTTGTCATTGGCAGTAGCAGCAGCAGCGGCGGCGTCGGTGGCGTCGGGCTGCGTCCGGGCCTTGTGTTTTCCCCTCCGGCCGCTGCCCTCAGCCTTCGTCCGCCATGGCGGCGGCGCTGGCGCGGAAAGCCGCGGATTATGTGCGCAGCAAGGACTTCAGGGACTACCTCATGAGGTCGGTAGGAGAGCGGGAAAGCCCCCCCCCCCCTCGCTCGGGCCTTCCCTCCCCTCCCCCCAGCTAGCCCTGGTCCTGAAGGAGGCCTCGCCTTTGTTGCCCACCGCCTTGAGTCCCCGCGTGGGGAGGACAACCAATAAAGCCATGGAATAAATAAACTTTAATTAGATATGTTCCTCGAACGGCCGCCTCCCCGTCGCATGTTCCATGTTTTGTAAAAGTACGGATTCACACGGGTTTTCTCCCTGGCTTTGCTTTTGCTCTCAGCAGAACAAGCTGTTGTTTTCTTGTTGTTGTGTGCGTTCAAGTCGTTCCCAGTGTATGGCAACCCAAAGAACAAGTTTTTGTGGGAATTCCTGAGAGAGATTTGTTGACCGTTGCCCTCTGAGGATGAGGGAGTGTGATTTGCCCAAGGTCACGCAGGCCCCATCTACACTGCCATTTAATGCAGTTTCTGAATCCAGATTATTTTATTGGAACTGGATTATATGGCAGGACGGATCCAGCCTCCGTGGTTATTTGGACCTTGGCTTCCAGGGTCCTAGAGTTGCATCTACACCAGGCATTGGCAAACTTCAGCCCTCTGGATGTTTTGGACTTCAACGCCCACAATTCCTAGCAGGCTGTTAGGAATTGTGGGAATTGAAGTCCAAAACAGCTTGCCCATGCCTGATCTACACTATAGAATTAATGCATTTTGATGCCACTTTAACTGCTACGGCTCAATGCTGCAGAATCAAGGGAGTTATAGTTTTACATGGTCTTCAGTTTTCTCTGCCAAAGAGCGCAAACATAACTGTCATAATTCCATCACATTGTGTCACGGCAGCTAAAGTGGTGTCAAACTACATTAATTCCACAATGTAGACACAAGTGCATCTCTACACTGTAGCTTGACAACAGTATAACTAACGACTACAGCTCGGTGCTGTGGGATCATGGGACCTGTCGTTTTAAAGGGTCTTTAAGCTTTCTCAGCAAAAGAGCGCAAGACTCCTGTATCAGGCATGTAGCCAGGGGGAGGAGCTTGAGGGGCTTCAGCCCCCCCCCCCCCGAAATTCTCAGAGTGGTCCGCGAGAAGGCCTTACTGGTACATTATTTAAACTGTTAAGTTTATTGATATCATGATCTGATCACCATGCTCAATATATCCCATATGCATGGGGGTATTGGGGTAACGATACAAAAGGTTTCAAACTCAGCCCCCCCCCCCCAGTCAAACTCAGCACCCCCCGAATCAAAATCCTGGCTACGGGCCTGTCCTGTATATTTATTAATTGAGCAGAAGAGGGAATATCACCAGATATATCTTCCCGTGCCCTGTCCTGTTCTACTTCTAACTATTCTGTTTGCACTACATGAAGACATACATTACTTCAGGAAATTGAGCAAGTCTGAATGGTGAAATCTTTCTGTACTGCCATGACTGGTAGGAATGTTGTTTTTTCAACAGAAGAAAGACATTTGACTTCTAGGAAAGGTCATATGCAGTGGACAAAAACAAAAGGTCAGAAAATGTATTTAGGACTAAGAATCATTTTTTCCATAAAAGAGAAATATATCCAATTGAAGATTGTAGTACAGGCAGTTCCCAGGTTATGAACAAGATAGGTTTGTAGGTTTGTTCTGAAGTTGATTTTGTTTGTAAGTCAGAAAAGTCAGAAACATTTGTTAAGTGTAACTCCAGCCATATATATATATAGAGAGAGAGAGACAGAGACAGAGATTTGGGTAGTATAACATCCCTGTGGTGTTTGTTTTTCTGTCTGTACCCCTTGTTCAGAATATTTCACCTCACTTCTGTCCCTGTGCTAATTGGATTTTGAAAAAAAAAGGCTTGTTGTGGAAACAAGGATTGGTGAGAAAACTTCAGTGGAGACACCTTTTCCCCATGACAACACTTTCAGAAGCGATTTCTCTTTCTAGGGGTAGATTTCTCTCACTTGTAGTTGTCTCACCCCAGTTTGTAACTATAAGTCAGATGCTTATAACTCAGGGACTACATGTACATTTTTCCCTAATTATAATGCTAGATAATCTGTTCTCTTAACTGTGATACAGTTGGGTTCAAGCATGTCTAAACATGATGTTGTTGAGAAAGAATTTGAAAGTGACACCAAGGTTCTTTACTAAACCTTCTGTAAATTGCAGAAGAAAAAGCAGCTTGTAAAATTGGCATCTTTTTCATAATTTAAAATGCTTTAAACCAGAGATTTGATAAAGAAGGAAGCAATCTCCATGTCACTACTGGTAGTTCTGTATTGAATTATTTCTCAATTCATCGTGCTACTTATTTGGCTTTATTTTCCCCCTTTTGCATCATTATTTGTGCATTTTGTTACTAAGACACTTCCTAGCAGGTGCTACCAGTGACTGTTCTGTTTTGAGAATTTCTGATTCAGGGTTTTCCATGTATTGTGTTTTAAATCTTCAGCATCTTAAAATGCAAAGTATACTTAATGCTCTGAAGTTTCTGACACCATTGTTTACCTTTTTACATTCTCGAAGGTTTATGACTTCTTTGGTCATAGTTTTCTGACTTGGGTTCATAAATGTCTTATATGAGTGAAAAATATATGTATACTTCCTTGAGAACCCATGAGATTAAATTATTTCCTTGTCTTGCTTCAGGATCCTGGTATAGTTTTCCACAGTGTACCAGAAGCCTGCATTTCATTCAAAGATATGGCCATATTAGTCTGGAATATGAGTATTCAAGGGGATTTTGTGGCATCTTTGTGGCTGAGAAATTGCTGCATATGTTTTCATAGACCAGAGTTTCTCAAACTGTGCTCCTCCAGATGTTTTGGACTTCAGCTCCCACTGTTCCTAATAGCTGGTAAATACCTGGAGGAGCACAGTTTGTGAAACACTGTAATAGACAATGGGTGCATCTACATTGTGGAATGGATGCAGTTTTAATCCAGTTTAACAACTATGGTTCATTTGATCAAACCATAGAAGTTGTAGTTTGGTAAGGCACCCATATTGTTTGACAGAAAAATCTAAAGACATTGTGAAACCCGAGTACAATGGTAGTTTAAATTATGTAAAAACTACATTAATTCTGCAGTGTAGATGCACTTTATGTCTATGAAAGGTTATGCTATAAGCTCTTTTTTCAGTCTCAAAGATTCTACAGAGTCCCTTAAGTGTCAGAAGCAATTCTTAGGAATCCATAGTATGTGAAAAGGGAAAAAATGTAGAAACACTTCTTTTAGAGATCTAACTCTTTTCCTGCCAGCATTACTGTGTTTCCCCTCTTGTAACTAGATTATCTGTGGTTTACCTCAGCTCCTTAGTTGGTTCTCTTTTCAGTCTCATAACAGCAAATAAGAAATTTGAGGTTCTACAGTGAGAAATCCCAAGATTTTGCTTAATATTCATTTTTCAGAAACTTGAGACTGCTTCCATGTGATATAACCCTATCCTGCACCATGTAGCACTTTCAAGTGCATTAATCACATCAGGAGGGAAGGCAATAATCAAGTTTGAAAAGGGACATGAATACACTTTTGTGGGCACATGCAATAAGGCTTGAAAATGTTCGTAACAGATATGAATATAACTTGTGATGTATGTTTCTTGATTTCTCCCAAATATCTGTTTTAACCATGCTCAGTGGTCTTTTCTTAGGAACAGAAGTCTATAAACATTGCTCTTTTTCAGAGAGTATGTACACTCATGTTTCTGGAATTACTAATATTTCCACTATGTTTTATTCCATTAAAGCAAAATACTATTTTTTTTTTCTCTTTCATGCATTCCCTTACATCTTGAACCATTATGGCTTTTCATAACAGTACGGTAAGGCACTATCTCTTTCCTTCCTTTATCTATATGTAATTATTGTTGTTAAATAGTTATGGATTGATCCAAAAACACACTCACGCTGGGATGTTATTCATTTTTCTGATCCTTTATAACAAACTTATCACCTTATAACTCACCTATTCATTCTTTTATGAGATTTCCATAATTGCTTACTTGCTTTTTAACCATTGTCTTGTGAACAGAGAACGTTGCTGATGTTTAGTGCTTACTATTTTCACTTGCCAGTGTTCAACAAATCATAAAAGAAAGTACTAAATGTCTTAATTTTTTAAAAAGTAGTAACAGCTTTGACTACTTCAATTGTCATCACATTTTTGTTTTGCTGTTTTTGAGTGAGTTAGGTGGTGTATGTATTTTTTAAAAATCTTATTGTTTTTAATTTGCCCAAGAGTAGTAAGGAATATACCAGGTTCTTAAAAACATCTTGAAATGATCTCTGGCGTCTGACTTGAGAGGAAAGAGCATGTTGCATGACTGGTTTTAGCTGTGCATTTTTATCATTTTGCAGCCTATAAGATAAAAGTAATTTGAATACCTAAACTCTCTTCCAGTTTGCCTTTTAAAAAAAAAAGCTACTGTGAAGAGAAATATTTGAGAGATTGCCTAACCTTTTCTCGACAATTCATTTACAGCCTTGTGCTTTCAGGCTATAAAACTTACTTTAAGGCAATGGTTTTCCACCAGTGGTTACTCAGATGTTTTGGCCTTCAACTCCCAGAAATCCTAACAGCTGGTAAACTGGCTGGGTTTTCTGGAAGTTGTAGGCCAAAATATCTGGGGACACACAGGTTGCGAACCCCTGCTTTAAGGTAAGTATAAGAACATTGCCAGAGAAAAACTGCTCTGTATTTATGAAAACTAAATGAGAGAGGGCATAGTAAATAACATTAAATTCTAAGATATAAGTTCAGAGTGTAACTCAACAATAGGGATAAGTATTATACTTTATGTCTAGCCTCATTACATCAGAACTCAATAATTTATCTAGATTTGCAGTGAAAGCAATCAAACACAGAATCACTCATAATGGAGATAAGAATATTTCTTAAAAGAAATGTGGACTTAGTAAATATATCTGTAGCTTTTGTGTTTTGTGTATTGCATTTCTTACATTAAAAAGTGTAAACCTTATAATCTTACCCTTTATTGTATCATTTGTGTATTGTTGATTTTTTTTTTTTTACTATAACCTGTTTTGGTTGCGTATAATAAAACTAAAGATGCTTCATGCTAGAATTAGTTTTGCCATTTGAAAGCCTAGCTAAAACTAAGACTCAGCATGGGAAAAAGCTTCCTCACTTCTCTATATTTTACAGCACTTTTGGGGACCAGTAGCTAACTGGGGGCTGCCTATTGCTGCTATCAACGACATGAAGAAATCACCAGAGATCATCAGTGGACGAATGACATTTGGCAAGTAGTAAAATCTGACCTTGGAATGCATTGAGTAGTTCCTAGAGACAGGTCAAATGTATATTTGTTTGCTACATTTAATAGTATTTAAATTTCACTATGTTGAAATAGACACATCCAACAGAATTGACTACATTTTTACACCATAGGGCCATATAATGGTGGGGCAGTCAAGAACCACAGTCTATACTCTCATGTTCAACTACACATATGTTCATATTCATACTATCTAACTTACAAGAGGACAGAGTTTGACCTCTGCTCATGATGTTCCATTAAACCCTAATAGTGATGCTCCTCCATACCACCAGTAGTTGTACAGAACAATTTACATGAAGATAGCATGTAGAGAGGGCCATAATTACATGCTGTCCTTAAGTTTTATGGCAATGTTAAAGGTGTTTTGGATGCTTATGAAAACCATATAGCAGGCATCCTCAAACTACGACCCTCCAGCTGTTTGGGCCTTCAACTCCCTGAATTCTTGGCAGTTGAACAAGCTCGTTAGGGCTTCTGGGAGTTGGAGGCCCAAACAGCTGGAGAATCACAGTTTGAGAGTGCCTGCCATATAGGTTTGACAGTGTCATAAATTCCCAACAAATGTGAGGTGTGAGGTCATTATTAGGAAAAAGCTGAAATGGTATCCTGTGTGCTTCAGCTGTTTGCGGAAATGAGTTGATTCTGTAGTTCTGTGTGTCTGAGCAGATGTAAATAAAAGGAGCTCCACTTCTGTTACAGTACTTGAATAGTCCTCATGCTACAAAACTCTTTTTTAAAAGTGGAGTCCAATAATTAATTGATGAAACATTACTCTATTAAAAATAAAAATTCTACTGAGGTTGTGCAGCCCTAAAGTATCTGTGAACACTAGTTGGCTGTTGTAAATTAATTATGGATGTTTGTTCAGATTTTATGTCAATATAATATTGCTGTCTATGTGGAGTTTAATTTATTGATATTAGGTTTAATTTACTGATGTTAGGTTTCAAGATGATGTTAGGTCTTAATGTTACTTTCATATGTGGGGGGTCAGTTTCTGTGGGTTTTTATGGAGGTATTTAATATTTGCCGTTTATGTTGGAATCCACCCTGAGTCCCCTTGGGGAGATAGGGTGGAATACAAAAAAAATTTCTTATTATCATCATCATTATGTGGCTCTCCATTCCTGTCTGTGACTGTCAGATTAAGCATCTGAAGTACCAGGATGTACATTCCCATCTTTTATTTTCTCTAGGAACAATTTTGTTTGGATCTTTTCGCCTTTAAAAAAAAACCCTGAAAAATGATTATTAATTCCCTTTATGGTTGAGTTTCAGAAATGTTATTATAATACTCTTTTTTTAAAAAAAAGTGAAAATGCTGCATGCTTACATCAGATGAGTAGATGCCACAGACCAGAATCACAGCTGACTTATATATTGAAATTGTGAGACTAGTAATGGGAACTAGATTTGCTAAACAGCTAATCTACACATCATTTCATCAGATAATCACAGTAATATAAATCTCTCCATAATGCTCCTGAAAACATTAATGCCAGCATCCCAATGAGGATGCAACATGCTCCATAGTAACAGAATGTTGAGTCTCATCCCTCTATATAAAATATGTGTATGTAAATGTTGGGTAGTTTATACCACAAAGGCTCCTGCATGGCTTGATGGAGCTTTACCAAACTTGGTATACATACCTATCATCATCCAACTTAAAATACTTGGGGGTTGGGGGATGTGAGGAATTGATAATGGATAGTGGGACTTGTAGTCCAGCCACACCAACAGAATCGTATTAATCCCCTTGACAATGGATCTGTATCAAACTTGGCTCACATGTCCTACACAATCAAGCATAAAATACTGTTGGCATTTGGTGAACTGATATAGGATGGTGGGAGTTGGAGCCAGGCACATCTTCACTTCACTTAATTTCTTAATTAGTCGCTCTCCACCAAGGTGCTCCGAGCGACTTGCAATCTAAAATAGCATTTACACAATATAAAAACATTCAACATAAAAACATTCAACAGTGACTATTTGGCAAATTAGATCTGATTACTTAAATGCACAACCACACAGCCAAGTCTTGAGTTCCTTTACAAAAGGTCGCAACTCCGACATTGCTGTAATGTATGGAGGCAATTAGTTCCACAGAATTGGAGCATAGGTCGAAAAAGCTCTACATCTTGTAGCTTCCAGGTGGAAAGCTATATGAATCCTATCTACAATGGGTCTGTATCAAACTTAGTACAGATACCCTTCATGATCCATTCAGTGAAAAAATTCACTGAATGTATCCCTGAAGCCTATATACAGTGGAACCCTTATTCAGACCTAGAACTGTTAAGTTTGAGAGCGGTTGCTCCTTTTGATTTTGCTTTGTGCCACTGAATTGAGCTATGTACTGGTGATTTTGCATACTGTATGCTCTTTTGATTTTACACTTTGATATTACACATAGATTGTTTTGTGTTTGTTCCGATACCCTACAAGTATTCTGGGATATTGTATAGTAGTATTACCCTTCATGATCCAACTTAATAATTTGGTGAGATTTGGGGGAGAGGTCTGATACAGGATGATGAGAATCCAGCCACACCCAGAGAACCGTGTCATTATAACTTCCAATCCAGGCAGATCTAGTTGCAGCTTAACCAGGCTAATGGGAATTCCAACCCATCACCTATATGCTTTTATAAAAGATTTCATTATACAGCTATACATTTACTAATGGGGCCATTCATAAAATTGTAAAGCTAACTGAGAATTTCTAATAAATAGTATTAGAAAATGCATACCCACAAAATGCTGAATGCATAGAAAATAAAATTGACAAGTATAAAATAGAATGTCTTGCTTGAAATCCTTAAAAGTTATAGCATATTGGAGAAGGGTAAGACAGACTTAAACGTTATAGCATATTGGAGAAAGGTAAGACAGGAATCCTGAAGAGAAACACTCTTGCTAGGATTTGAAGATAAAATGTAACATTTTATTATAGCTCCTGGTGATGGTGATAATTGGGTTCCAATCCAATGGAAAGTGTACAAATATAACAATTATATTTATATAAAATAAAAGGGCAAATCAAGTATAGCTACTTCAGAGTAATAAACTGAATATTGGTTAAGAATGTAATAAAATGGAAAGCACAGTTTTAGTTCGTGAATCCCCTTAATCTTGTCAATCTTGCTTTTACAGCACTTTGCTGCTACTCATTGACCTTCATGAGGTTTGCATATAAGGTGCAACCCAGGAACTGGTTGCTGTTTGCCTGTCACTTTACTAATGAGTTCGCACAACTTATTCAAGGAGGACGATTGATTAAATACAAGTAGGTAAACTTTGAAATGTGACATTAAAATCAAAGGGGACAAATGAAATTGTTTCCATCTTACAGTATTGTTATATTCATAATCGTTTAGCTCCTGGTTAGTTGGAGAATATTATTCAATCCCCCCCCCCCCCTTTCATGTCCTTTCTTTCTCTCTTTCTGGCAGCCTGGAAAAAAAGAACTGAGCATTTAAGAAGAGAAAATGGAAAAGGTGCTCCTAATTATAACCAAGAAAGGTCTTTGCCATCCACATCTGGTAGTTTTACATCACCATCATCCCGTGAAAACGTCTGTGCTAATATTCCACATTACATTTTATAATTCAACTTTTTAAAAGTGCTGAAAAGCAGTTTAAACACTACATCAGTTTGCTGCCTTACAAGTACTAAATCTTTATATTTGAGATTTTTCAAGCCATGCACATGCCAGCCTTTCTGAATTATTGAAAGATGGAAGAACTTCATTATGGATATTTGACAGCCATGCGCACAAATGTACTTGGTAATTCTGGTTCTGCCTCCTTAAATGCATTGAAATTGTATACTATATTACAGTACTTGCATTCAGGGCCCTCCATTCCTGAACATGTTTCTAGTTAAATGGTACATCCATCCTCCTCTTCAGCACTTTTCCGCTGACTGAAAGTGGGTAAATACTTGCTTAATGTTATATTCCCCTACCCTCATAAAACCAAATGGAAAGGGCAAAATCTGTAACAGTGGCTATGTTGGTTTAAACTACTCCCTCCCCGTGTTGCTCAAGCCTGCTGTGTGGCTGTACTTCAGTTATACTTTCACACAGCCTGCTTTTCTAAAATCTGACATTTTGGTCTGAAATACCACTTTTGTGTGAATTAACCATTTGAACAAGGAATTTGCATGTTGGTATTACAGAAGAGTCTTGCACACCTTTTCAGAGACCTTGGCAGAAAGAGAACAGTTCTGCATTGCACTGAGCATATGCTGTGTCAATCTTGACATTTCATCTCAACTCTCCCATTAGTTACATGTTGTGGACCTTACATTCATACCAGTGTGTGAAATCCATATTATTTGTCAAATATTTTCCTAGAAATGCTGTGGTAAAAAAGCAGTAACGAAAGCACTTCATAAATTTAAGACCTCTGGGCAGATATATCTGAAGGATATTGTGCATTTAACTGGACATTTCTGAAGACAAGCATTTATTCATTTTCTTTTTGCCCACTTTTGCTACATTAGCTAGCATAAAAGAACAACTAGACTGTATATAATGGTTGTATTTTTAAGGCAACAACTCTGGGGCAGTAACCATTCCCACTGGGGAGAAGTTACAATTTGAAGATTTTAATCAAACTATTGGCAATAAAACAATTTTGAAGGACTTTTGTAATGATCATTTTCAACACTATTAAGAAAAATGTTACCTAACTTGCATTATTGGGTTGTACAAAGATAGATGATGAATCTATGAAGGATGGGACTTTGCATATCTGATTTCCATTTGAGTTGTAATAATCTCAAGATAATATTAATATATTAGTAAAAAAACACACGTCTCCTCTCTTTCTGCTAATTGATCAATGTGAGGCGGGTTCTGTTGGTCTGTGTTGGGTACAATGAAAAAAAATGTATGGATAAAGACAAGAAGTTATGCAAAATACTGATAATTCTGATTATCTGAAATGTAAATGCTCTTTCACAATTCCTTACTGTATTTGGGTCCTTTTTGTTCTTATTGTGTCTTGTAGATATAAAGGAGTGAGAATCATGTGGTTCTCGACATGTTGTTGGATTTCAACTGTGCTGGTCAGCATTGCCATTGGTGAAAAAGTCTGGAAGTTGTAATCCATTAGATGGAGGGCTATATTATTACCACCCCTATGGTATCAGTCTATGGCTTTAAGTGGAATCTTTAAAAAAACTGAGGCCACATCAGCTGTTCTCAAACCATTTTTAATAAAAAAAAAGGAACCTGATCCTTATTGATTTGTCAAGCTTTATTATCGTTCCTTGTTAAAGATTTTTATCATGAAATGATAGAGTAGCACAGACTGATAATTTATTTGCCTTAAATCTAATCCTCCTTCTGTGTTACTTGAAATTTTGCTCCAGGTTTTCTGGCCTTCTGTAGATTTTGAGGATATATGAAAGGCTGATGTGTGGGTATATGTGTGTCAATTGTTTATACTAATGAAATCTCACATTAGATTTTGGTCCAATTGACATGGCATTTTGAAGACATACGGTATCACTCTAAAGTGTTTTTCCCAGTTTTTAAATTGTGGAAATGGCGTACACTCCTTTGGAATTATCTTCATTTCCATGACTGCTTGTTTTCTAGGCATAGTGTGCCCCCTCATGGTTTGAGAACAGCTGATGTGGCCTCAGTTTTTTTTAAAGAATCTACTTAAAGCCATAGATTAATACCATAGATTTTCTTTTGCCCTGATTAAATGGTCCTTTGATTACAATTTAATTATCATGCCTTTCCTCAAAATATGTATCGTTTGTAGTTATTTATGTCATGTAAATCCTTTCTTTAGGGACATTCCATACAAACAGGTCACATAGCAAGCTGCATGAAATAACACTCTTAAATTTGATTAACATTTAGTTGCCTGATGATACCACTGAGCCAATATAGAAAGTACTGGGTTTTTTTCAAGATGTTCAAGAAAACAGGGAGATTATTGAGGCTTAACATTAATAGAAATAATTGAGACAAGATTATAGATCGCAAGCTTGCAGGAAAGGATTAAACATCACCTTGGCCTTAAGAAAGAATAAGGGGAAACAAGACACAAATACGATCTGTAACTTAGGTGAACTACAGCTGGATGATTTCCCCACCCCATGAGAGAGACTTGATGGGAGGAAACTGAGACTAGAAGACATTAATTTCATGTTCTCCTCTGTAGTGTTACCATACAAGTGCAGGTTATCAAAAGTCCAAAGAATCACATTGAGGCTCCTTCCTCAAGTGGCAGTGCTTACATACAAGATATTTAGTAAGTGGTTACATGCATGCATTGGTAAACTACTATTTGGTAAATGATCTCCTAGATATTTAAACCATGTAATCTGTATTATTACTAATTAATGCTCATTTATAATACAGACAGTCCCCAGGTTATGAACAAGATAGGTTCTATAGGTTTGTTCTTAAGTTATATTTGTATGTAAGTCAGAATAGGTACATATTTTAAGTGTAACTCCATTTTTAAAAACTTTGGATAGCATAGGGAATGGTTAACATCCCTTTGTTGTTTGTTTTGCTTTCTGTGCCCCTATTTAGATTTCTTCTCACTTTCTGTCCCTGTGATAATCAGATGTTGAAGAATTTATTGTGAAACAAACCTTGGTGATAAAATTTCAGTGGAGAAACCTTTTCCCCATGAAAACCTTCAGGAATGAATTTTCCTTCCTAGGGGTAGATTTCTCTCACTTCCTGTTGTCTCACCCCTGTTCTTAACTTTGAGTCATTTGTAGGTTGGATGTTTGTAACTCTGGGACTGCCTGTCTTGCCAAAACACCATGTGAAAGGCTGGGATGGCAGGCATGGTCATCTCTTGCTCACCCCTATCCCACTCTAGGTTTATAAAAGTGTGTCGGGGACAATCCTGTTGGGGTGATATGCAGATGGATGTAGATTTAATTAACATATTGTTAACTAAGATGAATGCCTGACTGGATGGAGAAGAATGAAGACATGTCTCCATCTGACTGGATGAAACTTTCAGCCAGGCAATCTTTAAAAAAAATCTTACTGTCATAGATTGCCATTTTAATTTAATTTTAGATTTAATCATTTCTTCTCTTGCTTATAGTGATTTACAGTGATAGGTGTCTCAATTCCTAATTGTGTTACAATTGAAATCATTTATTAATGAAATGAGCACAGTAGCAAAATATTGGAGATGCCATGACCTCATAGCGTGTATGTCAGAATTCAAACAATTATGATATAGCCATAGTATTGCCATTTCCTCCCTCATTTCTGGCATGTAGCTGTGCTTGCATTTCTGCTGGCAGGCCTCCCTTTCTCTTTAGTCTCTTGGTTCACTTTGCATCCCATACGGCCTGCTCCCTTCCAGCTCTTTTTGCAGGTAACTATGGCAACATGCCTACTAATCTTCACCTGCTGTTAGTTCATTTTTAAAAAATGGGAAATTAAACGTAGGACAGATGGAGCAACTTTGCTGTAGGAACTGACCCAAATTCAGTACATTTTTAACTCTTGCTGACTATCCGTGCTGATTTTTTTTATGATTAAAGAAATAGAAAAAAACAGAAGTCTGAAAGGAGGGCAGTGTGCTGTATTAGAGTTAAAGTAGAATTTTCTGCCTAGAAATTATGTTTCTCAATTCTCGATTCTAAACATGGTGGAAGGTGTGCTTCTTTGTTCTACGAATTGCATATCCTGGTGTGAGCATTCTTACTCCTTGCTGCATTACATATTCCAGCATCTATATGATATAAATACTTTAAAGGTGACTGAAAAATTGGTCTTTTCTCCACCAATTTCCCAAGAATGGTACAGTATGTGTTCAGTGTTATACAGGCAGTCCCCGAGTTACAAACATCTGGTTTACAAATGAATCATAGTTAAGAACATGGGTGAGACAACAGGAAGAGAAATCTCCCTCCAGGAAGAGAAATTCACTCCTGGAAGGGTTATTGTGAGAAAAAGGTACTTCCACTCAAGCTTTCATCAATCCTTGTCTCCATAACAAGCCAAATTTTTCAAAATCCAATTATCACAGGGACAGAAAGTGAGGTGAAATCTTCTAAATAAGGGCACAGACAGCAAAACAAGCACCTCAGGAGTGTTAGCCTTTCCCTATGCTACCTAAAGCATGCATATATGCATACAGGAGTTGCACTTAAAAATGGACCTGTACCAGCTTACATACTAATTAAGCTTAAGAACAAACCTACAGAACCTCTCTTGTTTGTAACTTGTGGACTGCCCAGGCATGTAGCCGGGGGGGGGGGGGGCTTGAGGGGCTTCAGCCCCCCCCCCCCCCCCCCCCCCGAAATTCTCATGGTGAAAAGGCCTTACTGGTGCATTATTTAAACTGTTAGGTTTATTCATATCATGATCTGATCACCATACTCAATATATCCCATATGCATGGTGGTATTGGGGTAATGATACAAAAGGTTTGCTACAGTAGACCCTCTTTCACTCAGACTCAGCCCCCCCCCGAAACTCAGCTCCCCCGAACCCCCCCCCCCTTAAAAAATCCCCCCCCCCCCTCAAATCGAAATCCTGGCTATGGGCCTGGGACTGCCTGTATCTGACTTGCCTGCTGGAATCTCCGGAACACCTCATAACTAACTCTAAAAATAGGTGGCAAACCTGTGAAAATTGGCATTTGAAGCAAATGTAAACTCATCATTAATCTATTATAGTTGTATAAGCAACAGCATGGAAACAATTTTCAGTCCTAGCTGCAATTCCTCTGGTTCTGCTATATCA
Organism: Anolis sagrei; assembly: GCF_037176765.1. Classification (NCBI taxonomy): domain Eukaryota; kingdom Metazoa; phylum Chordata; class Lepidosauria; order Squamata; family Anolidae; genus Anolis; species Anolis sagrei. The sequence goes on from NC_090021.1 coordinate 64,572,345, forward strand.
TACTCCTGACTGCATACAAAGCCACTTCCAAGATCTTACTTGCGCTGCAAAATTATGCATTTATGTATGTATGGAAAATGAATATGTAGCACATGCTACAATGCATTTGCATACCCTTACTTTATAGTAGATATAACAGAGAAATTGCAAATTCTTTGGTTAGAATTTCCTTAGATACTAAAAAAAATTACAGAAGAGCACAAAAGTGTGATAGCACCATTGAGATTAGTTGACTTTTTTGTGAATTACAAATCCACTTCCTTAACTGCCATGATGGGAGGAGTACTTTATTCAACCCTCACAAATAAAGTTGGTTTTATTTCACATACACACACACACACATATATATATATGAGAGAAATATCCATATCCATAAAGCCAGATGTGGGCATGGCAAAGTATGATTATGTATGTGTATATAGAGAGAGGGAGGATATCTATATCTATCCATAAAGCCATACGTGGACATGGCAAAGTGTGGTCTCTTCCAATAGGTGCATCTACATTGCAAGAAGGAATGCAGCTTTACCCCCCTTTACCTGCCACGAGTCCATGGTCTGAAATCGGGAGGTGCAGTGTTAAACCAGTGTCTTCAGCCTTGTTTGTGTCTCGGCAAACTACAACTCGGATTCCATAGCATTGTGTCCATGTGGTATCTCACTGCAGTAATTCTACTGTGTAGACTGCACTGGGACTGTGGCGCAGCTGGCTGGGTGTCAGCTGCATTAAGATCACTACTGACCGAAAGGTCATGAGTTCGAAGCCAGCCCGGGTTGGAGTGAGCTTCCGGCCAATTGTGTAGCTTGTTGACCTTTGCAACCCGAAAGACAGTTGCATCTGTCAAGTAGGAAATCTAGGTACCACCTATGTGTGGGGAGGCTAATTTAACAAAATTTACGAGGCCATTAAAAAAAATCATCAGCAAAAGCATGCAGGGAATGCTGAATACTTCATCAGTCGCAGATGACGGTGAAGCAATAGATCTCCTGGTGGCCAGAAAATTGGAATGTTAAATAGCCTTTGACTGTCTATGTGTTGTGTGTCTATGGCATTGAATGTTTGCCATGTATGTGTACATTGTAATCCGCCCTGAGTCCCCTGCGGGGTGAGAAGGGCGGAATATAAAAGCTATAAATAAAATAAAATAAATAGACGCGCCCTGTGATTCAACGAGAGGGGAACCCTGCAATACTGGGAAATATGAGGAATAAATCAGTTTCTGCGCCGAAAGCGAAACAGCAAAACTGAAAAAGGCACGAGACCCTTGGAGAAGGAGAGTCGCCCACACTGTGTCCCGTTATCTCTTCCTCGCCCATCAGAAACCGGAAATGTATATGTAGAACGCGGCTACCCTTTCTCTACATACAGCCTGGGAGGCAACGGGAGTTCGAAGGGGGCGTGGCCAGCAGGTGGTTCTCGAGGGCGAGAAAGGGAAGAGGGGCGGAGTCAAGATGGCGGCGGAGGAAGGCTATGGATGGTTGGTTAACTGGACCGGAAGTGAGGTGTTTTCCTCGACTGCTGGCTTCCGGTCTGGTGTTTCCTGACGGGGCGAGTGAAGGCAGAGACGGCGAAGCCAAGCCCTCGCGGGAGGAAAGGGGGGCGCCCTTCTCGGCGGCAATGGAGAAGCTCCGGCGGGTGCTGAGTGGGCAGGACGACGAGGAGCAGGGGCTGACGTCGCAGGTGAGGCAGGGAAGGGGCCTGCTTCCTCCGCCGCCTCCGGGTCTCCCCCGAGTCACATCTACGAGTATTTCATTGGTGCCTTTTTTGGCCTGCAAGATCACCAGAGTCGTGCCCATTACATCAGCTAAACATATAATTCAAAACAGGTTTCAAATCATTTCCCTGTGCCAGGTTTCGCTGAGGTTGCGGTTCTTCCCAGATTTTGGGCAACAAAGATCTTAACGACGTATTAACATTGGATTACGGTTCTTAGCAAGTTTATTTACCTGAAAGTTTGAGCCAACTTATGGTATGGTGTGTTTTTTAGTATAGTGCTTAGCATGATGATTTAACTTAAGTTTAACTTTAGTTCTGTGTTATATGTATTGGTATATTTATTCATCTTTATAATTCTTCCTCCTCCCTGAAGTTAACTGAAGTTGATTGTATAAAAATCAATAGAAAGAGAAAGCAAGGTCCCACCTACTCTGCCATTTAATTCAGTTTCATAATTCACTTCAACACTATTGAACTGCATTATATGGCAGTGTAGACTCAAATAATCTAGTTTAATAAAATAAATCCCATTGAAATTTAGGAGGCATTGCCTAAAGGAACCGCTGAAGATACCAGGCACAGATACAGGTGAAACGTTAGGCGAGAATGCTACAGGAACATGGCCATACAGCCCGAAAACTCGCAATCTATACTGCCATATACTGCAGTTTGAAATGGCATTATATACGGGCAATGTAGATTCATATAATGCAGTTCAGTGCCATTAAACTGTATTAAGTAAAGGTAAAAGGTTTCCCATTGACATTAAGTCTAGTTGTGCCCAACTCTGGGGGCATTGTCTGTAGGCACATCCAAGGTTATGTGGCCTACATGACTGTATGGAGCGTTGTTACCTTCCCACAGAAGGTACCTATTGATCTACTCACATTTTCATGTTTTTGAACTGCTAGGTTGGCAGAAGCTGGGGCTAACAGCAGGAGCTTACCTCGCTCCCCGAATTCAAACTGCCACTCTTTTGGTCAGCAAGCTCTCAGTGGTTTAACCTGTTGTGCCACCAGGAACTCCTAAACTGCATTATATGAGTCAATACTGTCTATATAGTGTAGCTTCAATCATTATATGCCAGTGTAGATGGGGCTGTACTCTCTATCCGTTAAAGTTGATTTTTACACTCCACTTTATCTGTAATGAGACCCAGTAAATTATCGCCTCTTTTTAATCAATAATAATTCTTATCAAGAGAAAAAGTGGGATGGCACATGGTAGTAACTATTTTGTCAAAGGAAGAAATTTTACTAAGGATGATAGCAAAGAAGGGAGTGTGGAATAGAGGTCTAAGTTACAGTTGGAGCCTGATATTGATTGTTTATTTTTCCACATTTCCATTAATTGTGGGAATTAAAGGTGACTAACAGCATATTGACAACAATACATATTAAAACTATGAAAAATGTTTAATATAAGTAAATATGGAAGTTATTTTTTTAATATTGTATTTCATAATTTCTAAGATGTGCCTTTTTCTCCATATAAACACCTCTAAAATTGGGGCCTGTATTAGAATCACATATACTTTTTAATTTATGTAAATAAAACTTTTTTCAGTTGGTGGTACTGAAATTAGTGTGCTGCATACAATCAATAGCATCTTAGAATGGAGGAAAATATGGTATTTTAAAGCAACTTATAATTTAAAAAATAAACATATGAACATTAAAAGTTATTATATTGATAACCTTTTCTTTTTTTGCTGCATATAAAAGAAAGAGGTTAGGTTTTCATTTTGTGCCAGGGTTTACATAATCTTTTTAACTTTTGAGAATCCATGCTTCCTATGGGTTTCTACGAGTGTAGTTCAGAACATGGATGTTCTGATATAAAGGTGAGCAATTTCTTTGCTTGGATTCGGATATACAGTGGAAGTGTAATTGTTTTCCTTCACCAGAGACTTTAGCAACCTTTGGTCCTTTGGGTGTTTTGGATTTCAACTCTTTAAAATCCCAGCCGGCTTATCAGCTGTTAGAAATTGTGGGAGCTGAAGTCCAAAATACCTGGAAGACCAAAGGTTGGGAACCACTGTGATTATAATGTTTGGGTTGCTGTATGGCCATGTTCCAGCAGCATATTCTCCTAATGTTAAGCCTGCCTGAAAAACTCACAGCAACCTAGTGAAAGACTTCAACAATAGAAGATTTAATTGAGGGGTTAAGTGCAACATATGAGGGATGATATAGAAAACATGAAGAACATGAAGTAGGGGCTTTCATACTTCACAATTCGGTGAAAGAACACATTGCTTTATAAAGGGTGGGCCAAAAGTCACAATGGCATCTGATGTTTTGATAACTTTTTAAAAAACAACATGGAAAAGGTTTTATGCATATTATAGTTTTATTTCTTATATTTTATTTCTGTATACTGTTTATGATGCTATAGTATTGTTAATAAATAACACAAATAAAGACATTACTAAATATTTCAAAAGGCTTTTCACTCCATGTTCTAGCTGAAGATTAAGATGTCTTTTAGGTTTTGTTTTCCTGTTTGGCTGTCCACAACAAGCACCTTTGCATTGGAGCTGGGGGGAAAGTTAGGGAGTGGCCCAAACTGGTTGGTGGAAGGTGACCAGGGCCAGCATGTCATGTGATCATTCCTGCCAGAAAATGGGCTTGGTCATGGTTATTTTTAAAAAAAAAAATGCATGGTTTTGTGTAATGTTTCTAGATATTTAAATAAGGCAAAACTCAGTTTTTCAAAATATGTGCTTTGAAATATGATTTCCTCTGTCTCACTTTGTATTAGTTTTGAATTGTTAATTTTTCCCTCCTTGCTATCCATAAAAGGATAAAGATTTGGATCAGGAAAGGTAAGATAGATTATCTAATATTTTGAAAGCTTTAATTATTCGTTCCTGTAAAAAGGCAAGATAATTCTAAGTTTGTCTTTAGTAATCGGGCTAATGTCCAGAACAATGTCTAGTTTTTTTATAAGAGTTGGAATAATTAAGGGTAGATACTGGCTAGAGCTGATACTACTACGGTATCTCCTTTCAGTATAGCATCCCTTAGCATGAAGAGGAAGACAAATGGATCTACACAGTTTTCACTTACTTGGGTTTGTCAGTGAACTAGTGATTAAAACACTGATGTATCTACTCTATACTATGTATCCAAAGTTTAAATATTGTATATTTTAATGCCTGTCTAAAATTGTATGTTCCTTAGATAAAATTTATAATATCTTAAACTGACATAAAATAATTAATTGCAGGGAAAACTGAGCTCAAGCATTATACACATGGCATGCCAGTTCCTACTTAGATGCAGGGTTGATGGGAAGGAAAAAGACTATAGGTCTTTTTCATTCCCCTTGGAATATAACTCCTGCCTCCAGGAAATGGCTCATTTTAAAACACGTGAAGAATCATTCATTGTGCCCATCTGACTGATCTTGTTTTTTGTGATTTCTGACTGTCCGAGTTTGCAACTTGCTCAAGGCTCAAAGCAAAGAAGAATGCTTGCTTTTCCAATAAAAATAAAATGTTTTGCCTAGTAAAGTTCCAACTTCTTAGCTGAACATATTTGTCACCCTTTTGAAAAGCAAAAACATCTATTTTAGAATGGGTGCAACATAAGTTGGTCTTTGCTTACATGTATTCACTGATGATATTCACTTCAAAATGGGTAGGTGGTCGTTCCTTGCCTCTGAGACCAGTGTAAAAAGTTTGCCTTCTGAAACAGTTGTGAACAGCTCTCAGTGGTTAGAAATGAGAGAGGGGAATGATCACTAAGCTGGATGGAGCAGAAAGATATTTATGTGGAGAGAGAGGTAGAGTATGTGTGTATATATGCATATGCTTGGGAACGCATATTTGTGGTTTCACTTATTCATACCTAGTGATTTTCTAGATCTTCTGGATAATCCTACTACTATTTTTATGTTTCCCCAGGAAGTTACCATAGACTTGTGTTGGAAGACCTAGCAATTCCTACAGAGAGTATTTCTCTAGGAATCTCTTGATCCTCCACCATAATTGTGTGGTATATAGGAAACCAGAAACGAGATAATGTATAGTCCGTTGTCCACATTTGCTGGGCTTAGGGGCATAGAACCCATATGAAAGTGAAAAATTGCTGGTTTTACATTGTATTTATTGTCTATTACCATTATATAAACTCAATAAATATATTTTTATTTGTTTATTTTACCCAAGAGGTCCTCCAGCATTACTCTGGTGAACTTCTGGAAGCTGAGCGTAGAATTGTAATGGAGAATCTAAAATGTTCATTAAGAGAACATTTTATTCAAATCTTTGAATAATCAAATCTGCAAAAAAGTCAAAACCACAAATATGGAGGGTCGGCTGTAATGACCTTCAGTTGCATCTGTAGTTTCACATAACCACAGTTTGGCCTGGTGTGTTTCTCTGTGGATACAGGGATATTATTTTACATATTCTTCCAGCCCCTGCCAGCATGTGATGTGCCTCAAGGACAGAATGCTTTCAGGTTGCTAATTAGAAAAATGTTAGGTGGAGATAACTTTGAAAACTAGTATAACTGAAGAGAAGGAACTGTAACAAAAGAGAAAACAATGTTACTAGATGTGAAGATTTCCTCTTAAATACTATGTGTGCTCTCACTATCAGCATCATTTAAATTACTATCTTGCATAGCTTCATTCCATTGTAATGAAATGAAAAAGCTTTCTCGTATTGGCACAATCTGGGCATGCTGTGTGTTCTCTGAAAACCATCTGGCTAGCAGAGATGACCTCCTTACTTGGAACTTTGTTTGAATCATTCTCAGATAAGAGGAATATGTTTGTATTGGGATTTACATTGACCACCATGATTCCGGCATTGGTAAAGTCTTGATAATTTATTCTTTTGATAAACTCTAATATCCTCTTCCTTCTTTTTTAATCCGAAGGTACTTGATTCGTCATCTCTTAGTTTTAGTACCCGGGTGAAATGGTTTGCCATCTGTTTTGCAAGTGGCATATTGTGTTCTATTCTTGTAAGTAAATAAATACAATTTTGAGCTTATGAAAAAGGTGTTTTGAATTTATATGTACCTGCTTTACCTTTCTGTTCATGGAACAATGTTGCACAGATTCGTGTTCCTCGGGTTAAAAAAAGTCTGCCTACTTGTTAATCAGAGAACGTGTTCATGGCATTCTACCATTCCAGAATGAAAATAAGACAGTGTATGTTTTAATGTTTCTTACGACAGAATCTCTCTGCCCCAGGCCAGCAGGGAGTGTTTTATGTGGGAAATAGACCATTCAAAAATGTTCTCCTCCTGGAGAGTGTGACCATGAATTGTGTATGACAGTGGTTGGTATGCAAATCGTTTTCACTTGAAAATATATCCGTTGCCTTTTCCATATATTACCTTACCTTGAAATACTAGAAATCAAGTCTATGAGGGTTAGTGAGGAAGTCTACATCAATAAATGCAAAGGAAGAACGCAGCAAAACTCAAGTCTATTGAACCTCATAGAGAAGGCTAAGAAATTAGCATGATAACTCTGTTGGATTCACCTTTACGAGTAGTTCCTCAAAATAGAAGATTTATTTGAGGACTGTAAATAATGCAATATTTATGAATATACCAAGGGAAAAAACTAATTCATCCAGGGCATTCTGAAGCTGAGAAAGATCTAGATGTCATGGGTGCAGTATTAGAGGAACATTAGGTCTTGATTAAAGTTGGGGCTTTTGTTCCCTCTATTGAAATAACTTACCTCTTGTTTTCCAATCTATATGAAACTTGTATACACCCTGACTGAACAATTCTCGTTTTCCATCAGTTATGTCTTGGCTTTAAAATATAACATAAGCTTTGACATTCAGTACCCAATTCTTATTTGTTCCTCATCTTGTCCTGGCATTGATTCCAGTTGGTTTTTGTTGAAACCTCACTGTGCTTGCTAATGACTAATCATAATTCATAATGTCCATGATATCTTTAGAGCCCAATATGGCTGAAGTCCAGGCTGTTGGGCTGATTGTACCTCCCTGTATAAGCCTGCCTGGACCCTGAGATTGATTAACTGTTTTTAATAGCTTCAACTGGATGTTTGAATTGTTTTGCCACATAAATAGTTTAATTCTATTGTAATGTTCAATTTTTATAAGATGCCATATTTTGTTGGACGTGAATAAAGGAAACCACCTGTATTGATCTCATGGATGTAGAGTTTTTGCCACTAAACTCTTAGAGGTTGCTTGTTAACTTTAGTATATCCAATTGCCAGTAAAGGGTAATAGAGCTGTGTGCTCAAAGTTTGCTGCTGTGTTGCTTTGATAAAAATGTTATTGTCTTCTACTAAGGCTTTTCTGCATAGGTTAAGTATGCAACTGCTTTACTTTGTGTAGGGGACAGCAATGCTGTGGCTCCCAGGTGGTGGTATGAAACTCTTTGCAGTATTCTACACATTAGGGAATATTTCTGCTTTATCCAGGTATGATTTTGTTTATTTTTAATGTTTTTAAATGGTTCATTTATTGTGTATCTGCAGTCATAAATATTAAGATACTATTTAAAGTGTGTAAATAATAAACACTTTAACTCTCTCTAAAATTAAAAATGGCTTGTGCAAGTGCTCTGAAAGTTCTAGAAGTGGAGGAGTGAGAAAATAGGTCTTATATTAAATAAGGCCCAGATAACTATAGCTTCCCATCCCATTTAGCTTATGCATTTAAATCTGTGTTCATGTGTATTGATCTTCAGATATGTTGGCCTCAGTTCTTATTACTGTCTTGGCTGCATATTGATAGTGGAAGTTGTAATCCACATACATGAAGGACATAAATTTGGGCAAGGCTATGTATGCATATTTTCAAAATCTAATTGTTTACTCCAGTAGCAACTTTTTGTTTCCCTCTGTTTCGCCTTGTCCCAGTAAAACATTTATACTAATAGATAGATGTCTATTTCTCTGGCAGTAATTTACTTGGACTAGTATCAGCACTGCAGACAGACACATGAAACGTTATAAAGCCATTTCATTGTCTCAAGGTAAAAGTTATATCAATTGACAATAGTATGCCCTTAGTTTGTTAACAATTTCCTTATCAAGATGAGCCTTTCATGATTTTTCTGGTAACTAATGTGTATGCATACAGTTTCAGTAATTTAAATTGTTGATAATTATAATGAAGTTCCACTAAGAATTGGTACAAGACATATCCTTTATAAAATGTTGTGTTTCATTGGGATTTAGTATCCCTGAATATTCTTGCCCAGCATGAACAATTTCTATTGTCATTATTCTGTCTGGAAGAATGGGATGCTTAAATTATTTTCACATTTTTGTTACTCCAAAAAAAAGTTCTTCTTTTGTCCTTCTTAGTTTTCATTTGTAATTTCATGCAATCATGAGATAGGAAAAGATGGAATAGTGCAACGACAAATCTGAATGGCCACAGACTACTATATTGGATTACGTGATTTTAAATAATTGGTTTAAGGTTTTATTATGTTTTGATGATTGTTTTAATGATTATGTTTTTTTTTATTATATGGTGGGTTTTTTGCATCTAATTGTTGCCTATATATGTAAGCCGCCTTGAGTCCCCTAAGGGGTTGAGAAAGGCTGGGTATAAATACAGTAAATAAATAAATAACTTCATTTTCCGCTCCCTGATCATAGCTGTCCTTTAAGCAATATGAAGATGTGCAAACACAAGTTACTTCTGGACAATTAATAATACACATAGTCATTCTTTCCTTTGCTCCAATGCAGTACTTGCTTCTTGATGGGTCCTGTGAAACAGCTGAAAAAGATGTTTGAGCCAACAAGATTAATTGTGACAATTGTCATGCTGGTAAGTGAAATCTCCTTCACTCCCTGAAAGCAAGAAAACATAACATCCCTAAGAATATACTAACAAGGTTAGTACTAGGAATTGATAGGAATTCATATTAGAGTGTGATGTCATAATTGACTGAGAAGATGTTTGAAATAAGAAAGGCAAAAAACAATATCCTTATTCTGTAGAATCAGTTGGTTTACAGTTTGAAGTGGAACCTTGGTATGTTGTATAACACCATGAAAGACTGGGGGGGGGGGGGGTAAACTATCAAATATATTTGCTGTGAGCAGAATAAATCATCCAGACTTGATAACTTATGTAGTAAAAGTACTTAATGTTTTTGATATTGAAATTTTCCTTTCATGAGATCTAATAGGGATATATAGGGGTGTGCATATGTATTAATCTAGAACGCTATTAAACAACAATGCATCCTCGAAAATAAAAGAAATGTGTTTGATTTTGCACATGGCATTTTTCTGAAGTAACATTGGATCTGTATCTGAAATAAATGCCAATTTGACATATCTTTTTCCTCTTCAGCTCTCTTTTATACTCACCTTATGTGCTGTGTTCTGGGTAAGTAGCATTAACATTTTGTGTTTCATATTAGACGCTGTGGCAGTAAAATTTGTTTGTCTAATATCTAATTGTAATCTTGCCATTCTAGGATTCAGTGTTACACAAATCAAGATCCTTCTCTGATTTTTTTAAATTGCAATCTCTTAAAGCTATGGGTTTTTTATCCTTTGTGTTTAAACAAAGTGAAAATAGATATATGTGCCTTAACATAGTGTTAAAAAAATCCTTTACTCTTCTGTTTAAAAGACCTGCATCTAGAAGTAAGCATCATGAGCTTTCCTTAACCAAGAACACTTAGTTCTCGTATCCCATCTAAATCTATGTTAAACAAGCTGTGACTCCTAGAATTCCATAGCATTAAGACCAATGTGATTAAAGTGATGTTGGACAGCATTAATTCTACAATGTAGATGCACATGTAATCTATAGAATATTTAGGTTTACACTCTAGAGCAGGCATGGGAAAACTTCAGCCCTCCAGATGTTTTGGAGTGTTAGGAATTGTGGGTATTGAAGTCCAAAACACCCTGAGGGCCGAAGTTTGCCCGTGCTTGCACTTGAAGCAACAGGCTCAACTCTAATAAACCAACTTCATGAGTTCATATCATTAAATCTTTTTTTAGAAATTAGTTGAGCCTGTGCAGTATGCTTCAGTTTTCAGTACACAGTTTTGTGTTATGGTGGCATGAAATTCAATGCCCTTTCCTGGAAAAAGGCAGCAGTGTTGGTTCTCATCCAAACAAAGATTATCAAAGTTACTGCTATGGAGTTATTAATTACACATGTTAATGCCAACCAAATTCAACATATTTTTTTTTGTTTTTTCTCATGTTCCTTAGTGGCATAAGAGAGGGCTAGCCCTGCTTTTCTGCATTATGCAATTCTTGGCAATGACCTGGTAAGAGTTTAAAACATTTTATCATTTCTTAACATAACACAAAGTTCTTTTGTGGAAGTAGTTAGGGTAGATGGCATTGCAAGTCATGTCAATTGGAGTGAGATGCTATTGCCATCATGATTGCACTGTGGTCTTTTGAAAATGTATTGCTTCCATTTATGACAAGGGACACAAAAAGGTCCTCTAACATTTTGTTGTCTTTGATCCTGAGTGCTACTAAATAATAATTGCATATATGTGTGAGAAAATAATAAGAAAGAACTCCTACCTCCTAATACCACTTTTTTCACCACTTTTTCTTTACTGTATATCCATTGAGAGGAGGGTATTAGTTTAATTCTAGAATATCTTCAAGGTGGGATTATGGAAGGCTCAAAAGACTTAGTCAATCTGTTCTGCAAAATATGCTCTGGAACATTTTATAGCAGTGCTACTTAAGGTGGCCCTTCGTGAAGCAGAGCTGTTGGTTGTTTTGCCATGGCAAGTTTCCAGAAAAGAAAGGCACTGTTGTAGTCAGTGGGCATAAATATACAGATGGTCTTTGTCATGTTGGGGAACAAACCTGCCATTCCCACACATGTCCGATAGCTTTAAAGCAGTATCTGTTGCATATATTGGCTGTATCATTGCAGAAAAACAGCCCCTGAATGTAGATCTGAAAATTATTGGTACCTGTTTTATTCAAAAAGTAACTCTTTTAATGATACTTTGTGAAAAGTAGAGATACTGAGTAATTCAAAATTTGTTGTGTTATTTTATTACAAACCAACCATACTATCACAGTATCCCTTTTCAAATCAAAGGTTGGAAAAGAAAAATCAGAAATACTGCCCTGAATCCACTTAATTTTGATAAGAAATAAACATTTTGAGATAACCCTGGCCCTGCTTCTTTTTTTCTATTTCACCCAATGATAGTTGGTCAAGTGTTAAGATTTATGCAATTCTATTTTTTACAAGTGTCCACAACTTCCATTTAACTCAAAGAGAACCTCTGACCTGTGGCCTAATCTGGTCTGCAGTGGGGCTGATATGCCCTATCAATGCTCCAGAGTTCAGTCCTCCCCATTACGAATCTCATCTTCCACTTTAGGGGATGAACATGAGGGCCCTTCCACACAGCCATAAAACCCAGAACATCATGGCAGAAAATCCCACATATCTGCTTTGAACTGGTATATCTGAGTCCACACTGCCACATATTCAAGTTCAAAGCAGATAATCTAGGATTTTATTCAGCTCTGTGAAAGGGGCCTTGGATTGAGGATCCCCACAGTTGCTTCCCGGTCTCATATAGGATTAGTATTCCACTCCCATCTGAACTCCTGTTCTCAATATGAGACCGGAGGTAAGAAGCATTCTGTAAGCATGTGTCAAATGAGGCACACTACCAACATACTTCACTCATTTGTTGGTTGTACCAACAAGAAAAAAAGTTGAGGTCATAATATGCAGCAATTGTAAAAAAAAAATAAAAATAAAAGCAAACTCTTTGATAGAAAACATATTTAAACTAATACTACCAATTCTATTATGTCTTCCTACACATCTCTGTTGTAGATGGATTTAGAATATTTTATTTGTTCTGGCTGCTTTTTCTCACAAAATTGGAATTGGAAACAGTTTAGGGAGGAAAAGCATCTTCAGTTGTCCGAGTTAATGCCAAACAAACAATGTCTACACCTTTTAGAGGAAACTGGACAGTAGGCTGATAAGATAGGAGATGGAATAAATAAAACTTGTTTATAATAGCAGAATTTGAGATGGTCCAAAGAAGCTGGCAATAGGCACACAGTCAATGCTACATCACACAATAGGTAATACATGGGATTTGCTGCAATCAATCATGGTATTATCCATTCATTTAGAAGACAGGAAAAAAGGGAAGTAAAGAAAACAGACTATATTATGTTCACATGTGAGACTGGGGATATTCATTGTTGAGAGACTGCCACTGAATACATTGCTGAAGGCCACTTCTGGGAGAGTATAGCCATGTTCTAGAAGCTTTCTCTCCTGCTTCTAGAACATGGCCATACAGCCCGGAAAAGCTACAATAATCCAGTGATTCCAGCCATAAAAGCCTTCAACAATACACTTTTGGGAGAGGTTATCCTTCAAGTTCTGCTTATCAGCTTCCCAGAAACCATCGAGAAGGAGCAGTTATCTGGCAGAGCAATATTTGCATATTGATTTTCCTTGGATTAAGTTACTTTTTATGAAGTTTATAAATCAATAAAATGTATTATTTTCTCTGGCTGTGTTTGTGTGTGTTTGGTATTTGCATTATGCTAGCCTATGTGCCTTTATGGGGGAGATCAAGTAATGTGTTTGCAACAAAATCTGAAATGGAGACCAGATCAGAAACTCTTGGCCGGACATCAAGTTCTTTTAAAAGCCCTTTCATCCTGAAATGTACAATCTGAATAGTTAATCTTAAAGAGTTGTTGCACATGATGACTTCCTTGAAGGTTGACTGAAACAGGATAAGTGACCTAGAATGTTACATTTTCCTCCTTCTCTTTCAGGTACAGTCTGTCATATATTCCTTATGCAAGGTGAGTCACTACAATTGTGGTTTCTTTTCTCTTAAAAAAAAAGATTCCTTTGCAGAAAGGTTCTTTAGGTAGGTGTGTGCGTGTGTGCTTTAAAACATGGTGTGTTCCTGTTGCTACCAAATCTTAAACTGGACCTAAACATTCACCACAATCAATTCACTCCTGAAGAGGCTATAAATGAATGGAGGGTCCCCCTTTTTGAGCCTTTTTGTTACAGGAGGAATGTCCCATCTCCCTGACAGCCTTAATTCTGCCTTTTCTGCCAGAAAAGAAATTGAGCCAATGTACTTAGTAGAAAGTAAAGGAAGATATAGCCCTACAGTATCATCGTTGGCCTCATCTACACTGCCATATAAAATCCTGATCATCTGCTTTGGACTGGATTGTAAGCGTAGACCCATATAATCCAGTTCAAAGCCAATAATGTGGATTATCTGCTTTGATAATCTGGATTGTGTGGCTGTGTAGAAGGAGCCTATGTGAAGTTGGGAATTGGTGTGGAACATCTGATTCTCTCCAACTCCATTTGGGATTAGCCACCTGCCCATCTTCTGTAGTACCTTTCTTAAATCACAGGGTGCCATTTTGAAACTTTAACAAGATATATTACTGTTTGTAAATGCCAGTGCACAGAGTGCTGCCAGACTATGTGTTTTTTTTTAAGCAGGCATGAGCAAACATCAGTCCTCCAGATGTTTTGGACTTTAACCCCGAGAAATCTCAGCCATCCTGGTGGCTGTTAGGAATTGTGGGAGTTGAAGACCAAAATACCCTGAGGACTGAAGTTTGCCCATGCCTGTTTTAAAGTGTAGTTAGTTGCAAGCAAAAGTTAGATTTGCCTAATGAATGCATAGCACTTCCCCATAATATTTCTCTAGCAATCCTTAATATGTGTAAGAGGTCAGAGAAGTAACATTTATTTGTACGGACCAGTAAGTTGCTGCTTTTTAATTTCTTTGAATACCATACTTGGTACAGTTTAAATATCCCTTATCCAAAAATGCTTGGAATTTGGATAAGGGAGACCAGAAGTGTTTTGGATGTCAGATTTTGGAGTACTTATGTTTACATATATGTACATAATGAGATATCTTGGAGGTGGGATCCAAGTATATAAACAAAAAAATCATGTATGCTTCATATACACTCTACACATATAACCTCAAAGTAATTTTATATATATTTTTAATCCGTGGATCCAAAAATTGTGAACTATCAGAAAGCAAAGGTGTCATTATCTCAACCATCTTATGTGGATAATTTTTTATTTCAAGATATTTTGGAATTCTGAGTAAGGGATGCTCAACTTATAGTGGATCCTATAAAATTTAGTAAGTCTTATTACCAAGAGGGTGTTCTGAAGATTGTGGCCTTGGAAACAGCCACTTTTTTGTGAGCAGACACTTACTGAAAAATATGTTGAAGGTAAACCAATTCCAGTATCAATGTCTGAGATCTCAGAATTCTTGCAAATTGGAACCAGATGTGATTTTTACAAACATTGTTTAGTGTAAAAATAAGTTTTAGAATAATAACTGAGGCTAATAAAACATTTGCACATTAGGAAATGGCATAAAAGCTCATGGTGAAGTGATGTATTTATTTTTCTTTTAAAGGGATGCTGTGATGAAATGCTTCACATCCTGCCTAAGTTAGAGGGAACAAAGAGAAACTTTTCAATGATATTAGAAGCCAATTTTATTTCTCCAAGTTTACTCTTTTGTGTCAGATCCCAAAATGGTGAAAAATTTTCTTTTACAATTGGGGATTAAATTATGCTAGCAGAATATATATATTTTCAAAACTGCCCACAACACCTGCATAAATCATTTATTTTCCTCTCAAAATGGTCTCAAAAGTGCTAGATCAGATTCTGCTAACATAATTTACTCTCAAAAGTAGCATTTGGACTCCAGGTAAAATGTATGTAAATAATTTTGTCTTGGTTTTGCTATTTATCTTTCCTGTTAATGCATTATTTGTTATATGCTTCCCAAAGATCTTTAACATTGTAAAATTACATATTTTACTAAATATATAGCTATGGAGCTCTCTGAAATACTTAAACTGGTATGCTATGGAAAGGATGGAAACATGTAAGATGTCTCGTAATAAACACGTGAACTTTTCTTTTGTTAAACTTTATAAATACCAACTTTGTATATTGTGATACTTTAAAAATACTTGAATAAAAGTGCTTATGAATAATATATTAAATCAGTGATTACAGAAAAAAATAAAATTATTTTAAAATGCCATAGATGTACTCCTTTAGTTTGTGAAGTCAACACAGAGTAGAGCATTTCCATTTTTAAAGCGATATCTCAGCTTACAGGTAATTCCACACCAAACCCCATCTGGATTCTAACTTTCTGCTCTTGGGTTCATATACTCTTCTTGCATGTTTAGCTTAGCTGCATGTTTCTGGTAGCAACCATGGTCTGTCAATGTGCAAACATGGAGTTAAAAACCTCACATACTTATGTTAGTTATACCAACAAAGGGCACATCTACACTGTAGAATTAATGCCACTGGACACCACCTTTGATGGCCATGGTTCTGTTGTGGAATCCTGGGAGTTGCAGTTTGGTGAGACACCAGTGCTCTTTGGTAGAGAAGGTTACCGACCTTGTAATACTAGAGCTTCTATGATTCTGTAGCATTGAGCCATGGTGGAGTCATGCTGATGATTCAAAAAATAGCACCTGTTTTCCCCTATCAATTCTAGTTTGTGAGACATGGAAAATAAGCTTGTGCAATCCAGGTAAACTTTGATCCATTTCATGTCCCTGCTTTTGGTGGGGGCCTCAATTCATTTTTTGGGACGGCAGATATCTGATATCAGATTTCACTCTGGGGTACCAAAAGATCAGTTTTCTATCGGCCAATTATTTGGGGGGGGGGGATTCCCAGGCTCTTCTTCCATTCATGTTAGGCATTTAGGCTCTTTCTACTCTAGAGGAGAGGCCCTGCAGGCAGGTGTGCACAATTTCTCTCCTGGGCCTGCATGCCACATGCACTCTTTCCAAGGCATTTAAAGGAAGCAAGTTCTTAAAGCTATTTCTTACTCTAGAGGAAAGGCGCTGTAAGCAGGCACACACACTTTAAGGAGGCTTCAAGTTCTTACCTTTCTATTCTTCAGGAGAGGCACTCGATTGCAGGCAGGTGTGCACTTTAAGGAGGCTTCTTGTTCTTAAAGCTGTTTTTGTACTCTAGAGGAGAGGTGTTTGGTTGCAGGCAGGCGTGCGTGCTTTAAGGAGGATTCTTACCCCTGTTTCTACTCTAGAGGAAAGGTGCTCGGCTGCAGGCAGGCACATGCACTTTAAGGAGGCTTCTTATTCCTAAAGCTGTCTACTCTAGAGGAGAGGTGCTGCCTGCAGGCACACACACTTTCTCTCCCGGGCCTGCGCCACACCAGCAGCCACACACTCTTTACAAGGCATTTTAAGGAGGCTTCCCTTCGGGGTGAGAAGGACGGCATATAAATGTAGTCAAATAAAATAAGGTAAGGAAGAGTTATGACCTGCTGGGAGAGGAGAGGTAACTGGTAATAGTTTTCAGGGAATTAGGGCTTTCTTTTTGTTTGCTGGGAGATTAATAAAAAAGATTAACCTGTGATGCCAAAAAGCAGATGAGAGCTGAGATTGGCTCCCACCTGCTTTCATTGCTGGTCAGTTTTCATTACTGTTATGGGCTCCTGAAGTACCGAAGGAAACAGAGGAAACGAATTCAGCGCACAAGTCTGAATGCCATATATCTGTCTTCACTCTGCTTGCCCGTAAAAAGTTAAGACATTTTAACAGTGTTTAAATTAAAACCTTTTAAACATGAATGAAACATTAAATGTTAAAAGAAAAATGTACCACATGAAAATCTTACTTATTTCAAAAGCACAGATCGATGATACAAACCTTCCATTATAAATTCAAGCATATCCAAGAAACGAGCTGATGCGGCCTTTGCAATGCAATTTTTGGATTCAGCCCCTAAGTCACAGGATTCTGCCCTGGATCCAGTGTTGTTCAACATTTGTCTAAATGGAATAAAGAAGCATCTTTATCAAATGTGTAGTTGATACCAAATTAGGAAGGGTAGCTATGGACAAGATCAGAATTCAAAATGACCTAAAGAGTCTGGACAGCTGTGCCAAAACTATCAAGAAGGACAAAGAAGCTGGAATGTGTCCAAGGGAGAATGACCAAGATGATAAAAAGTCCAGAAACAACTTATATGAGGAATGTTTTGGAGAACTGGGAATGTTTAACTTGGAGAAGTAACTATTGAGAGGTGATATGATCGTCAGTATTTAAGTACCTGAAGGGATGTCTTGTGGAAGAACTAGGTTTGTTTTCTGCTGTTCTGGGAGATTCCAACAAGAACAAATAGATTCAAATTAGACAAGAGAAAACCTTTCCTAAATGTTAGGAAGAACTTCCTGAGTATAAGAAGTGTTTGACATCAGAACAGACCTTCTCAGAGAGTGGTGGTCTTTGGCAGTCTTTAAACCAGGGATCCCCAAACCTTTAAGAAAATGACCAGTTCACAGTCCCTCAGACTGCTGGAAGGCTGGACTATAGTTTGACAGAACAGTGCAATATTTAAAATGAAGAACAATGTTAACCAACCTAAACTTACCCATATTTCAATGGGAAGTCTGGGGCTGCTTTTGAGTGATGAGATGGTCAAGTTAATTAGGACTGTTGTTATTGTGGGCCTTCAAGACGTTTCAATCTTAAGGCAACCCTATGTCAAGTTTAGGGCAGAGGGCAGGTCAATGACCTTCCAGGGCTGCATCTGGCCCATGGGGCTTAGTTTGGGGATCTCTGCTTTAAACAGAGGCTGAATATCCATCTCTCAGTAGCAAGGTAGGGAATGGGAGTAGATAGTTCTTACAGTGCCTTCTAGCTCTGTGGTGGTCTGGCTTTATCTATATTAGCAGTGTCTGGCCTGACTTACTCCAGGAATGTTTTCATAATAATAATGGATTGCTGTAAGTTTTTCTGGGCTGTATGGCTGTGCTTCAGAAGCACTCTCTCTTGACGTTTTGCCCACATCTATGGCAGGCATTCTCAGAGCCTCTGAGGATCCCTGTCATAGATGTGGGTAAAACATTAGGAGAGAATGCTTCTGGAACATGGCCATACAGCCTGGAAAACTCAGCAACCCAGTGATTCCAACCATGAAAGCCTTTGACAACACAATACTACTACTACTACTAATAATAATAATAATAATAATAATAATAATAATAAATTATATTTGTTCCCTGCCTCTCCCAGTGGCTTGAGGTGCAGTGCAGCAGAGTCAAAACATGAATATAAAATACAATAAAATACATTGATAAGAACATATGTTACAAAAACAGAGACCTAACACAGAGGAGCCCCTGGTAGCGTAGTGGGTTAAACTGCTGAGCTGCAGAACTTGCTGACTGAAAGGTTGACAGTTTGAATGTGGGGAGCAGGGTGAGCTCCCACTGTTAGCCACAGCTTCTGCCAACCTAGCAGTTCAAAAACATGCAAATGTGAGTAGCTCAATAGGTACTATTTGATGGAAAGATAAAGGCACTCCATGCAGTCATGCCAGCTACATGACCTTGGAGGCATCTATGGACAACGCCGGCTCTTTGGCTTAGAAATGGAGATGAGCACTACCCCCAGCAATGGACACGACTAGACTTAATATCAAGGGGAAACCTTTACCTTTACTTTAACCCAGGGTACGAAATAAATGGGGCAAGCCTGCCAGAAGAGAGAGGCCTGTAATTCTGTTTCAATTTCTTCCTCCTCCTTGAGCTGTGGGAGGGAGATCTTCTGGCAGGTCATTCCTCAGTCTTGGGGTGGCCCAGGAAAATGGAATCCCCCTTTAGGTATGCAGCTAGACCTGGAAATGGGAAGGAGGCCTTGACCCTTGGCATGGGCTCCTGCCAGGGTTGTCAATCTTCTATCTGGAGATTGGAGCCCCAGTGGCACAGTGGGTCAAACCCTTGTCCTGACAAGACTGATGACTTGAAGATTGGGTTGCTGACCTGAAGGTTGCCAGTTTGAATCCAACCCGGGGAGAGCACAGGTGAGCTCCGTCTATCAACTCCAGCTCCATGCAGGGACATGAGAGAAGCCTCCTACAAGCCTCCTAAAATATCCGGGCGTCCCCTGGCCAATGTCCTTACAAACAGCTAATTCTCTCACACCAGAAGCAACTTGCAGTTTCTCTCAAGTTGAAAAAAAAATCTGGAGAACATGAGAAAGTCCCAGCGCAGGGCATTCCCCCACCAGGGAAGAAATAATAATAATAATAATAATAATAATAATAATAATAATCTTTATTTGTACCCCACCACCATCTCCCCAAAGGGGACTTGGAGTGGCTAACATGAGGCCAAGCCCAAAATTACAATACAGCAAAATAAAATACAAAGAAGCAAAAATAACATGAAAATAAAATATAGCCCGGAAAAACCTACAACAACCCAAAATACATAAAATAACAAAATAAAATAAACAGTTACTAAATAACACGATAGAGAAATAGGACACAATGGGCGGGCCAAATGCACAGGATAAAATTGGTAAAAATTGGTGAGATAAGTAGTGGGGGAATGTGTTTGAGGGAGAAGCCCAGAAGAGGCGATCAGTGGGGTTAGACCTTCATTGTGGGCGGGGGGGGGGGGGAGGGGGGCGGAGAGAAAGTGCACCATGAGGACGGGACTGTAGTTGGAACAGACAAAATATATTCACTCGCCAAAGGCACATCGGAAGAGCCAAGTTTTTAGGTCTTTCTTAAAAGCGGCGAGGGTAGGGCCTTGCCTAATCTCACTTGGTAGGGTGTTTCAAAGCCGAGGGGCCACAGCGGAGAAGGCTCTTCCCCTCGTGCCCACAAGTGAAAGGAGGGCCTCCCCAGAGGATGGAGGAGATCGTGCAGGTTTCTGTTAGGAAAGCAAAGGATGGCCAACCTTTCACTTGGGAGGCCGAGGCGGAGGCGTGCCTCCCTTTCCTGCCTGCGAGGGGCGAGTGTGGAAGGGCTGCCTCCTCGCCAGGCGCTTTGCCCGGAGCCCTTTCGCCTCCCTGGGGCCGCCCTCCAGCTCCTCCTCCTCCTCCTCTTCGTCCCCGGAGGGAGAGAGAGAGAGAGGCAGAGAAAGAGAAGAGGCGGCCGGCGTTGCGTCCTCGGCGATGGTGTGCTGAGCCTGAGCCAGGGAAGAGGGGGCGAAAGAGAAAGAGGAGGAGGAGGAGGAGGGCAAGGGGGTCTCCGGACGGCGCCATGTCCCTGCCCCCGCTCCTGCCGTCTCCCGCCGCCGCCCCCCGCCTCCACCCCCGCCGGGCTCCGCAGGCGCTGTCCCCTCCCTCGGCCCCGCGAAGGGCGCCTCCCTGCTCTCCGGCCAAGCCCGCCAGGAGAGCCCCCTTCCCGGGCTCGTGGCCCAGCTCGCCGGCCTCCCTGCCCAGGCAGGTGCCTCCGCGGAGAGGCAGCGGGAGGGCGCCCCCTCCGGCAGCCCCTTCCTCCCCGCCTCCGCCTCCGCCCCCGCCGCCTTTCTCCGCCGCCGGGAGGTTCTCGCTCAGCCTCCCTCCGGAGGCGATCCGGGTCCTGCAGCGGCGGAGCCTCGAGGAGGAGGAGAGCGAGGAGAAGCGGCGGAGGCACAAGCAGCGGCGCCCCCGCGGAGGGAGAAGCGGGCGGGAGTGGCGCGACCTGCTCCCGGTCTCGCTCCTCAATGACCGACACCGCTACGACGACGTGGAGTACGAGGAGGAGGAGGAGGAGGAAGAAGGCGGGAAGGGGAGGAAGGCCCCCGCCAGGGACGAAGGGCTGGTGCGCAAGTGCACCGAGTGGCTGCGGGGCGTGGAGAGCGCCGCCGCCCGGGACCGGGCCGAGAAGCTGGGCAGCCTGCCTCACCTGGGCACCCTCTGAAAGGAAGCTCAGGAGGAGGAGGGACAGAGCAGGCTTGGGCTGTTGTAGGTTTTTCGGGCTATATGGCCATGTTCTAGCAGCATTCTCTCCTGACTTTTCGCTTCCATCTACGGCAGGCATCCCCAGAGGTTGTGAGGTCTTGCTTTCCCTGCCCTGAAGAACAGGACTCAATGGAACAAGGGAAGGAGAGCCCACCTGAACATTAGGAAGGACTTCCTGACCGTGAGAGCTGATCAACAGTGGCACTCCCTGCCTCGCAGTGTGTGGAGGCTCCTGCTTGGACTGAAGCTGGATGACCATCTGTCAGGGGTGCTTTCAGGATTTTTTTCCTCTTTCAGGAGCAATTTAAGAAACTGCAAGTCGCTTCTGGTGTGAGAGAATTGGCTGTCTGCGAGAGCATTGCCCAGGGGACACCTGGATGTTTTGATGTTTTACCATCCTTGTGCCAGGCTTCTCTCATGTCCCATCATTGGGAGCTGGAGCTGACAGAATGAGCTCATTCGCACTCTCCCTGGATTCAAACCTCCAGTCTTCCGTCCTGCCTGCTCAAGGGTTTAACCAATTGTGCCACCGGGACTCCTGGTGTACAAGGATTATCCGGAAAGTAAGGTTACAAAAGTTTCTATGACACTTTCTATGAAAGTAAGGTTACAAGAGTTTCTATGACACAGGCATCAAAAACTCATCCCATCTATGACAAAATGTATTGAACTTCCCAATAATGTAATACCTATGCTACAATCCATGTAAGTTTGAGTTTTTGATGCCGGTGTCATAGAAGTTTCCCTCTGCTCTTTTTAGCCAGGTAATCACCTCAATTTTAAAAATCCCAACCAAATGAAGTCATCAAGTTTTGTGTTGCATGAGCAGTGTGCGGACGTGCATTGTCATGAAGGAGACAGACTCCTGCCGCCCACCGTTTGTTTAGGGTGACTCTGCGAAGTTTCTTCATGGCCTCACAATATATTCCATATCCATTTTGTCACATGCTTTCTTGACATTACGTCCTCTCCATAAACTTAAAAGGATTTGGTGATGAATCACAGCGGTGTTCTTGCCCTTCACATTTAGGTAGCATATTTCAGCGCGAACTTTGAACTTTGAGGGAAACAGAATGAGGACATTCATCTCTAACTTTCACCACAATGCCAGTCGATGAGCCACTGACGACTGGCACTGCTCATTTGCTTCTTCTGGCTTCCAACTACATGGCAATGATACCAACTTCTGAGAAAATTCCCTGTGAGAGCTACATGCCTTGTAACCTTACTTTCCGGATAACCCTCGTACTTTTCCTGCATGGCAAGGGGTTGGACTGGATAGCCCATGTAGTCTCCTCCAACTCTATGATTCTATAATTGCCTTGGAAGCATAGCTTGGTCCCTGGGTGCATCTGGACCAGAGCTTTCCACACATTTCCTGTTGGATGCACCTCTCCTGTTGAGATGTGCATTATTTCATGACACAGTCATTCACTTTTACTAACAAATCAAAGGGCAGATCAATCTCTTATAAGAGATACAGGCTCATACATCAACTGTAATATTGAAATCTATGGGGACACAACACATCTCATGAAAAACCTGTCACTGATGTATTTTTAAACATACAGTATTTATTGCTTATTTCTCATAGGTTTGCATAACATCAATACATACCAGCACGAGACACCATTTGGAATGCTCTGATTTACAGTGTAGAATTAATGCTGTTTCACATTGATTTAACTGCCAGGGCTCAATGCCTGTGGAATACCAGGATTTGTTGTTTGGTGAGACACCAGATCTTGTCAAAAAGCAACTCCCAGGATCGCAGATCATTGAGACATGATAAGTTGGTGTCAGACTGCATGAACTCCAGTGTTGTTGCACCCTGTGTTGGAAGCGTAGCTACTGTTCATGGCTTGGCAAAAGGAAGAGCTTAGACCTGCCACTGTCTCCCTTCCTTGAGGTTGAGATGGAGATCCCTGGATGTTGGTGGATTTTTTATAACAGGCATGGGCAAACTTGGGCCCTCCAGGTGTTTTGGACTTCAACTCCCACAATTCCTAACAGCCTCAGGCCCTTTCCTTTCCCTTAAGCAGCTGGGGGGGGGGGGAGGAAGGGGCCTGAGGCTGTTAGGAATTGTGGGAGTTTAAGTCCAAAACACCTGGAGGGCCAAGTTTGCCCATGCCTGTTATATAAGGTCCTTTGCATTCTCTGTCAAAGAGTGCCAGCACCTTACCGAACTGCAAATCATATGCCATAACATTGAGCCATGCCAGTTAAAGTGGTGTAAAACTGCATTAATTTGACAGCGTAAATGCACCCTTGGACAGTAGTCCCCAACCTTTGGTTCTCCAGGTGATTGGGACCTCAACTCCCAGAAGTCCCAGCCAGTGGGGGCCAAACTGTGATAATTCTACAGTGTAGATGCATCCTTAGTGTTGTATCATAGCTGGCTTGGACTGGTAGAAAGGGCTGAATCTAATAGATAGTAGCTTTAATAGAGCACCAGATGTAATAGTTTCTTTTGTGTACAGATTTTTTACAGTGCCTAGCCAACACTAATTTTTGCCACCTTGGTTTCTTGGACTTATTTTAGTAACATATCAATACTTGTTATCTTTTTTTATTTTATACTCTATAGAAAACAGAGGCAAGTAGGTCTCTTTTGTCTCACTTTACAATAAAACTTATCTGAGTTCCAGGACAGCATAAATCCTGGAATCCTAACCTTTCCTCCTTGTTGTAGGACTCAAGGCTGCAAATGATAGGAAGGAGCTTGCATTTTACACCAGAAACTGTGGCAACCCATAGAAAGATTGATAAAACACAAGAATTTGGCACAAAGTGTGGAGTAGCAAAATCAACTTTTTTTAATGAGAGTGATTCCAATGAAAATGAAGAATAGCACCATGATTTTGTAAATTTGTAACATTTCTATTTATTTGAATAAACCTTTACAGTTGTTTGTGACTTAATTTGGTATGGTCATTATTCTATATCTTCACTGTTATCAAAGAAAGCTTCCATCCCTGGAGAGTGTTTAATTCAGTAGTTCTCAAGCTTCCTAATGCTATGACCCCTTAATGCACTTCTTCATGTTGTGCTGATCCTCAGTCATAAAATTATTTTTATTGCTACTTCATAATTGTAATTTTTCTACTGTTATGAATTGTAATGTAAATATCTGATGTGCAGGATGTATTTTCATTCACTGGAACAAGTTTGGAACAAACACCCAATATGTCCAAAATTGAATACTGGTGGGGTTGGAGGGGGGATTAATTTTGTTATTTGGGAGTTGTAGTTGCTAGGATGTATAGTTCACCTACAATCAAAGAGCATTCTGAATGCCATCAACAATGGAATTGAACCAAACTTGACACACAAAACTCCCATGACCAGCAGAAAATACTGGAAAGGTTTGGTAGACATTGACCTTGAGTTTTGGAGTTGTTGTTCAGAGTTTTGGAGTTGTAGTTCAGAGTTTTGGAGTTGTAGTTCATCTACCTCCAGAAAGCACTCTGAATCCAGCCCATAATGGATCTGCACCAAATTTGGCATACTATCTACATGGCCAACATTGAAAACTGGTGGGGTTGGGCGGGGTGGTGGTGCTGTTTTTGAATTGTAGTTCACCAACACCAAAATGGAAGAGAAGGACAGGTGGAGAGATCTTCAGCCTTCTCTGCCAAAAGGATTCCTAAGCCCATCAGAAATATGTTTTCTGATGGTCTTTGGCAACCTCTCTGAAACCCCCCCCCCCCCCAGAGGTCCCGACCCCCATTATTGTGTGTTTCAAGTTTGTAAAGCATGATGTGGCCTTTAAAGTCCAGCCAACAAACATAGGAGTCCGCACTGGAATGATAATAGGGCATGCTAGATTTTGCAAGTAAAGCTATTAAAAGGAAGGGAGCATATACTGTGGGGAGACAATAGGTTCAGAGGTATATGCAAAACAGCAGTTATACCTGTTTGTTTATCAAACTTAATTGCACATCTTTTTTTAGGATTAGTAGCAGATTTCCTACATTTCTGGTCTCATGATTTACATTTTCTTATACACTAATAGAGTGTTATACACCGAAAAGGCAGGGTTTATGCATTAAGGTAACCTGAAATAAGAGTGGCTGCCAATGTACTTTTGTATGGGAAGAAAAGATTTCCAAAGGTTGAACTTTTGTATTAGCAAAGGACTATGACATCATCTGTCACCCAACTTCCGCGCACGTGTTTTCTCTGATTTTAACTATGATTGTTGCTGAAAAGAAAGTGAATTTTCTTAATAATGTTGTATTGTTTGTAATCTGGTGTCTTTTGAAATGACTTGGGCAAGAATCTTTAGCTTCATAAAAACCCCTGCTGTTGCACTATAGCCTTTTCACACAGTACCACACCAGAGTCCAGTAGTTTCTAACTACAGCAAAGCATATACAAAAAGGGGGAAAGGGCATTTCCCCAAAAGCAATAGATAATGTGCTATAAAATAGCAGTAGTCCATATATACAAATTTCAATAGTCCAAAAGAGCAAGGTACATGGAATCCAAGAAGTCACAATCATAAGAATAAATCAATAGGCACAAAAACATGAACTTTTCCATGGCAAAACTTTTACAGGAACTTAAGCAAACACAGGAGACTTGAATCATGCACTTGAGAGTTGAAACGGGAATTTGAATCTATGGCAACGTTGTCTGCACTGAAGACACCAAGTAAAAATCACTTAATTTAAGATCAGGTCTGACCAAGAAGACATGAGGTCATGCCTTTGACACCTGGATCTTAAGGACTTCTCACTGAGTCTTTCTGAATGCCTAATTAATCTTTATTTATTTATTTATTTATTTATTTATTTGCTTACTTCATTTCTACCCCACCTTTCTTGACCTGGAAGGGGACTCAAGGAGGCTTACAAACCCTAATCTGATATTGTAGGAAACCTTCCAATCTTCTGCTGAAGGTTGATTCCCAAGAGAAACAGACTTTCCCCTGGTTGCTAAGGAATGAACATTGGAATCCCAAACATCCCCTGTCTGAACTGCAACTGCTGGCACTTCTCTCTGATCTAAGGCCTGCAATTCAATCTGATCACACACAATCTCCTCAGTGGGAAACCCATCATCCTGCTTGTCCTCTGAGAAATTCCCAGCATTTTGCTGCTGAGCCCCAACACCTGCTCCCTATGACAATTAAAGCTACAATACATTTCTTATAAATTTATGAACCCAGCCACCAATACAAGCAAGCATTTTTTGCTTGTATTGCTACAATAGCTATCATGATAAGGGGCTGCAGTTTGAAACTGGCAACTAATCAGGTAGGGAGACTCAAAAGCAGTCCCTACTTCCAAAACAGCTAGATTTTTATGGCCCATTCAGAAGCTTATCCTGAAGAACCCCAGTACATCTAGTCTGGGTGTAACTAGTGCCTGAATAGGTTTGTCAGTTTTATTGGTTTATTATAACAAAAATCATGATGGGGGTCACATTCGTAATTTTGTACTAAGTGCATATGAATTTGAAAAATGTAAATTTAATAAACATTGCAAATACTGGCAGGCTACTTTTTTAGGCTTGTGAAAAGTCAGTGGGATTGCTTGTGCACTTAACAATTAGACCATTACGTAATTACTGGAAGCAAATGCCAGTAGCAGCTGGGAGTGGGACTCTGAGAAAAGAATAAAATGGTGTGATTGAGAAAGATAGCAACTGGGGCACTGTCAACAAATGAGGTCATTTTGTTTCTCAATGTTAACTACAGAGATCCAGCTATACATTTCTGTGCTGTAGCTGAGTACCATGAGAAGATATTGACAACTGAATTGGAATCTTAACATCACTTTTTTAAAGCATGCCTAAGAGTCAGTTTAGGACTTGTTTGTATATCTAGAGGTTTAGTAGTAAAGGAATCACAATAGTAAGCCTGGCAGCATAGGGGGGAATGGTGTATGCTATCTTAGAAGAAAGATGCATGAACATGTAATAATGATACAGGGCCATTATGAGGACCAATCTGCAAAGGGTGGTTGAGAGGGGCATGTTGGAAGCTGCTCAGGAGAGGGTCAGCATTTCTTTTGAAAGGCAAATACCTATACTAGCCCTAGACTTGATATGTTCTGCCTCTATATTCTGTGAGGGAAGAGAAAAGCAATGGGAAGGGGGAAGCTGCCTCTCCCGCTTTCAGTCCCCCAAAAGATTCTCCATCTCCCAGTTTATATCACTTAGGAAGAGCCAGCACAATATAATAATATAATGTTGGGCTACAGCCCTAGAAACCAGGGTGTGAATTCCACTCAGTCATGGTGGCTTAGGACATGTAATGTTATTTCAGCATCAAAGAAAAGCAAGCCCCCTCTGATCAAACCTTGACAAGAAAACCCAATTATAGATTTGTCTTCAGGGTCACCCATAAATTGGAAATGACTTGAAGGCACACAACAACAATCAATTAGGACAATCAATCCCAGGAAGTATTTATCAATCGTATTACAGTTATAATCTTGTTGGTGTCATTTGTTATTATTTGTGTTATTTGCTGCTTATGACCACCCTATGAATGAGAGATCTCCATGATTCCCCAGTCTCCAATTGCCCAGCTCAAGCCTTGCAAACTCATGGCTTCCATAATTGAATCAATGCATCTGAAATATGTACTTTATTTTCCTGGTGTCTTCTACTCCATTGTTGTGTGCTTCCAAATCAATTCTGACTCATGATGACTAGTTATGGAATTTTCTTGGCAAAATTTGTTCAGAGAGGATATATCCTCTGAGACTAAAGATACTACCCTTTTCAAATAATTTTATTGCATTAACTTCAGCTCAGTCACTCTGTATATAATCTTTTAGTAGTGTATATACTTATGTACATCACAACTGGCACACAAAGAAAGTTACTGCTAATCTTAAAAAGCAGGTATGTAAATATGTCCTTGCTTTCTTCTAAAGTTGAGAGCCCAAAATCAAGCGGAGATTTCCATAGGCAAGCAGGGATTTCACCCCTGGTCTTCAAAGTTATAGCCCAACACTCAAACCCCTACACCAAGGGTCCTCAAACTAAGGCCCGGGGGCTGGATATGGCCCTCCAAGGTCATTTACCCGGCCCTCACTCAGGGTCAACCTAAGTCTGATAGGACTTGAAAGCACACAACAACAATAACAATCCCATCTCATCAGCCAAAAGCAGGCCCACACTTCCCACTGAAATACTAATAAGTTTATATTTGTTTAAATTGTTCTTAATTTTAATTATTGTATTTTTAAGTGTATTTTGCACTACAAATAAGATATGTGCAATGTGCATAGAAATTCATTCATTTTTATAAAAAAATTGTAACCTGGCCCTCCAACACTTTGAGGGACTGTGACCTGGCCCTCAGTTTAAAAGGTTTGAGGACCCCTGCCCTACACTAATCTAGCTCTTCCCTTCTATTTTATCAGGCATAGTTGCCTATTCCAATGAGTCATATAAATCATACACAAGTACATACCATATACAAGTATGGTATAATGCATACGTTTTATATGTATTGTATGTAATACATTTGTTTATACTGCATGTCTTTGGGCTCGGGTAACAGAGAGACTCAGGGATAAAATCTACATTGGACTGGATTATATGGCAGTGTGGACTCAGACATTCCAGTTCAAAGCAGATATTATGAATTATCTGTCTTGACATTCTGGGTTATATGGCTGTGTGGAAGGGCCCCAAGTTCATGTTTCTATAAGTGGAGAGTTCCCCGAGTGTTGCTGTTTCACATGGGCCTAAATTCAAAATCAACTAAAATCAACTAGAGTAGAGCCACTAAATCAACTGGATTTACCTGTGTGTGGCCTCACTATAGAGCCACTAATTCAATGGGTCAAATGTAACTGCAGCTCAACAAGACTCTATCCATGCAGTTACACATTCTTGGGTGATGCACAGTATCACCCCTGCCTTTAATTGCTGGGATTTCAGAAACTGCCATTTTGTATTCCTGTTGAACCATGGAACACTAAGCAGCTACACAATCAATTGCACAATGTTGATAGAGACATATAACCTCTATGTAACTATATGAATGTTTTTGGCCACTGGTGGAGTTTATGGTTATTTGTACTGAAAAACCAAGATCCCAATGTGACGTCATGGGTCACGATCCTTATTGTAGTGACAGAAGCATCCTACATTGCTATATTTCAAATGTGGAAACAGGTTGCCAGCAAGGAGTTGAAGAAAACAAGGACACTGGGAATATTGCATTTAACAAGACTGTGCACATTAATTCCTGTAAAATAGTTAACCTTATTTTTTGCCAGAATTATGCTGTGAAAACTAGGTTCAAGACAGATGTTCTATAATAATATAGTGATTCAGTGGATGTATCATATAGCCCAGACATGTGTCCTTATCTAAATGTTGGAAACCATTTTCTCTCTCTTTGATAATGCTCTTCAGACATTGTCCTTATTAATCTTCCTGTGAGAACCTGCTTTAACCTTTCCGTTTATTCCATTCAGTTTGAGCATTTGTTCTTTTTGTCACACAGTGTACTGTGATCTGTTCACTTCAATGTCACGGAGACATGTTCATAAAGAAAAGCAACTTGTGCTAGTTGCCAACTTTGCTCTGATCAGAACCAGCCATTTTTCCGCTTGAAGTATCAATTCTTTGACATTTTGTCAACAAGCTGGCAGGTCTTCTTTTTAATCCTCAGACTCTTAAACCTTAAACCTACAATTGGTCCGAAGGTTGTTTGTGTGTGCCATCTGCAAAATCATACAGTGCGGAAGAGACCACAAAGGCCATCCAGTTCAGTCTAGTATTATTTGTGAATGTTTTCTTCATGTCTTATGAACACTTTCATAGATAATAAAGTTCATTAAAGGCAAAGATGAAGGACTTTGGCCACACAATGAAAAGACAGGAAAGCTTGGAGAAGATAATGATGCTGGGGAAAATGGAAGGGAAAAGGAAGAGGGGCCGACCAAGAGCAAGATGGATGTGACTGGCTTGAAGTGACTGGCTTGACCTTGAAGGAGCCACTGCTGACAGGGAGGTCTGGCGTGGGCTGGTCCATGAGGTCATGAAGAGTTGGAAGCAACTGAATGAATAAACAAACAAACAATCTAGCAGGCTATTATGAACACACTAATTTGGAAGTCATCTTCCTAGGATTTACGTCAAAATGAAGAAATATGCAACCTGATTCTCTTCACATTTGCTAAAAAGCAAGATGCATTAATTTTGGCTTCCATAGAGGTAGTGATGTTAATTTCTTGCAGCTAAAACAGGCATGTGACACCGTAAAGCCCAACACAAACTTTTGTGGATTGCATTCCCTTCTATTTTTTATATACACTATGAAATGTTATTTAAAGAGAGCCAGTGTG
The DNA here is from genome assembly GCF_037176765.1 of Anolis sagrei. Classification (NCBI taxonomy): domain Eukaryota; kingdom Metazoa; phylum Chordata; class Lepidosauria; order Squamata; family Anolidae; genus Anolis; species Anolis sagrei. Next base: position 64,603,142 of record NC_090021.1, read on the forward strand.
ATGTAGTGGTTTGAGCATTGGACTACAATTCTGGAGATCAAGGTTCAATTTTCTGCTTGGCCACGGAAACCCACACATCATCGGGCCTAAAAAACCCTAGGATAGGGTTGCCCTAGAATCACCTTAAATGACCCGAAAACAAACAAACAATACAACAAACCATACTTGCAGGTGTGTGTGTGTACGCATACTCTGAAAACTATACCCACATGCACACAGAAATATTGGAAGAGATGTGTCAGCAATAAAACCAAAGAGGAAATAATTGTAAAACTTACAGACAGCAGGTTGCATCCAAAGTCGTCTTCTGTTGACAGAAAGACTTATACTGGTGGAAAATTGAGGTGCTGATACATTCTCTTAAGCCTTTCCCTCCAAATCCCCTCTGTAATGTTGAGAGATCCTCCAGAATAGTGGGAAAGGTGCCACTGAAGGGCTGCAAAGGGTGTGGGAGTTAACAAGGATCCAGGCCCGTAGCCAGGATTTTGTTTCAGGAGGGGCTAAGTTTGGTTTGCATATGGGATATATTGAGCATGGTGATCAGATCATGATATGAATAAACATAACAGTTGAAATAATGTACCAGTAAGGCCTTTTCGCAGACCACCATGAGAATTTGCTACATGCCTGTTCCCAACCTTTGGTCCTCCAGTTGTTTTGGACTTCAACTCCCAGAAGTCCCAGCCATCTGATCACCTGTTAGGAATTGTGGGGGCTGAAGTCCAAAACACCTGGAGGGCTAAAGGTTGGGAACCACTGTGTAGCACATTGCCATATGTGCTGGAAAGCTCCCTGAGTCCCTTCGGGGAGAGAGGTGGTCTACAAATAAAGTTGTTGTTGTTGTTGTTGTTGTTGTTCTTATTATTATTCCCCATCTCAACACCTTGCTGCCAGCTCATAACAGTGACCTGAGGCCACTGCCTCACTTTACCTAATCCCATGGCTGGTGCTGGCAGAGCTGTTGAAATACATTGAAACACAGTCATTGTTTACATTACACAGTGGACTACCCACAAAAGGTTACAGTCAATGGCTTGCCTGGAAAGCCATTCAAATACATTGATTCAGGTGCATATTTGTCACCTTAATCAGCACTGATCAAATAATAGTGTCATTGAAACTGTTCTCTTGGGAACACTTGCTTGGGAGTTAAGTACCACTCCGTTCAGTAAAACAAAGAAGGATTTGGGAAAGGAACATATATCATAACCCAAGACTTCATAGATGGTGGAACAACATGTTATTCTGAATTACAAGCAGTTTGTGTGCTCATGTAAGACAGATGAGGTCAGACGGAAATTAAAAAAAAAATAATACTGACAGCGAGAGTTATGTTGTTAACTGTGAGTATTAAAACTAGTAGATGCTAGTTATAATCGTACAGATATCTTGACAGCACTGGAAGATGAACAAAGAAATGAATCCATATGGCAATATTAGGTTCTACATTAGTTGCCAGTGCAGGCACACAGCGTTAGATTTTGGATTTCTCAATAATAAAGCTGCCATGCTATGGGATCCAATTCCATTAAAGAGACTTCCTCCAGAAGAATGGGAAAAAGGATCCTTGCAGAAATTCTCATGGTGGTCCGCGAGAAGGCCTTACTGGTACATTATTTAAACTGTTATGTTTATTCATATCATGATCTGATCACCATGCTCAATATATCCCATATGCATGGGGGTATTGGGGTAACGATACAAAATGTTTGCTAGGGTAGACCCTCTTTCACTCAGACTCAACCCCCCCCCCCAAATCAAAATCCTGGCTAGGGGCCTGGTTGGGAACCACTGTTGGGAACTATGTGCTACACAGCTCAATGATTTAAAGTAGAAAATGTTGAATAAACCTTCCTATCTGGCTGTTGTACATGTTGTACAAGGGGTGGGTTGCTATTTTGTTTGTGACCTCATACAAAATTATTACATGCCTGTATTATTGAAATATGCATTGGTGATAGTCAGGCCGGTAGCCAGGATTTTGTTTTTGAGGGGGGGGGGTAAAAAATTTTCAGGGGGGGTTTCGGGAGGGGCTGAGTTTCGGGGGGGGGGGGGCTGAGTCTGAGTGAAAGAGGGTCTAGCCTAGCAAACCTTTTGTATCATTACCCCAATACCCGCATGCATATGGGATATATTGAGTATGGTGATCAGATCATGATATGAATAAACATAACAGTTTAAATAATGCACCAGTAAGGCCTTTTCCACCATGAGAATTTCGGGGGGGGGGGGCTGAAGCCCCTCAAGCCCCCCCCCCCCCCCCGCTACATGCCTGGTGATAGTAATACATTACATTTCTAGCACCGACCATTGGCATTTTTTGTCTGAGGTCACAAACAAAATAGCAAGGTTTATTCAACATTTTCTACTTAAAATCATTGAGCTGTTTGAGTCCACAGTATTCTCTGGATGTAGGTGAACTACAACTCCCAAACACAAGGTCAATGCCCACCAAACCCTTCCAGTGTTTTCTGTTGATCATGGGAGTTCTGTGTGCCATGTTTGGTTCAATTCCATCGTTGGTGGGGTTCAGAATGCTCTTTGATTGTAGGTGAACTATAAATCCCAGTAACTATAACTCCCAAGTAACTAACCAACCCCCCCCCCCCCCCCAACAACCCCACCAGTATTCAAATTGGGGCGCATCGGGTATTTTGCCAAATTTGTTCCAGTGAATGAAACTACATCCTGCATATCAGATATTTATATGACGATTCATAACAGTAGTAAAATTCCAGTTATGAAGTAGCAATGAAAATAATGTAATGGTTGGGGGGCACCACAACATGAGGAACTGGTTTAAGGGGTGGCGGCATTAGGAAGGTTGAGAGCCACTGCTGTGAGCGATGGAGAGCAAAGACCCTGTTTTGGATGTAGACAGCCACATTCGTATTAAAGCAGCACCTCTTCAACAAGGGAGGCGCTGGCGTGGAGAGGCGGCCAAGGCGACGCCGGAAAGCGCTTCCCGGGGACTGGCTTCAAGGCAGAGGAGGGCTGCCGAGGGATCTCGTTGCCACCCATCCCGGTAAGCCGGCTAGGGGTCCCACGGTCTCGCCGCTCTCCCCTCGCGAAGGGGGTCGTGGGGATCCTCCTTCGTGGAGGGCCGTGGGGACACTCGCAGGAGGCGGGCTGGGCGGCGGGGCCCGGAAAGGGCTTCGGAGTTGCCTCCGGCTCCCTCTTTCCCCTCCTACTTCAGCATACTAGAGGAAAAAATCCACTTAAAACCCGATTTCTGGCTCCTGCAGAATTCTGGGGTTTGTAGTTTAGTGAGACTGTTAAAGGCTCCCCCCCCCCCCCTTAACTACAAACCCCGCAATTCTGTAGGAGGCTGAAACCGGATTTAAAGTGGATTTTTTCTCTAGTGTAATGAAGCAACCACTGCGTTTAGTGATGCGTTTGTCCTTGCTGCCGCCGCCGACATTTGGCCATCCTACCCTGGAGTTTTCTTCGCAAGCTTGGTTCAGAGGGGTGTTAGGAGTTTTCCGGGCTGTATAACCATGTTCCAGAAGCATTCTCTTATATCTATGGCAGGCATCCTCAGAGGTTGTGAGGTCTGTTGGAAACTAGGCAAGTAAGGTTTATATATTTGTGGAATGTTCAGGGTGGGAGAAAGAACTCTTTGTCTGTTGGAAGCAAGTGTGAATGTTGCAACTGACTACCTGGATTAGCTTTGAATAGCCTTGCGGCTTCAAAGCCTGTCTGGCTGCTGCCTGGGGCAGGCATGTAGCCGGGGGGGGGGGGGCTCGGGGGGCTTCAGCTCCCCCCGAAATTCTCATGGTGGCTCGCGAAAAGACCTTACTGGTGCATTATTTAAACTGTTATGTTTATTCATATCATGATCTGATCACCATACTCAATATATCCCATATGCATGGGGGTATTGGGGTAATGATACAAAAGGTTTGCTAGGCTAGACCCTCTTTCACTCAGACTCAGCCCCCCTCCCGAAACTCAGCCCCCCCCCGCACCCCCCCTGAAAAAAATTCAGCCCCCCCCCCCCCCGAAACGAAATCCTGGCTACAGGCCTGGCCTGGGGGACTCCTTTGTTGGCCCAAACACCTCCCAAAATAAAGAGCAATACTCAAAAATCAGGGGAATTTCCAGACAAGAATCAATCAGGGCCAGCTAACACTTCCCAACAAAGGATTCCCCCATGCAGTAAGCAGCCAGGCTTTGAAGCTGCAAGGCCATTCAATGCTAATCAAGGTGGCCCATTGCAACATTCACACTTGCCTCGAGCAGACAATAGTTCTTTCTTCCACCCTGGACATTCCACAGATATATAAACCCCACTTGCCTAGTTTCCAACAGACCCCTCAACCTCTGAGGATGCCTGCCATAAATGTGGGCGAAACGTCAGGAGAGAATGCTTCTGAAACATGGCCATACAGGCCAGAAACCTCATAACAACCCAGTGATTCTGGTCATGATCATTATATGAATAAACATAATAGTTTAAATAATGTACCAGTAAGGCCTTCCCTGACCACCCTAAGAATTTCAGGGGGGGTGGGTGGGGCTGAAGCCCCTCAACCCCCCCCCCCCCGACTACGGGCCTGCTATAGTAGAAGTCACATGCTATAGTAGAAGTCAAATGTCAGTGTGCTGGAAGAAGCAAAGACCACCAGCATTGAAGTGATGGCCCTCAGCCATCAACTCCACTGGACCAGCTATATTGTCTGGATGCCCGACCACTGTCTCCCAAAGCAGTTGCCCTACTCTGAACTCAAGAATGGAAAATGGAATGTTGGTGGACAGGAAAAGAGATTTAAAGATGGGCTCAAAGCCCACCTTAAAAACTCTGGCATAAACACAGAGAACTGGGAAGCCCTGGCCCTTGAGCGCTCCAGCTGGAGGTCAGCTGTGAAGAGCAGTGCTCTAAAATTTGAAGAGGCATGAATGGAGGGCGAAAGAGAGAAATGTGCAAAGAGGAAGGTGCGTCAAGCCAACCCCGAATGTGAAAACCAATGCCCTCACTGCGGGAGAAAATGCAGATCAGGAATAGGGCTCCACAGTCACCTACGGACCCACCACCAGTGCACCAATCTTGGAAGACAATCCTACTCAGACAACGAGGGATTGCCTAAGTAAGTAAAGTAAGTAAGTATAACTTGACAGAGTCATTCCTGGGTCAAAAGTTTCCTAGCTCTTCTGGCTAGGAAATTCTGGGCACTGTGATCCAAAAACGAACTTTTAACAAGCTTTTCCCTCCTAGCATCCTGCTTAGGAATTTCCTTTACAAGTACGAGATCTCAAATAGCAGCATCACTAGGGTTGGTGTCACCCAGTGTGGCACCTCATGGCATCACTCTCATGAATCCATCCATAACGGATCATACTACAGTACTATAGTTAAAATAATAGAAAATTTGATTAAAACCACAACTATAGTAATAGTATCATCATCATCTTTATTTTTAACCCACCCTCTCTCCCTGGAGAGACTCAGGGTGGCTTCCGAAACTGTAAAATGGCAAACATTCAATGACATGTGTAAATTAAAATAATTAAAACAAACAGCTAACAACACAATAAAAAGGAGCAATGAAAACAACAGCACATGTGTATACAAAACCACACAAATGATAGGATGTACATTAGAAAGTTTAAGAAGTCAGTTAGTGAAGTCTTTTCGTCTTGCAGCGATATTGATATAGTATCATAGAGTTGGAAGAAACCTCGTGGGACATCCAGTCCAACTCCCTGCCAAGCAGCAGGAAATTCACATTCAAAGCACCCCCGTAGATGCAAACTGTATCTCTGATGGTGTCAGGATATAATGGCCAGAATCAAAGTGGCCAATTGCAACATTCACACATGCATCACAGAGACAAGAGTTCTTTCTCCCACCCTGGACTTTCCACAAATATATAGACCTCACTTACTTAGTTTCCAACAGACCTCACAACCTCTGAGGATACGTGCCATAGTGGAAGGTAAAACGTCAAGAGATAATGCTTCTGGATCATGGGCGTACAGCTCAGAAAATCCACTGCAACCCTCACCCAGTGTAGTTTGCAACCCAACCTTTTGTGACACCACTGATTCCAAATACAATTCAATTTCAGGTAGACCTTGGAAGTACAGGTAATAGACACACCCTGTCTGTTACCTAGCAAGGTGCTCCCCATTGGGTGGATAGCTTTGAGTTCAAATGGACCCATGGTCTGATTCTGGGAGAAGGCAGCTTAGTATATTCCTTTTCGGGTGCATCCCCCTCCTGAAGATGTAAAAAAGAATAATATTTAATATTTCAAAATATTAGTTTTTAAGTTTTGAATGGCAAATCTTCACTTGTGTTTCACAAAATAAACAGACGTGCTCTCTTGGCTTCTTCAAGCAAAGAGCTTTCCTGCATTGTTAAACAGTGCTGAATGTCTGCCTTTGTTTTCTCTCTCACGGCCCCCTCGATTCTGAAGCAGTTCTGTTATTAAACTGGACACAATAGATTTGTGCAAGCAGAAAACAAACAAAACAAACTTTACAATTGCTAAGAATGTATAATAGAATGACAAATCTCAGTGGATTATACTTTGCACAAAGTAACTGAATTTTAAATATATTTGGCCATATTTACTGGAGAATCTTGGGCAAGCCACCCTTTCAGCCTAAGAAGAAGCCAACAGCATCCACCCTTTGAGTAAATCTTGCCTAAAAAAAAAACCTGGCTACAGGTCCTTCATAAGTCAGAGTCTGCTCAAAGGCAACGGCAACAATAATGTACTATTCTAGATAAGTAGGAATGGGGCTGAATTTGAAGGATGGGAAACTTGTACACCCATTGTTATCCTTACTTCATCAATACCATCTTTTATTCATATAGCACCATCACTGTGAAGGGTGCTCTAAAAGAATTAAGAAGAAGAAAAGGCACCGTGCCCCCATGCCTTTAGATTGGAAAGAAGATGGCAGTGTGGGAGGGGAAATGGGGATGTCTCCCCCAACAGAGGCAACCTTTTTTTCTCTCACTCTGAGGTCAAGGCAGTGGCAGTTGGAATGGGCTTAGGCATGAGAACAAGTTATACACATGAAAGGTTTTGTTTTCCAAAAGGCATCTTCAAAACTATCCCAGTATATCTTCTTACATTTACTTTCATAGTATCAGAAAGTTTAAATGCAATGAAGAAATGGGTAACCGTGATGGCATGCCTGAGCCTATGGGGAAACTGTAGTGTCTGGCTATCTGTATACATTCTGTTAAGATTAAGTCCCTTTAACACACAGAGACACTTTAGGCAAGCTGAAAAATAACCCAATGAGTTTACTGCAAAAAAGATGAATAAATTGTTAACTCCACTCAGGACTATCATAAAGTAATTTAAAACAATACATTACAAAAGAAGCCTTGGCTGGCTGTAACAATCTCTCGGGAGTCTTCTACCTCTGGTGCAAAGCGATGGTTATAAACTCTTTCAATCTTCTTTCTTGTGAAGCATAAGCTGATCATAAGCTTCTGTTGTCCTTTGGACTGATGGTATAAAAATACTGTTGAATGCAGGTGCTAAGGATGCCCGTTTTTCCTAGGCCTAGGGTTACCAAACAATCCCAAGCCTAAGTCCCAGTAACTCTGCTGTAGAAAAAGAGCTCTATACAAGGAAATGGAATAGACCCACTAAGGCTGGCCTCTGGGGAGGGGGGAGTGTTATGCTCCACCCAAAAACTAATACAAAGGAAGGTATCAATGCTATTGGGAAAATCTTTAAACAGGGGGAACTGAAGCAGAGGAGAGGAAAAGGCAGAGTTAAAACTTCACAATAAACTCCTGATATATTAAGGGACACAGTAGTAGACTGTTAACTAAAACTCAAAAAACTGGTACTCTCAAGCAACCAGGAAAAAAAAGAAAAGAAATAATACATTTTTTAAAAAAAGGTTGGGTTGCAAACTACACTGGGTGAGGGTTGCAGTGGATTTTCTGAGCTGTACGCCCATGATCCAGAAGCATTATCTGAACAGTAAAACCATGTTACATTACCTTACATTTGTGTTTATTTGCTTTTGATTATTGTATTTCAATATTAATATCAAGTCAATATGGAGCTTATGGTATGATATGGCAAGGGGTATAGTATTACTTAGGCCTATTTTTAATAGTCTCAAACAACTAAAAAAACTTTAAAAAACTGGATAGATGAAAAGGAATATACGAAGCTGCCTTCTCCCAGAATCAAACCATGGGTCCATTTGATCTCAAAGCTATCCACCCAACAGAGAGCACCTTGCTAGGTAACAGACAGGTTTGTCTGTTTCTTGTACTCCTGAGGTCTATCTGAAATTGAATGGTATTTGGAATCAGTGGCATCACAAAAGGTTGGGTTGCAAACTACACTGGGTGAGGGTTGCAGTGAGTTTTCTGGGCTCTATTATCATGTTCCAGAAGCATTCTCTCCTGATGTTTTGCCCACATCTATGACAGGCATCCTCAGAGCACCTGATGTACCAACCTGGACACAGTATTGGTATTTGAGAACACAGAAATATTGGTATATTGGTATTTGAGAACACAGAAATGCTGGACCACTCTAACAATTACCTTGTCAGGCTACAGAGAGAAGCCACTGAAATCCACAAGCATGTGGACAATTTCAACAGAAAGGAAAAAACAATGAAAATGAACAAAATCTGGCTACCAGTATGAAAAAAACACTAAAATCATAACAGTAAATAAAGAACAACACTCAAAAACAGGGTAAGTCCAGACAAGAAACAATCAGGGATACCTAATCATCTCTCAACAAAGGATTCCCCCAGGCAGTAAAAAACTACACCTTGAAACTGCTAGGCCATTAAATGCTAATCAAGGTGGCCAATAGCAACATCTGCACCTGCCTCAAGCAGACAAGAGTTCTTTCTCCCACCCTGGACATTCCACAGATATATAAACCCAATTTTCCCATTTTCCAACAGATCTCACAACCTCTGTGGATGCCTGCCATAGATGCAGGTGAAACATCAGGAGAGAATGCTTCTGGAACATGGCCATACAGCCTGAAAAACTTACAACAACCCAGTGATGCTGGCCATGAAGGCCTTTAATGATACTTTAAAAAAACTGTTCTTTTGTGGATTTGAACTGCCAAGCTTCAGGTCAGCAAGTTCAGCAGCTCAATGGTTTATTTATTTATTTATTTATTTGCTTCATTCATACTCTGCCTTTCTCACCCTCCGTAGGGGGACTCAAGGCAGCTTACAACTCTGGCAAGATTTAATGACACTTAAAACATAGTCATAAAACCTATCCTGGACACTAAAAACAGTTTAACCCATTGCACCACTGTGGCAAATTTTCAAGCATCTGAGTACAGTACAAACTCCTGTATCTGGGGGAATGCATTCCAAGCTCTACCATGGATGCCAGAAACTATAAATAATAGCTAATTATATATTTTGACTATACTTGACTGGTAGCATTCTATAGAATTGCACTGGGTAAACTAAAAAGGCCCACAAATATTTTTGGGTGGGAGGACATTTTTTGGAGCATGAGTAAGGGAAAACATGGATATAGAATTTCTAGATAAAAGAGTTAAACTTGTTCAGTACTACTAAAGATGCTTTAGAGGTGTAATGAGTCCCCGGTGGCACAGAGGGTTAACCCGCTGAGCTGCTGAACTTGCAGACCGAAAGGTCACAGGTTCAAATCTGGGAGCGGCATGATCTCCCACTGTTAGCCCCAGCTTCTGTCCACCTAGCAGTTCAAAAGCATGCAAATGTGAGTAGATCAAGTGGGAAGGTAACGGTGCTCCATGCAGTCATGCCGGCGACATGACCTTGGAGGTGTCTATGGACAACACTGGTACTTCAGCTCAGAAATGGAGATAAGCACTTAATGTCAGGGGAAAACCTTTACCTTTACCTGCAACCTTTTAAACTGAGTTGGCTTTTTAAAAAATTAAAGTTATTTTGAGTCCAGGAGAAAAGCAGAGTATCAAATAAATTTGGGGGGGGGGGAGGGTTCTCATCCATACCCATTGTTCAACAATGTACAAGTGATCCATTATGTTCATCCCACTACAATGTTTAATTTCCCACTTTGGCAGAAAAAATGAAATGCAAAGATATTCTGCCTTAGTTAGACAACACCTGGAATATTGTGTCCAATTCTGGGCACCACAATTCAAGAGAGATATTGACAAGCTGGAATGTGTCCAGAGGAGGGCGACTAAAATGATCAAGGGTCTGGAGAACAAGCCCTATGAGGAGCGGCTTAGGGAACTGGGCATGTTTAGCCTGAAGAAGAGAAGGCTGAGAGGAGATATGATAGCCATGTATAAATATGTGAGAGGAAGCCACAGGGAGGAGGGAGCAAGCTTGTTTTCTGCTTCCTTGGAGACTAGGACGCGGAACAATGGCTTCAAACTACAAGAGAGGAGATTCCATCTGAACATTAGGAAGAACTTCCTGACTGTGAGAGCCGTTCAGCAGTGGAACTCCCTGCCCCGGAGTGTGGTGGAGGCTCCTTCTTTGGAAGCTTTTAAGCAGAGGCTGGATGGCCATTTGTCAGGGGTGATTTGAATGCAATATTCCTGCTTCTTGGCAGGGGGTTGGACTGGATGGCCCATGAGGTCTCTTCCAACTCTATGATTCTATGATTCTATGATTCCCCTTTGTAAAATGGCCAGTTTTGCATGTGTTGATATTTTGTCTACACTACAGCTTCACTATTTTTTAGTCAATTGAAAGCACACACAGTAAAGTAATTGATCACTGTATGGGAAGGGGGGGGGGTCCCAACAACTCTGAAGAAGCAAACAAAAAACTCAAGTGTTTAAAATTCTTGTAACGTTTAAAAATCTCCAGTAGTTGCTGTGGTAACAGGCATTGCTGATGTGTTTGGCGGAAATGTCAATACAGTAGCTTTGGCACAGACAGAACATGGCTCAAACAAGTTAGAGGTTCCTTCATTGAAAAATAGTATTTGAACCAGAGTTGCCTTCTGTCAAAAAATCCCTTTGAGAAGAATAAGGTTAAAGAAAAGTCAATATTTGCAGTATGTATGAAGACAGGTGGCTAGTTGTTTAACCGTTGACTAATCATTACTCATTAAAACGTAACATTATGCTCCTATGGTGGTTGGATTTGCAGTAGCAGCAGCCACAGCATCTTTGTTTAATCTAGGTTAGTTGGTGTTGGTACTCCACTTTGAGGACTGAGTTGCTCAGGTAACCAACATGGTGTCAAGTGGAACAATGTCCTGTACTGGAATGGAAGCATTTATACAATGCCTAATGTTGATTTATGAATTGCATTCTCGCCTAATTAGATATGGTAATATCGTGTTCTCTGTCGTGTACTTGCAAAGCTTGTTTATCTTCTTCTTTCATAACACCCCAGAAGAAAAAGAAAAGGGAATGTGAGATGGCAACCCACAAGCATCGTTACAAAAAGAGCACACTTCCTCCACTTCTCCCAGTTAATTTCAAGACTCAGGTAATCCTTTCAAAAGAATCACCATCTATTAACATGTTTTGCAACATGATCATGATAGTTGTAATAATTATATTTTATGTCTGGAAAAATCTGCATTGTGGGGGCTGCTTTGTCCTGCCTTTCAAGTAAAGTCCTACATTGCTAAAAGCTGTCAAAGCCAAGATATGTACTATGGGACTTTATTAAAAAGAGAGGAAGAAGAGCCATCTCTGCTTTGTCTGACAAGCTATTCAAGGGGAAATACATGGAAAGTACAACTCAATGTTTCTGGAGGGTGAAAAAAAAGGAAATGGAATCCTGATAAAACACAGGCTCTATGCACTGGTGTCTCTTAAATCTGGGGATTGTTTGTCCTGAAGGAATATGCACTTCATTTTTTGATATTTCTTGTCCATTCTTGTCACTGGAGGCCTGGATAGGCATATTGGCTTGGAGCTCCTTGAGCTAGCTCTGTCTGATCCACTAGCTATAGCCTTTCCTGGGCAGGGGTAGCTTAGCCACAGAACTGACTTACTCATTGTTTGAGTATGATGGCCTTTCAAATGTTGGGTTTTGGTGGTGGATTTGTGGCTAACTGTAGAGCCCTATTCTTGACCCACACATTCTTCCACAGTAAAGACATTGGTTTCCAGGTGGAAGGCGGTTGCGGTCAGGGTTGGCTTGACACACTTTCCTCTTGGCACATTTCTCCCTTTCACCCTCTATTCATGTCTCTTTAAATTCCACAGTAGCTCATGTACTGATAACTAGATAATTATACTGCTGCAATATGCTCTACACCAGTGGTTCCCAACCTTTCTTTGACCAGGGACCACTTTCACCAGTGACCACTCTCCAACATTAGTAACAAAAGGGTTACGAATCTGTTTTTGACCGGCTTTAGATTTGGTTTGGTTATTTGGGGTGCTGATTAAGAAAACTGCATTGGATAGACCACATCAGCTCAAGTTTCTGATACAAAACATATGTCATATATTATAGCTAGTGCCAAATGAAGTCACTAGACAGCTCACTGGGATTCCATATAACATCTGTTCCAGAGGAATTGCATTGGTTGCCAATATGTTTCTATTCCGAATCCAAGCTGCTGGCAATAATATTTAAATCCCCAAATGGCCCAGGAATCAAACCATGAAGAAGCATGCCTATCTATATATAACCTGCCCAAGAATTGAGATTTATTGGAGGACTCCCTTTGTGTCACATTAGTATGGAAAACACATTGTGGGAGGACATGGGAGAGGCCTTCTCCATTGTGGCACCCCAGTTGTGGAGGGCTGACTAGTACCAAAGATTATATCATTTTAAATAAAAAAAACTCTGGCTTTTTATTAAAAACTTCAGGTCAAATTGATTGTGTCTAAGCTTTATATGTTTGATAGAAAATTATTTAGGATTATTTAAAATAGTTTTAAACTAGAAAACTATTTTATTTCGTAATCTTTTACATTTTTGTAATTATTTATTGTTTTAGGTTGATTTTATTGTAAGTCATCCTGAGGTTTTTGGATAAACAATGGGATATCCAGTGGTGCAGTGGATTAAACTGCTGAGCTGCTAAGCTTGTTGACCAAAAGTTCGTAGGTTCAAATCTGGGGATCTTCTACTGTCAACCCCAGCTTCTGCCAACCCAGCAGATCAAAAACATGCAAATATGAGTAGATCAATAGATATTGCTTAGGTGGGAAGGTAACGGTGCTCCATGCAGTCATGCTGGCCACATGACTTTGGAGGTGTCTATGGACAATGCCATCTCTTCAGCTTAGAAATGGAAATGAGCATCACACCCCATAGTTGGACACGACTGGACTTCATGTCAGGGGAAAACTTTTACCTTTTATACACATTTTAATATTTTCCTTTGGTGAGCATAGTTATTCATTCTCATATTTTGTATTGCTTCCTTCATTCATCTACTTCAAATAACTTTGATGCTGTAGGTACATGATTCTGGAAGAGCTATTTTTGTTCTTGCTATGCTTATCAGTTTATTTATAAGATATCTAGACTGCCTTTAAAGCCATCAATTATTGAAGACTTTTGAAAAAATATTAGAGGAGAAATAAAGCCATATCTTAAATCAGTTTGAAAAACCTAAAGGAAAATAGTAACATGAACCACAATATTAAAAAAGACAACCAAAAAAGTAGGGCTAATATCCAATTAATTCCTTAGAGGAGTGTTGTAGGGCTGGAGGCATAGTCTTGGTACATGTGTTTAGCCCTATTACACAACATTGGGCCTCAGGACCAAGAATGTAGCTACTGGAGGTTCCCAGATTTCCAGTATGGCAGCGAGTGAGACACTGACATTCATTCACACCTTGACCTATTCTATTTTCAGAATTTGCTTGCCTTTCGTAACTTTGCTTGTCTCTTTTCAGTGGCTGGCTGAGCAAGGATTCAAACCATGGTCTCCATAGTCATTATCCAATGTTCAAAATGGCTCAGAGGGAGTGGAAAACAAACTCCCTTTTGCAGATACCCTTACCTTCCTACTTAAAAAAAATTCAAGTGAGAATTCCTGATCCTAGAAAAAGAATTCCCAAAACATGTGGCATGCATGATATGCCTGTTTCGTTCTTCTGATACCACAAAATTAGAAATGGTGTCCTGGTGATTTACAGTTCCATGAGGAAAGAATAAGACCTACTCTGAGTCAAATAGGCAGAAAAGTGTTTTTGGACTTTTTGAACCTTGCCCATTTTGGTGTGTGGAATTACAGATTATATTCTGCCCCAATAAACTATGAAGAAGTGAGGATTTTTTTTAAAAAAGAAAAATACAGGAAATGGATCACATTGCTGCCTGTAGCCCAACTCTTTTGCAGTCTTTCTTCAAATGTCAGGTTTCTTTCAACTGGGCTCAGAGACTGAGAGTGAATCTAACTAGACCAGAGGTTTTCAACTTGTGGGTCCCCAGATGTTTTGGCCTACAACTCCTAGAAATCCCAGCCAGTTTACGAGCTGTTAGGATTTCTAGGAGATGGAGGCCAAAACATCTGGGGCCCCACAGGTTGAGAATCACTGAACTAGACAATAAGTGCATATTGTGCTGCAGTGGACATAAACAGAGCCTAGTAAAGTTCACTTTCTGGGATGGGGGAACCACAGCTCCCAGTAGTCTTCAACCAGATGTCCATGCTTTCTCAGGCTGGATCTACACTGCCAAGTCAGAAACTGGATTATATAGCAATATAGACAGGGCCTCAAGGAATCTGAGGGCAATTCTCAGGAGATAAGCCACATGTGTGGGGGAATTTGCATTCTTCATGATTTAAAAGTTATCTCCTCCCCATTATGGACATGGTTGAGCTAGAACTGGGTTCGAACCAACAGGTTTACTATTCTGGTGTCATTTCAGTCTAAATTGAAGAAGGATCCATACAGTAATAATAGACAGAGGTAGAAATAAAACACACAAGTCAAGTGCTATAGAAATCAGACACATGAGGGCGTGGGATGGAGGAAAACATTCTGAGAATTCCCTCAAGGGGAAATAATATACATATGTGATTCTGGAAGATGGAATTCCAGCTATATAATGCTGCAATGTGGAATGTTGATGTTGGATAAAAAGTTGGGGGTTTTGCTAAGGAGCTAAATTTGCACAAACAGATATATGATGGTCTGGGGAGGCCCTGCTCTCGATCCCACCTTTGTCACAAGTACATCTGGCGGGAACAAGAGTCAGATCCTTCTCAGTGGTGGCCCCTTGGCTATGGAATGCCCTCCCTGGTGATATCAGCTCGGCCCCTTCCCTTTTAACATTCTGAAAAAAAGTCAAGACTTGGCTTTTTGAGCAAGCGTTTGCAAATGCATTGTAACAGACATAGGAAAATGGAACAACTGGATAATGTGACTGGACAATGTTTTTAACAAGGAGACGCTAATGATATATGATTTTATTGATCTTGCTATGGTTTTTTTATTTATGTTAATGTTTTTAACTGTTTTTTATGGTTTTGGGGGCATTGAATTGTTGCCAACTGTAAACCGGCCTGAGTCACATCTGGGCTGAGAAAGGCAGTATATAAATATAGTTAATAAATAAATATGATCTTACAGGTGTTTTTGGAGTTCTGCTGCCATTACCTCTACTAGTTCAAGCCAATTGTCAGTTATGATTTAACTGACTGCATCTCCTCCTACGAACCTACACAAGCCCTGAGATCAGCAGGAGAAGCCCTACTCTCGGTCCCACCACCATCTCAAGTACAATTTGTAGAAACAAGAGAGAGGGCCTTTTTGGTGGCAGCTCCGCAGCTCTGAAACTCCCATCAGAATGGCTTTCTCCCTATTATCATTCAGGAATCAAACAACAACTTTCCTGTGGAAACAGGCCTTCCCTGAAAATGAACAACAGCACTGAAAATGCCAGATTTATAGTGTGCAATGTTTTACCTCTGGCAATGGACCTGACTACGGCCTAAATGAATTGAATGTAGATGAGGTTTTAATCTATTGTTGTGTAACTATGTTTATGATAGTTGCTAATTACATTGATGTTGGGTTTTTCAATAATTTATTCCTTTTATTAGATATGATTATGATGGTGCTGTTCATTTTTATTGTATGTTATGTTTTTCTACTTTTTACATATTGTTTGCCACTTTGAGTCCTGACTCAGGAGAAAAGAGGGATAGAAAATAATAATAATAATAATAATAATAATAATAATTTGCTTGATCTTTAAAAATATCTCAAGGGGCATAGGCTCACAATTTCTACTACAGAACAAGAGAAGAAACGATTATGATAGCTGGCATAAAATGGCGCACAGATAGTACTAAAAACTGCAACATGCCAGTATTAAGGAAGTGCCCTTGCTATCAGAAAAACATATAATATTCTTTCAAAGCTGAGGGTTTGTCAGTTCTTTCCATCTCTAATTTCTGTCTCAATTAAACCTCAGTTTTTGAACCAGCAGCATCAATATATCATTTACAGTACCAAAACTATCTGGAAAGACTTAATGTAGAATAGGGAAAGCTTTCGACTATATTCCTAAGTAATAAACAACATTTATTTAGTGACAGGGCATCTTCAAAGCAATAGACAAAAAAAAGCTCTTTTGTAAGTACAAACAGGGAGAATGAAAGTACCAATATGCTAACCCACGTCATGCATATTATTGCCATAGTAACAAGGTGATAAATATAGCCATTCATTGCAAACTCGGCAAGATGTATGCAGATAGGTCCTGTTTATTATTATTAACATTAAATCTCGCTGAAGTCTTTCTCAGGAGGGGGAGCAGGACTTGTGCATCCAATGCTGTAATGTTATAAATTTGCTGTTAAGGTGCATTTTTACATGATCATCTATATGATTTTATATTAAAAAATAATTGGTATTGCAGTTTCTACATAAACATTCATGTTTAACTGTTCAGCAGTGGAACTCTCTGCCTTGGAGTGTGGTGGAAGCTCCTTCCTTGGAAGCTTTTGAACAGAGACTGGATGGCCATCTGTCAGGGGTACTTCAGTTGTGCTTTTCCTTCATGACAAGCGGTTGGACAAGATAAATATTTAATACGCAAGATATATTTTCATTCACTGGATGAACTTTGGCACAAGTACCCAGTACGCCCAAATTTGAATACTGATGGGGTAGGGGAGGATTGATTTTGTTGTTTGGGAGTTGTTGTTGCTGGGATTTATAGTTAACCTAAAATCAAAGGGCATTCTGAACTCTACCAATGATGGATTTGAACCACATTTGATACATAGAACTCCCATGAGCAAGAGAAAACATTTGGTGGGTATTGACCTTGAGTTTCAGAGTTGTAGTTCACCTACGTCCAGAGAGCACTGTGTACTCAAACAATGATGGATCTGGACCAAACTTGCCATGAATACTCAATATGCCCAAATGTGAACACTGGTGGAGTTTGGGGGAAAATAGACGTTGACATTTGGGAGTTGTAGTAGTTAGGATTTATAGTTCACCTACAATCAAAGAACACTTTGAACCTAGCCTACAATGGATTTGCACCAAACCTGGCACACTACCTACATGGCCAACATTGAATACTGGTGAGGTTGTGGGGGGAGACTATTTTTGAATTCTGGGAGTTGTAGTTCACTAACCCCAAAAAGGAAGAGAAGGACAGGCAGAGAGATCTTCAGTGTTCTCTGCCGAATATGTGTTTCATGATGGTCTTTGGTAACCCCTCTGAAAGCCCCCCCCCCCAAGGGACCCAACCCCAAGATTGAGAAACACTGCTCTATATGTTTGTGCAAAATGCATTTTATTATCTCATACCTCCCTTTGCATTTTGTCGAGATGCTTCCAAATGAACACACAATTACAGTTGCATTGTTTATGTGGATTGAGCATCAGTTCTTGGCACACTGTCAAATAATGGCTTTGAAAGTGATACACAGACTAAAGAAAGCTTAAGAGTACAGTTCTAGCATATAAGTAATAAGTGTGCAATTCCAGTAAAGGCATGGGATACATTTAAAGAGCTTTCTCAGAAACATACTGCCATAATATTCACCGGCAAATTACATTCCCAGTCTCAAAAGAAAAGCAATGGCAAACCTTCTCTGAAGAAAGCTTGCCAAGAAAACCCCACAATATGGTTCCCCTAAGAAAATGACTTGAAAGCCCACAACAATAGTGTATTATATAGGCTAAATGGTTGCACTTTATCTGAATTGATGAAAAGAAATTGCCAGGCTCTTTGGCTTAAGGAATATAGGCAGCCTTGATTTGGGCACATCAGTGCATTCCCTTCCCATAGTTGTTTTCTGGGTGATATCATGTGCTGAACTGTAGTATTTCATAACATCAGCATGTTTGCATTCACCATGTGCAAATTTATCACCTCCTTCAATTTTTTTCCAGCTCCCCGCTTTGGCTTTTGTTGCCTCTGTGGCGTTCCTCCCAGCCTTCTGCTTCTTTTGTAAACTTTGAGACTTTACACAAGCAGACCTTTCTGGGAATGGCCAGGATTATGCATGTTTGCCATGTGTCCTTGGTAGCAAAGAATTACACACAATGTGGAGAGAGTGCTTGCCAGTCTTGGCAATGTGTTTGCTAAGCTGTGTGCTGGTTCTTGTCCAAAGACAAAGAGGGGGAAATAGTTTTTAAAGTTTATAAAGTCTAGAACATAGCTTCTATAAACAAAAGTTGCTTTTACAAGCGACTCCTGTTTCACATAATTTTGCTCATTGCATTTACTTTGGTCACGTCTGACAATGCATAGTCCATTGTATTCAGGCAAAATAATACATTCCAAATAGCCTTCTGAGCCTGAGTTTGATTTTTCTTTTCATAAAATCATAGAATTGGAAGAGACTTTGTGGGCTATCCAGTCCAACCCCCCTGCCAAGAAGCAGGAAAATTACATTCAAATCACCCCCAACAGATGGCCATCCAGCCTCTGTTTAAAGGCCTCCAAAGAAGGAGCCTCGACCACACTCCAGGGCAGAGAGTTCCACTGCTGAACGGCTCTCACACAGGAAGTTCATCCTAATATTCACATGGCATCTCCTGTCTTGTAGTTTGAAGCCATTGCTCTGCGTCCTAGTCTCCAGGGCAACAGAAAACAAGCTTGGTTCCTCCTATCTATGACTCCCCCTCACATATTTATACATGGCCATCATGTCTCCTCTTAGCCTTCTCTTCTCGAGGCTAAACATGCCCAGATCTTTAAGCCACTCCTCATAGGGCCTGTACTCCAGATCCTTGCTCATTTTAGTCTACCTCCTCTGGACACATTCTAGCTTGTCAGCATCTCCCTTCAATTGCGGTGCCCAGAATTGGACACAGTATTCCAGGTGTGGTCTGATCAAGGCAGAAGAGAGGTCTAGCATGACTTTCCTGGATCTAGATACTATATTCCTATTTATGCAGACCAAAATCTCATAGGCTTCTTTTGCTGCTGCATGACATTTTTGGCTCATGTTTAACTTGCCACAAAGACTCCAAGATCTTTTTCACATATCGAGAGAAGTATTACTATTATTATTCCATGTAAATTAGCCATCCAAAGTTCTTAAGGTAGGTTAAATGTTCCCCTTAATTTATTTATTTTGGGAGACAATTAAATCTTAGTATGAATATGCATGCTATATCTAATGAAAATGGATGCTGATCTTATCTTTGGAATTCCATTGGGCAAGTTTGTGAAAGTCACACTGTCTCAGCCACAAAGGCAGGCAATGGGAAATTTCTCCTGAAGAAATCCTGTCAAGAAAATGCCATGAAAGGTTTGCCTTAGGATCGTCTTAAGCCAGAATTGCCTTGAAGGGACACTGCTGTGCTAAATTCAAAGCTTGGGGACATTACTTTTTTTTGTGCTGCAGCTCTCAGATCCCCCTGCCTTTACTTGATGTGCTAGTTTGGGAGTTGTGGGTCAAAAACCTCTCTGAGTTCCCTCAGGGAGAGAGGGCACTCTATAAATAAAGTATTTACAAAAAAGTAATGCGCCCTAAGTCTGACAAAGTTTCACAAGCCACCAAAGTTCAAGAGCCTCTTTGTCCTCTAAGGATTTCATTTTTCTTGAACTAATTAGGAAGATGGTGAAGGTCAGATGGAGGCGCTCGTTGATACCAACCTGGAACGGATTTCTCAAGTGCTACTAGTCTTATCTTACAGAACCCTAAAACATAGAGTATAGGGAAAGGCATGATTGTGATTTCATGATACTAAGTGCTAAATTATACAAGGCAAGCATAGAAAGTATGTCAACTAATGAGGAAACCCATTTAAGAATATGTCCATAGGTATGCCAGGCCCTGGTGTATTTCCCCCATATCGGAGAGTGGACAGCAACATTTCTGTGCTTTACTCCACTTCACGATCTGGAAGAAATTGTGTGTTATTTCTCTTTTCCTTTTTAAAGCACCTTTTTATAGCACTTAGAAATTGCTAGAAATGCTACAGAACTTTCAGAAAGGAGAAAAGTCAGTTCTGATAACATCATTCTGCAATGGGTAAAATTGAAAGTAAATGTAATGCTAGGAAAAGAACCAAAATTGAACACAGGAATTACTCAGTTTTCCATTCTTAAATTATCCAGATCTATCCAAACCAAGAAAAGTCAGAAACAGGCAATAAAGGGAGGACAAGAGACAGCAACAAAGTTTTGAGTGACGAAGAGAAAGAAGCACTCATTAAACAAGCTCTGCAAGAAAAGGTAATTCTATCTGATACAATATATGTATTTGCTGTCAAACAAGTAGCTAACTTTGTCTCTTGCAGGTGAGAGAGGGGGAGAGAATGTGGCAGCAACTTTAAGTCAATCTGGTTTTTATTTTGGCATAAACTTTCACAGATATAAGCCTACATCTTCAGGTGCAGTTTGCGGTGATGTTAGTGTCTCAGATTATAAAGCATATTTATAAAGTTGTAGGCACTGGGATTGAATATAACAGGATCCAGAATGACGCAAATAATGTCACCTGCCCTAAATTTTCAAAGGACTGGGTGTGGTGATACAGGTCTTTCATATAATTACCATGGCCAGTTAGTGTGGATGTGTGAAAGCAATAAAACTGCTTACTAAAAGTCAGAGTAATTGGGTTCAAAACTCTCTCTGGAAATATTCCTTTTCTTATATGGTGCAGCCTCAAAGGCTTTAATCCTTGGCTGGATCTACACAGCATATTATTGCAGTTTGAGCTGCATTATGTGGTCAATGTAGACTTATCTAATGCAGTTTAACTGCACTAAACTGCATTAAATGAGTCTAAACTGACCATGTAGTGAAGTTTCAAATATTATATGGCAGTGTAGATTGACCAGAACATGAAAACTTCATTTTTGGGGGACTGCAAATCTCTGCTGGCATTGCCATCATTATTGATACACATAACAACCCGAGAAAATCTTTTTTCAACTCATAGTTATGCAATTAAATATAGTCTGCACTCAGACAGAATATGGAAATTTGACCAAAAAACTCAAGAATGCCATCTGTTGGAAGTTTGTCATAGCAGCAATTAAATTATTTCATTAAGAACTAACAAAATGCTGCATATGGAGTGCACTTTAAATTGCTTTTCTTAATTACACGACATAAAGATTCTTAATGTTGCATAAGTTAGATATTTTATTAACACAGCAAAAAGGCTGTAAGTCAGGGCAGGGAAACAAGAAACCTTTAGAAACCACATTTTTAAAATGCAGGAATTTTTTTTGGCATTGTGCATAATTGGAGTAACATGCCTAGTTTAAGGAGAAATCATATATGAGTAATGTATTGAATATACTAGTTTATCCCTGGCTTGGGCTATGGCTCCTGATCTGTAGACATAATAGCACCATGACATAATCATAACAATTAATCACAAGGAAAATATTGTGAGCATTGAGACGTGTGGAAGCCCCAACATAGCTTGTAATACATGTGCTTAAACACTGTGCTTGTTTTTGGTGGACATAAAGGGAAAAGGCATATAAAAAATTATTTGGGGATACATGGATTACAGCCAGAGCAGGCAAGAAGTAGCCCTCGGTCTGAATTTACTTTCATTCTGTTTCGGGGATCCTGATTTATAAAAATAGATTTTAGCACTAGAGGTGAAAATCACATTTTTGCTGTAAAAACATAGAATCATAGAGTTGAAAGAAATCTTGTGTGCCATCCAGTCCAACTCCTTGTCAAGAAGCAGGAAAATTGTCTTCAAAGCATGGCCATCCAGCCTCTGTTAAAAGCCTCCAAAGAAGGAGTCTCCCCCATACTCTTGGGCAGAGAGTTCCAATGCTGAACAGCTCTCACAGTGAGGAAGTTCTTCCTAATGTTCAGGTGGAATCTCCTTTCCCATAGTTTGAAGCAATTGTTCTGTGTCCTAGTCTCCAGGGCAGCAGAAAGCAAGTTTGCTCCCTCCTCCCTATGACTTCCTCTCACATATTTATGAAGTTGAAGTTTGGCAGTAGAAAGGAAATCACACATTTTGCTGCAAAAGCAAAACATATGAGGAGTGTGGATTTGGTAACTTTTACTCTTCCACTGTCTCTTATCATTGAAATTATGTGATGTATGTAAGCAGAGTCAATGCAAGCAATTGCCAATATCTGGATTAAAGAAAGAATGAAAAGAACTTTGATTTATACCTGAATATTGATATCCCTTTTCAAACTGTGTCTTTTTTCTGTGCCAATAGTTTAAAGCTTAACTACTTGCAGTATCCTCTGAGGGATCCAGCCGCCCCTCAACATTTGTAAGAGAACTACCTATAATGAGATTCAGCATTATTTATGTTTCAAAAATATCATAACAGCTTTTGACAGGGTTGGTCCTATTTAGGACTGAAAACTGTGGCAGGTTGAGCTCATAAATATTACTTATTTTGGGATCCAATTCCCAGGATCCCCAAAGCTAGTGGCTGGGAGAGTCTGGGAGATACATTCCAAAAAGATATTCCATACTGTAGAGCAGTGGTTCCCAATATGTGGTCTGTGGACCACCAGTGGTCCGCAAGAACTAAAATATTGTTCATGGCCTCACCATTGCTATACCTACGCAACGCCCCACTGATCATGCCCCTTTCTTTGTGGCCGTGTGCCCATGGCAAGGAGGCAAGAGAAAGCCATTAGGGATAGTTTCTTAGGTCTTGTTTTGTATTTTTTTCAACTTCAGCCCCCTCCCTTTATTATTTTTTTTACATGAGTATTAACAAAAACCATTGATAATAACAGCCCAACCATTTTTTTTCTTGGTGTCTTCATTTTTAGGCCAGTTTGTGGGGTTATTTGGGGCACTGATTCAGAAAATTACATTGGCTAGACTACATCAGCTCTAAATATGGTTTTCTGTGGGCGAGCAGATGGCGACTACTGTATGGCATATGTTCTGTATTAGAAACTAGAGCTGGTATGGTTTATCCAATGCAATTTTTGAATCAGCAGCCCAAATAACCAAATCCAAATCTAAAGTTGACCAAAAACTGATTTTTAACCCTTTTGGTACTAATGTTGGAGAGTGCTCCCTGGTCAAAAAAATGTTGGGAACCACTGCTGTAGAGCCAGTCTGTCACAGATAAAATGTCTGCAATTTTTATTTATTATTCTGGGTGAGTTGAAGTGCAATAGACCCAGCAGTAGGTGGCAGTGTAGAATTACATTATGTGCTAAGCATTTCCAAAATAAAATAACAGCAAAATAATCTCCCACAAATTGCATGTTTCTGCCAACAGCAGGTGAATGCTGGAAGATGTGTGTGTGTGTAGACATACATGTGTGTGTGTGTGTGTATAGAGGGACACTAAAACACATCCTTGAGGAAAGCTATATAGATGTAATTCAATGAATAGTGTTAAATAGGGGATTTTATGTCATGTATGGTAACTGTTTTCAAAGAAGTATCCATGTTCATCTGTTTTAGCAATAAAAAGGAAGACAGAAAGAAAAAAATAGACTTGTCAGACCTTGAAGACCAATTGATTTTAGCATAAACTTTAATGGACTTCAGTTCAGATGAATAATCATAAAGTTTGCACAACATTCCATTTTCCTTCCCTTTGGATGTAGTCTTAAAAATGGAATTATAACATTATTGCAAATTAAACATGATGCTTCTGCCAATTAGACATTTATTTCAATGACATTTTAATGACATTTTTGAAAACCTGATATGAATGGCTAATCTCTCCTCCCTTTTCTTCAGTACTATCTTGAAACCTACAAGAATCTGTGCAAGCTCAGGAAGATCCTCGGTGAGCGTTACAGAATTTTGTTGAATGAGAAAGTTCAGAAGCAACGAATTCAGATCAAGATGTTTGATCTCAAATACCAACAAGAGCTTAAACAGAAAGCAAAAAAGGTAGGAAAATTCTATAGAAGGAAAAAGAGACTGTGACAAATAGACTCTGAGATCTCATTCTCTGTACATATTTTCTGGAGTTTTCTACTTGGTGTGGTCTTATTTACAAAATTCATATTCCAACAAACATTACATTCTATTGACATCTATAAAGAGATTGATATTTTTGAGTTTTTTTAGGTCTGTGGGTTTTTTGGAGGGGGGCGTTAATTTATAATGAAAATAATTTGCTGAAATATAAGTTTATGGCAGATAGAAAACTGAGTAGTAAAAGAAAGGATTTTAATTTCCTTAAGTAATCATAGTTTTAAATAATGCATTGTTGTTTATGAAATATAATAGATATTTTAGATAATTTCAGAAACTAGGCATTATATCATGCTCTACATGTTTGAAGGCCAGGATATGTGTGGCTTGCTGTGAGGAAATATAAAAGACTAATATAAATCTACATGGCTAATGGCTTAGTCATTTCTTATTTTGGACAATATAAGTTATACATTTACATTGGCAATGGTATTCTAAACATATTATCTGGACACAAGTCCTATTGAATTAATACTTATAGTTGTTCAACCAAGTGCACTGTTTCTAAATGAAGTTCACTTGTTTCTGCAAATACTTATAACAAATTGACAATAAAGACATCTGTATGAAAATACATTTTCTTTGAAAATATTGCCTTCATTTCCTGTTTTCTACTCCACTAGTCTTTCAACTTCTAAATAAATTACTTTGTGATTTCATAAATTGCACGAATGTTGTTTCAATTCATCTGATGCTATCCTTTTATAGTATTTAGAATATTGTCTTTGGGTCTGGTGTACATTTCCCGAACGCTTAAAGAGCAAAAGTTAAACAAAATGTTCTTTATCTGTCAACGAAAGGAGAACAGAGACACAATATTATATTATATGGCTCAAAAGTAGAACACAACTTAAAAATGGTTTTGAACTATAATTTTCTGAATTTCCTATCTGCTCTCATTTGGGGATTAAAATCTTCCACTGTAAGTCTTGCTGAATTAGGAGAATTAGAATTTATATCCAATATGATAGTCTTTGTCAATCTTTGTTTACCCATAAGAAAAAGCCAGCATATAGCATTTCAAAATGTTCTTACATCACTGTTGGGAAAATTAAGCTTAGTTTAAACAGGCTACTTAAGGCACTACGAGGACTAGCATCAAAACAAGGAACACTACCTTCACTTTTCCTTTTTCTGCTCTTTTCTCTGAGGAGCGTGGCCTGTTTTTCTCGCTCCAAGAAAGCAAAAACATCCTCTGTCTTAAGAGAGCCAATATATCAGGCTGTCTCCACAAACCAATGCTAAAGTCGAGATTGTAGTCTTATTAGCATCCTATTAATATGTGCATAAAATGTAGTCCGTGTCTCAGCCCAAATACACAAATTGGGAAATCAAAGAGAAATCCTTCACACCTTTTGCTTGCTTCATCCTGAACTTTTATTTATCTTAAAACAACTTCCTTAAGAGAATTTCCTCTTCTAAAGGAAACACTTCTCCATATTTAACAGGCCAATACCACATTGGGTTCCCTTTCGAGCCATGAAATCTCTGAAGGACCAGAAACTCCTTCAGTTGTGATCTTTTGAAAGTTTTAACTGCATTGAATTTTGACAGCAACAAAAAGAGTAAAGCTGAACAACAGTTTCAACTTTGTTTTCATCTCTAGGGAGAAAAAAGAAAAACGTTGTTGTTTTAAAAAAAGAAAGTCTGTCTTCTTTTACAATATATCAGAAATTAGGAATAAATAGAATATTTTTGTTTTCAGGTCATTTTGAGATATAGTACTTTGATAGCTCCAGGTAGGATGTTGTGAAAATTTCAGGTGTATTTTGCTGTAGAAATCAATGTGAAAATGTAGGAGTTAGCATGAGCAATATAAAAGACTGGCAGTCATTTAAATTTAAGGTAAAGTGTTTGTTCCTTTATTAGTGCATTTAGATGGCACTTCCAACTGTGGAACCCAAAGCAGCTCGTTGATGATAAAACAAAATTAGCTAAAAACTTCACAACAAAACAAAAACACAATTAAATGACTGCCATATTAAAACCATACATTAAACCACACAATATTTTAAAACGTTACAAACGTTACTAAAACATCTCCCCACCCTCTTAAGAAGGTTCCCTGAAAGCAATTACTCTTTAAAAGCCTGATTAAACAAGATGTTCTTTATCTGCCAATGAAAGGAGAACAGAGACACAAATATTATAGGACTCCAAATCATATCATGCCTATCTTTGTAAATCTGCTCTTGTTTTTGAAAGTGTCTTCAGTAACTTCACTTTAACTTTATGTTAAATGGCAGTGCTTATAAGTTTGGTTACACTGAATTTAGCTTATTGTTTTGATGAAATCTCTGTCTCCTCGCCTCTATATGTGCCTGTCTGAGATTTGTGTGAAAAGCATGGCCTTCTCAGCAGTGGCAGCCCAGTTGTGATGTGTCTGAGATCCAATTGGTAGCAACATGGGTCTAATTCTAGAACCAAGTTAACTCTTGGATTTTTATTAAAGCCATTAAGGCAGGCATGGGCAAACTTTGGCCCTACCGGCTGTTAGGAATTGTGGAAGTTGAAGTTCAAATCACCTGGAGGGCTGGAGTTTGTCCATGCCTGTTTTGAGGCCAAATGACACCACCTGGTATACATTCCTACATGTTTAAAATGCCAACATTTATATTATATTTTGCTATATTATTTTCGGTGTTTATATATATTGTATTTTTAGCATGTTTTATCGGGATTTTTGTATTTTGTGATGATTTTTTATTTTTAAGCTTTATTTTATTTGTTGTGATTTTGTTTATTAAGTTACAGTTATGTTGTTTATACTGTTTAATGTGCCTTGTCTTGATGTAAACTGTTTGTATGGTTTTCTTTTGGCATTGAATGGTTGCCATATTTTTGGAAACCACCCTGAGTCCCTTCAGGGAGATAGAGCAGTCTATAAATAAATGTTGTTGTTGTTTTTTAAAAAGCAATTGTCTGATTATTCTACATTGTTCTACATTTCTACTCTTCTACATTAGTTCAAGAGGAGTAGACATATTTTAAAGAATTAAATAATTGTAATTTTATGAAGATACGACCTTGTTAGGATTTGACTGTAAAGAACTGATCACCAGGAAGTTTGAAGAAAAATCAGGTTTTGACTTAATACTGACATGAAGTCAACCACAGGCATCAGTCAGGCCTTTAAGGAGAAAGCTTTTACTTTATTTCTACCCCACTCCATCTCACCCCAAGAGGGACTCAGATCGGCTTCCAATTTTGGCAAACATTCAATACCACAAATATAAAAGATCAAACAAACATACACAACTAAACATTAAAATCAAAACATATAAATACAAATTAAAACCAGTTAAAACATGTAAAACATATAAAACATAGCCCCAATCCTGAAATCGTTATCCAGATTACCTCTTATGTCCGTTCGTAAAAGTCTATTGCACTTTAATTTCTACTCACCAAATCCCTGCTTTCACAGCCAGGTTTTCACATTTTCCCAAAAGACCAGGAGGGATGAGGCACTCTGATGTCTGTGGCAAGGGAGTTCCACAGCTGAGGGGCCACCACAAAGAAGGCCCCGTCTCTCATCCCCACCAATCGCACCTGCGAAGGAGGTGGGATGGAAAGCAGGGCACCCCCTGCAGATCTTAACAATTGGCCTGGCTGATATAGGGAGATAAGTTCAGATTGCTCCCTGTCCCCTTACCTGTCCACTCTGACATCAAGATACATTGAGTGGAACTTCCTTTGCACTGTACATTTCCCTATCCCTCCCCAAAGCCACCAATAACAACAAATACTGAAGTAACGTGGAAATTGAAGTTGGTATTTTGCTATTATTGCTAGATGAAATGTAGCAGTATACTTCCAGAGCAGGGAAGACTGCCTATAAAAGCTTGTTGTGAATGACAAAGCAGGAGTGAAATCAACTGGAGACTAGAGAAATGTTAGTGTGCCATCGTTTTCTTTGTGTCTCCTCATTGTTTCCATGGCTAATAAGTAGGCAGAGGAACCCACCCCACTCCACATCAGCCCCAAAATAGACGAGATGGTCAACAGTGATGAGCTGGAAACAGCAAAAATAGAATCAACTTATTTTGTAAAGCTCCTTTTAAAGAGGTTGGTAGCAATAGAAGATACAAGAGGCTTTATAATCCAAAATCACTTACAGAGACTTCAATGAGCTAAAATCAACTCTTGGAAGGATTATGGGAGGGGCCTCGTAGTCTTAAAAAAATCAGTTGCATGTATCCCATGGCCGCATCTCTCTCTCTATCTATCTATCTATCTATCTATCTATCTATCTATCTATCTATCTATCTATCTATCTATCACAACAACTTTATAGTCAATATTAACAGTCAATGAACTATAAAATTAATAGCTAATATTAACTTCTTATGGGCTGTATCTTACTGGCAGTGGGGTTGGCAACAAAGCATGTCAGTATGGGAAATATTACCTTTTCAGTTATGACATTTCATCTTGGAACATTTATTTATTTACGATATTTCTATCCCACCATTCTCAGCCTGAAGGCAATTCACTCCTACTTGAGATTTAGGTACTGCTTTGTTGCTTTTTTTTTTAAAGTATTTTAGACAGAAATAAGGTTGCCTCCAATTGCAACCAGGAGGATATAATGTTTCTTTTAGACAAAAGCAAAGGAAAAAAAAATCAGAAGAGCTGTAATGTATCATTCTATTGCATTACTTATTTCTGTTTTTTCTGATGTAAGTATCAGGAAGATATCCAAAACTCTTATATATTTCATGTTAATAATTATAACAATGACTAGAGTGACACTAACCCTCTTTGATATTCATGCAAAATCATGTATCTATGGGTTCTGATGGCGATCACCACAATGTTTACGCTTCTCTGATATTTACTATTGGAATCTTTTGATTTAAGATACATACATACATACATACATACACCCTCTACAACTCGTAATGGCAACCTTGCAGTTCCCTTTGAATATACATCAGTTCCTACAACAGCATGCATAATTTATTTAGTAAAATAAACATGATGACAACTACCACCAGCAGAGCTATCTTCTTTTTAGAGAGAGCTTTCTACCCTTCCTTTAAGGATGCAAATTGGAAAGCACTTTTGTTACTTCAGTGGTCAGATCTTAGTGGACATTTATGAGACAATGTAGATTTGGTGAATGTGACTGGAAATGATTTCAGGGATTGTTTAGATAACTATTGTTTCTTAGATATCAACCCTACATATTAAGTACATTTTTTGTGTGTCAAGAGCAACTTGAGAAACTGCAAGTTGCTTCTGGTGTGAGAGAATTTGCTGTCTGCAAGGACGGCAGGGGATGCCCAGATGTTTTGATGTTTTACCATCCTTGTGGGAGGTTTCTCTCATGTCCCCGCATGGGGAGCTGGAGCTGACAGAGGGAGCTCATCCATGCTCTCCCCAGATTCGAACCTCTGACCTGTCAGTCTTCAGTCCTGCAAGCACAAGGGTTTAACCCATTTTGGCACTGGGGGCTCCTATTAAGTACATTAACTTGGTGTTAATTGCATAGTGTAAGAGTACATGATCTAAGGAGAAGACAAAAATCTCAGTCTACAACTTCCCACACTCTCTTTCTTAAACACTGTTTAACCTTTTCAAAATCTTTATGTGTCGTCTGTCTCTCTCCATTGTAGAAAGACAACATCAGCTATGACAATAAAGCAGAGCTAGGCCAAGATGAAATGAAAAGGAAATGCGGGCAAATGCTCTTCTCAATACCATTTGAATTTCAGTAACTTTATGGGTACTATAAAGTTGGGGAAAGTGTGGAGAAAGTTAAAACAGAGAAGCAGCAATAAAAAGCTGTTGTCCCTCCCACCCCAATAAGGGCTTGTTTTATGTTTCATAAATTCTTTACAACCTCTGTATATGAAGAAATCATTTTACTTTTCACAGCAGTTTGATTCTAAAGGAACTGGATTAGAATTTTTATTCCATTCCTTGCTTATCTAATATCAGCAAATTAATGCTCAAATTCCAATCCAATGTCATATAAATGAAGTGCTTGCTCACTTTGATATGTTTAATATCATTAATCAAATTCATATTTTAAAAAGTATTGTGACAGGAATAATAATAATAGTAACAACAACAACAACAACAAATTATTATAAATAAAAAAGTTTAGATTATTGATGTTGCCATACCAGGTGACAAAAAAAAAAACCCAGGAAAAACTCAGCCATTATCAAGACCTCAAAATCGAACTGCAAAGGCTCTGGCATAAACCAGTACAGGTGGTCCCAGTGGTCATCAGCACACTGGGTGCCCTGCCAAAAGATCTCAGCCAGCGTTTGGAAACAATAAACATTGACAAAATCATGATCTGTCAACTGCAAAAGGCCACCTTACCTGGATCTGCGTGCATCATTCAAAAATATATCACAGAGTCCTAAACGCTTGGGAAGTGTTCGATTTGTGATTTTG
The DNA here is from genome assembly GCF_037176765.1 of Anolis sagrei. Lineage (NCBI taxonomy): Eukaryota > Metazoa > Chordata > Lepidosauria > Squamata > Anolidae > Anolis > Anolis sagrei. The sequence continues at coordinate 64,633,849 of NC_090021.1, forward strand.
TGTTACAAAATCCAGCATATATATCTCGTTTGCTGTTTCATACTGTGTTTTTGTGTCAGTAAAATAATAATAATAATAATAATAATAATAATAAGGTAATGGAAAATACGTTGGCTCACATATGCCATCCACGTTAGAGAATACTAACTTACATGCTTCCCTTACCTTCTTTTGTGTGTCATAATATTCCATTATTAACTAACCAGTTTCCTGTGATGGCTGAATGTGGCTATCTTTAGTTAGCTTAAAATGTTTAGGAAAAACAAACCAGGATATAAAGCCTTTCTCCACTGATATTTGCTTATTTTTATTAACTATAGATCAAGTCAAGTCAAGTCAATTTTACCTGTCTCCCCATGGGGACTCAGGGCAACTTACAACAAAAATGGCAGCCATTCAATGTCATACAATACACAGTGAAAATACAAATACAAAATAAATTAAATGCAGATAATTAAGATGACAATTTATCTTAACTAAACATGAAAATAAATTTTAAAAAACACACAGGACAACAATGATTAAAAGGAGATCAAAACCCAGTCGGTAGATTAAAACCATAACTGTCAGTAAGGTCCTGTCCATTCATTCTGTGGCAGCCGGATATTCAATTGTCTTCAAAAGCCTGGAAGCCTAAGTAAGAGGAGAGCATGGGGGTATTTTAATCTCTTTCAGGAGAGAGTTCCAAAGGTGGTGGGGGGAGGGTAGGGGAGAGAAAAGGCCCTCTCTCTTGTCCCCACCAACCAGGTTTGGGACAAGGGCAAGACCGAGAGGAGGGCCTCATTTGATGAATGCAGTGTCAGGGCAGGTTCATATGAGGAGAGATGGGTGATCAAGTAGTCTGGACCCAAACCATTTAGGGCTTTAAAGGTAACAACCAGCACTTTAAATTTCACCTGGTAGCAAACTGGAAGCTAGTGGAGCTGCCGTAGCATGGGAGTTGTTCGCTCCTTGTATGGTGCTCCAGTTAGTAACCTGGCTGGAGATCTCTGGACTAGGTGAAGCTTCTGAGCATTTTTTAAAGGCAGCCCTACATAGAGTGTATTGCCGTAGTCCAGATGACATGTAACTAAAGCATGCACTACCATGGCTAGAGCAGGCGTTTCAAGGTATGAGCACAGCTAGCACACAAGTTTTAATTGTGCAAAAACACTCTTAGTCAACACTGACATCTGAGGCTCCAGGGTCAGGGATGAGTCCAGGATCATCCCCAAGCTGCGTACCTGAACTTTCAGGGGGAGTATAACCCTGTCCAGCACGATTGACCAGGAGTACCTCTGTCTTGTCTGGATTTAATTTCAATCTATTCGCTCTCATCAAGTCCATTACTGTTGACAGACACCAGTTCAGGACCAGAGAGGCATCCTTGGCATTTGGTGGAAAGGAGTAATACAGTTGGGTGTCATCTGCATAAATGTGACACTGAACTCCAAAACTCCATATGATCTCTCCCAGCAGTTTCATGTAGATGTTGAAGCATGGGTGACAGAATGAAACTCTGAGGGATCCTACAGGGCACCGGCCAAAGAAGTCATAGTTCAAAGAAATCACAGTTCAACACTATATTAAGATCATGATACAATACTATTTACATTTAGGTTAAATGGATACAATAAAGCCTTACTGGAATGAATTGAAAATAATGAAAAGGATTTAACCCCATCTCCCATTCTCCCTTATAATGCCATCTTGTTACGTTTGTCTTTCCAGAAATCCTCCAGATTGTCTAATTGTTCAATGTCAGCAATATGAATCTCAAATCCTTTTTAGAAATATGTAAATAGGAGAGGATAAGTTACTCCGTAAGCTATTATACAAAGAATTTTATTGAAATTAATATGCTTGAGTAGGTTATTTGAGACTTAAAACCTAAATATAATGCTCTCGCAAGTCCAAGAAACTTAAGAAAGCAAAAAATTAAGGAGAACTGAATTTGGAATAGTAATCAACTGAATAAAGTAAAATTTGTATGCTTTTTCTTCTGATGGTCATTTAATTAATAACTAATAATATAATTCAAGAGAAACATTTATACTGAAATTCTAACTTGAGTCAGCCCAGTTAAAAATAAACTATTGTCAGTTTTTGCTAAATAAAAATTGCTAATTCAAAAAGGTTTACTCAGTTATTTCCTATCTCTGCTCTAAGGGTCCTTCCACACAGCCATATAACCCAGAATATTATTATATCCCAAAATATCTGGTTTGAATTGGTTTATCTAAGTCCACACTGCCATATATTCCAGTTCAAAGCAGAAAATGTGGGATTATATTCAGTTGTGTAGAAGGGGCCTAAGTCTTTTCCCTATGTTCTTTTGAAATGATTTTTCAATAAAGTCAAAGTAAGCTCTATATATTTTAAAGTTTATAAGAGATTGCTCTGAATTCTTTGGTACATCTCCCTGCCATGCATAGAAGAAAATGAAAAAGACAGAGGGATTGCCACAGGTTTATTTCTTCTTCCCTCAAAAGTATTTTCTCTTGTGACTAGGGAAAAAACTACAAACAAGTTTATAAGCCTTTCAGCAGGAATATGTGGCTACAAATTGCTGAGTAAATGAAACAGCCTGCTCCCTAAGGCTACGTTTGTGAGTCTTCTGTCAAAGCCTTTGGGGTGGAGCAAAAGCACCAGGCGGTGTTAGGAATACCCGCTGGGTCCTAATTGGTGTCCAGTGTTGTTAATGGCTTCCTGTGGTTGAATGTTTACATGTCATTTGTTTTGAGCTTTGTTTCCCAGCTTTTGGAGGGGAGAAATACTGAACACAATTTTATCTTTTTTTTTTGTTAAAAGCATCATCCTGGTCATAAAATGCCCTTCTGCAAATTGTCTCATGATACAAAATACCTGGAGTCCATCCCACAGTCGCGCAGTTATTTGGTAAGATGTCAATCTCTGTTCATTTTAGGAAATGCTATGATACTAGAAAGTATCCCAGGGAAAATGGTTGCCCCTTTACATCCTTTTAGGACACCAGAACTCAAACAAACCACATACCACCTATTGCAATGCAGTCTGAGTCCTGCCACATGCACAATGGAGGACCTTCTTATAGCAACACTAAAGGCACTCCAAGTGGCTAGCTACTGGTCAAAGGACATTTAATATAATGCCAATTTTTAAAACTTTGTTTAAATACATTACAACTGTACCCTAGGTTCACTTCTGGCATGATAAATAAATAAACGAGAATTCTCACAGTGGCGATGGATAGAGTCTATAAACTTACTTCTTGCCTTAGTGGTTGATTTTGCACCCATCAGTGCCATCCTTGTGTGGTAGAAAGCGTTTTGGAATATATGCCAGAAGGATCAATAACCAAGAAAAGAGCATGCTTACATATGATCATTCTTAACTGCTTGGGAGTGACCTTAGTTACAAAGCACTGCAAGGACTAAAATCTATACTCAGGGGTGGCTCAACCCATTACGCAAAGTAAGTATTTGCAGTATAGCTGGTTTTGCCAAGACGCGCTCTTGAGGCGCTCTTGGGGGAAAAATAGACCTTGACATATGCGAGTTGTAGTTACTGGGATGTATAGTTCACCTACAATCAAAGAGCATTCTGAACTCCACCAATGATGGAACTTAACCAAATATGGCACACAGAACTCCCACGACGAACAGAAAACATGCCAATTTTTCATTTTTAGATATGTGAAAGGAAAGCATAACCAATAAAAATTAGTACTTTCAGTTCAAACAATGTCTGATACAATACATTTATGTCATTGTATCATTACTGACTTTTCCCCTTCGATAAAAATTGATATGGAAGATATGAAAGGTCTGTTTCCCTCTGTGGCTGTACATGTTAAGAACTATCATGGATCTGCTGGGGATTTTTTTTGAAGACATATGATGACAGCTGTAATAGAAATCTTGCCATTTCCAGGGGAGAGTTTTGTAAGCTTCTAGCAGAAGGCTTGCATACACTAACTTTTTTATTTTTTGTTGCTGCAAATGAAGTAAGGATGTCAGAAAGGATGAAAAAAATATTTTGCAAAATGAAAGAAAGAATTTACAGGTCATTGTTAATTAAAAATATTCAATTTGCTTTTGATGTCAATAACCAATAATGAAATGTCTACATCCTCTCTCTCATCTTTTCCTCCAACTTTTTTTCTCTTTTGAGATCATTGGGTTGCAGAATGAATTAACTAAACTCAGAATCATAAAGAACCAGCAAGATTATGAAGACTTTTGGAAACTTGCCCAGGAAGGCTTTCGTGGTTCCAATATCAAAGAAAAGCTTCCAGATATAAAAGCAAAAAGTTGAGTATTTGCATATACTAATTGGGCCTCTTTCTATAGAAAATATTAACGAGACTATGGACAATATCACATTAGATTTCTAAAAGACAGGCCCACATATCTTTATCACCTGATTTGATCCTGTAGACTTCTGGGAAATGTAGTTTAGGGAAGCTGAGGGCCTCTCTGGTTGAGATTTCCAGAGGTTCTGCCCTAAACTATATTTCCCAGAATTCTGCAGGAGCAAACCGAGAGATTAGAAAACTGAGGCCTGCACTTTAGAACTCTAACATGATATCATCATAAATAAATCCAGAAGCAGGTTCATTCAACTCATTGTAATACCACCTTGCAGACACTTCTATTGAACAAGTCCTTGGACAGGCAGCTTTACCTCTCAACAATTGTTCTTACTGATTGGAAATCCATTTTAAAGCCATAGTTGGTTGGAGGGGGAAATGAGTTGCAGGGAAGGGGAAAGAGTTAAGCACTTGCCTTGTGCTGTGAACTTTCTTTTCAAAATACCCCTTTTAGGTGCTGTGAAGAAGCAATGGCTTTGGGAAATGATGAATTTGGTGCAGCAAAGATTCTACAGCTAACACATCTTTTTCTGTTCATATATACCCACAATTTGTGAAAGCTTCAATTCTTTGTGTCTTTATTCTTCAGTGTTTGCTGCAAAGTCTATGTTTCTCTCAACACCAGCAAGAATTCTCCCACAACAGCAAGCAAATGGCTCTACAAACAGCAAAAGACTGAAAAAAGTAGGCAAATAAGGCTTTGGTTTCCCCCCTATTTATTCCCTGTTTTAATTTGTGGGATTATTATTATAGTTCGAAATATGTTATGTGGTTGCTTTTCTTCTGCTTCTCAAGTCAGTACAAATGTGAGGTAGTAGGAAATTGCTCAGGCAGACAGACTCCTTTTATGTGACACTCTAAAGAGGTCTTTATATTTCTTATACATGTAAAACTGAATGAGGAAACAACATTTCATCATTTGAAATCTTAGTTCTGTTTTAAAATCCACGTCTAACGCCCATGGCTTCAGGTGTTAACAAACTGATTCAGTATCCATTTTGGCAAGAAGAATGCCATTCTTTAAATAACATGGAGCTTTACAACCAAGGTGAGAGAAGAAAGTACAAAAGCTGGGTTGCAGTTAAACAAAAACAAAACAAAGTTTATGGGAACCAGACTGAGTGATAACTGGCAAATAGAGGGAGAAAATGTGGAGGCACTGACAGACTTTGTATTTCTATGCACAAAGATTACTGCAGACACAGACTGCAGCCAGGAAATCCAAAGATGTTCACTTCTTGGGAGGAGAGCAATGACCAATCTTGATAAAGTAGTGAAGAGTAGAGACAACACACCGACAACGAAAATCCACATAGTTAAAGCAACGGTATTCTCTGTAGTAACCTATGGATGCAAGAGCTGGACCATAAGGAAGATAGATGCTTTTGAACTGTGGTGTTGGAGGAAAATTCTGAGAGTATCTTGGACCACGAGAAGATCAAACCAGTGCATCCTCCAGGAAATAATGTCCAACTGCTCACTGGAGGGAAGGACATTAAAGGCAAAGATGAAGTACTTTGGCCACATAATGAGAAGACAGGAAAGTTTGGAGAAGATAATGATGCTGGGAAAAAATTGAAGGAAAAAGGATGAGGGGCCGACCAAGGGCAAGATGGATGGATTTTATCCTTGAAGTGACTGGCTTGACCTTGAAGAAGCTGTGAGTGATGACGGCTGACAGGGAGCTCTGGTGTGGGCTGGTCCATGAGGTCAGTCACTTCCAAAGAGTTGGAAGCAACTGAACAAATGAACAACAACACAAGGACCTCTTAAGGAAAATAGGGAAGGAACTCTTGGATAGGTTGGGATGTTCCAGGCTTCCCCCAAGATCCTTCCCGTCCCCTTTGCTCTTCTGTACCTCAGTGAGTATAGTTCCCCAGCTGTGCCCTGAAAAAAAGAACCAGAGCTGGCTGGCTTTTTCACACGTCAATGTAACGATCATATCACTTTTCCTAGCAGTGAACTCCGGCAAGTTGTTAGGTTGCTGAAACTGACTAAAGGGTTCAGTTTTCCACTCAGATTGTTTATTAGGGAATGCATTCTTTTAACCAGGAGTGAGTGGCTGTGGTGGATCAGGGGGACCAATTTCAGCCTCTGCAGCATTTTGGAGGAATCACACAGACTGCTGATAAAATTTACACACACTGTTTTACTTTTGGTTTTGAAAAATTGTGTATGTGTATTGAACAGTCTGGGAGGAAACCTGTAATATATTTAACATTGTGTATACTCTGTTTTCGGATGATGCACCTCTCTTTGGTTGGTGAAATGCAGTGGGCCATGAGCTAGTCACATAAAAATAGGCTGCTAAATCAGAACAAGCACAAGTTATTTCTGCTTTTTTCCTCTGACCGATGGTTGATTTTAGAAACTCAAAAACAGAGTCTAAAGATGTTGTTAGATTTGTTTCCTTTCTGCCTCTGACGCTTGGAGGTATACAACTTCTGAAAATCAAGATCCCATAGTTGCTGTTACAAGCAATTTCTGTTTGATAAATTCATCCCTCACAAATTTGTGTAACCCCATAAAAATCCATCTGAGGTAGCTCAGTTCACATATCATACTTCCATGTGAAATATTTTCAGAAGTGAATTCTCTTGCCAAATTACTCAGCTGATCTTGAGTGACCTCAATCCAATAGAACAGAATTGTGGCAAAACACTTTACTGAACCTGAAACCTTTTTTAGAACTTGCTGTGGAAACTTAAGCGAATTAGAGCGATTTCTATAATTGTTTCCAAACAGAGAGGGATTAGTGAAGATGTCACCAAACAGTTAGGAGGCCTCTCTAGTCTTTCATCGTGCCGCAGTCAGAGGTAACCTTCATGGGCCCCTGTTTGCCTGGTCTAAGACAAATATATCTTGTCTGAATCCTTATTACTGTGCACCTGAATGGATTGGGAGACTGAGTCTCACAGATATGTGAGAAGAAAATGAAATTGATTAAGTACAAAAAGCTTCCATTTTATACTTTAAAATAGTCAAATGCTGATTGGTATTCAATAAAAAGTTCATTTTAGATTCAAGTTCTAAAAGAGTGAATAGTGAGCACAGAAAAATTGATAAAACATGCATTTGAGAAATTGCTAATCAGAAATAAGACAAAACTTTCATTGAGTCCATCTCTATATGTTCAGGTATTTGAATTTGATTTTTTCTTTTTATTCTAATAATTAATTGGGTGAATTGTCTTCCTGAAATGTATTAAATCCTGACATTGCCAACTTTTGAAAATATATCACTTGTTTCATAATTTTACAGGCAGAACTAAAGTAGGTATGTAGAAAGGGCATAGTCAACCTGGTGTCCTTTGAATGTTTTAGACTACAACCTTTATTATCCCTGACCACCAGCCGTATTACCTGGGTCCGAGGAGAGTTGGAATCAAAAGCTGTAGTGGATACTGAGTGGCCCAACTGTCATATAAAAAGGAGATACAAAAATACAAACTCAAAGTTAGTATTTCTTCATATTCCTACAATTTCTTCATATTCCTATATTGGCCGCATACTTATGAATTAGAGAAGGAGTACATACATACTAACCACAATAATTTGGGGGGGGGGGGGAGGGAGAGAGAGAGAGAAATTGAAACAACAAAATTATACAGTCTGAAAACCTCTGATTTTGTCAGATTTCATCCATTAATGCTACTTAAATGATAAATTTGTGAGCTCTATGGACCTGTTAATGAAGATAAACATACTACACGTCTAAAACATGAATGGTTGTATTTCACCTGATCCTGCCATTTGCTTCAGTGAAAAGCAATTGTTAATTGGATGGTTGTATTGAAATTGAAATGAATTATATTTTCACATACTGTTAAATCATCTCAGTTGTTCAGATGTGTATGTATGTATGCATATATATGCATGCACACATACATACAGGCACAGACACACACTGTGGAAGGGTGACATTATCTATAGGTTTGAATTTAGATCTCCAGAAGGCCATCTGAACAATATTTAAGTAGAAGTGAGATTCTTGGCTTTGTTTATGATCTAAGGCCTGAACATTTAGTTGTGAAAGTATCACTAATGATGTGCTAGTTCTCAAGGATGTATCAGAGTGCTGTGGCTAACACCCGATAATATCGCTCACTCCAGCGCTGGCACACTTTGACTGCTTAGTGCAAAAACCAGTCACCAAAGAAATCCTAGGAGAAACAAAAAAGCCGTGTTTACATTAATATGGGACAAGAACCCCAAATAAATAAATAAATAAATATTAATCACATTAATCAAATCTGCAAAAGTTAAACTCACAAATATGGAGGGCCTACTGTACACCCAAATCTGACTTCTTGTCTCTGACCATCCCATTCTGTCTAAGCCCAAACCTATCTCTAGAACTGTAATACAAACTAAATAGCTTATTATGGTATATTCCCTGTTTGGAGCCAGAAATCATAAAGTCTTATTTCTGATTAAAAACTTCTCATATTTTTCTCACTGTTCAAAATGTTATTCAACATACAAGGTCAGGAATCTTTGATGCCACTCTTTTCCTTTCAGCCCCTATTTTTCCAATTTTGCACTTTACCTTTCAGACATCCTAGAACATTTTTCTCTTTTTTCTGCATCAGTCACTTAAACCTTCATTTGCATCATGGACATTTTATACCTTAATTGAAATAATTTTTAATTTTCATGTTTATCAGATAATGTGTTTTTGTAATTCAGTTGAAGTTCAAAACGTTCCTAGGTTGTTGCTAAGTGCATAGGCTTTGGGATTAATTTATTTTATTCTGTTAGTATATTTATAGTGTGGTTGGAATAAAGATTACTTCTGAGAGACGTTTATTGTTTACAGAGTAAGAATAAAATAGATGACCAGCATGTGGCACAAATTCATGAAGAGTAATATGCGGTCTTCTCTTTGTTCAGCTGGCTTTGCTTTAAACAACCTGCTGTTAACAAAGATGTTTGTACATGAATCGAGAGCCAAGATACAAGTTAAGATTTGTTGTAACAGGAAACCTAAATCCACCATGTCATTTTGAGTGAACTGTCCTTTCTGTCAGCATTCAAAGAATACTGTTTTGAAAATCTGCTGATTCCTTTCTACAACTTGAGGAGTATCAACATGATGGCATTATACTTCAACTGGAAGGAAAAGAAGTCTGTGATTATTATTTTTGAATGTCAAGTCTACTTTGACATGTTAATTCATTTTACAGTCCTGTTTGGCTTGTAGTTTATTTCCAGATCATGATAAAGTTTGTGTACGTGTCATGATTTTACAGATATGCAGAAATACTTGTCCATTCAGTCTTGGGCATATGGTTAGCAATATTCGTGTCTCACATATACCGCAGAATATAATCACTATTGGAACTCAGTGGTTGTGTGAAGGGAATTTCTCAAGTAGTGCTTATGTACCTCATTTCTTTGGTGATACTCACTGACTTAGGTGATCCCTTGTTGTTCACGTATGATGGACTTCCAAGTGTAGTGTCTTGACGGTGGATACGTAGGTGACTGTGGAGCCTATTATTGATCTGCATGTTCTTCCACAGTGAGGGCACCAGTTTCCAGGTGGAAGGCAGTCCCGGTCAGGGTTGGCTTAATGTACCTTCCTCTTGGCATGTTTCTCCATTCGTGCCTCTTTGAATTCCACAGCACTGCTGGTCACAGGTGATCTCCAGTTAGAGCACTCAAGGACCAGGGCTTCCCAGTTCTTGGTGTGTATGCCACAGTTTTAAAGGTTAGCTTTAGGACCATCTTTAAATCTCTTTTCCTGTCCACCAACATTCTGTTTTCCATTCTTGAATTCAAAGTATAGTAACTGCTTTGGGAGACAGTGATCAGGCATTCGGACGACGTGGCCAGTCCAGCGAAGTTGATGGCGTAGAAGCATCGCTTCAATGCTGGTGGTCTTTGCTTCTTCCAGCATGCTGACATTTGTCCACCTGTCTTCCTAAGAGATTTGCAGGATTTTTCAGAGACAACGCTGATGGAATCATTCCAGGAGTTGAGTGTGACATCTGTAGACAGTCCACATTTCATAGGTGTATAACAGGGTTGAGAGGACAACAGCTTTATAAACAAGCACCTTAGTATCCCTACGGATGTCCTGATCCTCAAACACTCTTTGTTAATTTGAAAAAAATGCTGCACTCACAGAGCTCAGATGGTGTATTTCAGTGTCAGTGTTGACATTTGTGGAGAGGTGGCTGTCAAGATAGCAGAAACACTTTCTAATATTACTTCATTTCTTTGGTGTAACATAGAAAGAGTAACAGAGGATCTGTGAATTATTTGTACTGCTTTTGCTTCTAGTTCTTTGTGTGATGTCTTCCTAAGCTTCATGAAGCCATTGCTGATATTCAAAGTTCAAGGTTAACAAACTGAACATGTTTTTTGTTTGAAGCCTACATAGTCTACAGATTTGAATAAAATAATAAAATTAGTAGCTTCTATTTCCAAAAAGTAAGTAAAATCTCTTCCTAAATTTAGGGTTGAAATTAGGACTAGTCTTTTATGAATGAAGGGCTTCTACTTCTGGATAGTGCCTTTGCTGATTTTGAGGGATATGCGCTCAACACCTTATCACACTCAAAAGCTTGCTCAGTTCTCTCTGTGTGATAATAAAGTGTGGAAGTTTGTTTCAGCCAGCCTGTTTGTGTGCCCATAAATCTTGATACCACCTGTGTTCCTGTTGTTCACTTGTTCTCTTTTGATTATAGAAGCAGACATACTTTGATTAGTCAGATGGGTCATATCATTCTGGTTCACTTTATTATAATACATACACATGCACAGTCTGATAAGCCAAAGCAGTTGATTATTTATAAATACATTTTTATACAAACACATTATATAGTTTTTCTCTGTATTTTGTTTATTTACATCTTGGGAACCTTTTTTTGATTTGAGAAAAAAAGAATTCACAAAAATATATACATTTGAACATTTTGTGTGTATGCTAAAGAACAAATAGTAATCACCTGATGTTCTTCTCTGCTCATTCTTGTGACAGGGCTCAGTGTCTTCACTGCAGTCTACAGCTACTTGCCAGCCAACAATTCATCATGAGGGTAAACAGCTAGAAACGGAGCAAATGTTTCCCAAGGTAGGTGAGAAAACCTCAGGACTCTATTCCCTTCGAGAGAGACAGATTGAAGCTGGTGAGATTAGGGGGTTGTTGGAATTTGTTTGCTGTTATAATTCTAAACTATTAATTCTCTAGCATAGAGAGAAGGCCAGTGAAATCCTCATGAAACCACTATTTAACAAAGGCAACAAATGTAGCATTTTGCAAATTACTTTTGCACAGAAAAAGTATAATAAATATCAGCTCATAATTTTAGACCTCTGCCCTCCAGATCATCTTTGAAGTGAATTGGTCAAAAACTGTAATGTGATGCACAAGAAGTGAAAACTATTTGGGATTACACTGGCTATTATGGATTGCTAAATAATTTAGTCTGAAGGCTCTCTTATATTCATCTTTATTTAAAATCATAGCTCTTCCTGTTGCACTATCATATGTCATGGCTTGGCCTGTTCCACTCTTAGCTGTGGATAATGAATATTGGATGGAGTGTTTGACCAGGGTATCTGGAGTCCCATAATGATTTTTTTTTAAAGCTTAGGTTCTGTGGAGTTATTTGAATTTGCAGAGTTATGCCATACAATGCTACTAGCATGATAGAGATGGTACTGAGAAGTAGCAGTTTCAAATCCAGTTTATGTAGCTATGAAGCTCACAGCGTAATGTAAGGGTAATCCATTTTACATTGTTTCTGTGGAGATAAAAATGGGAATGAGAACCATGTATGTTGTCTTGACCTTCTGACATCAAGATGGGGTTTAAAGTAACAAGTCAAAATGAATAAATAAACAAATGAACTTTAAATATTTAAAAGCTTTCAGATGAACAAAATGCAATTTTGTAATGTCTGAAATGGTTTTTTCCTGAAAGTGCAACAAAATCTCAATCACCTGCTAATTTGGAATTTTCTGTTGTTATCAACACAAATACTACTGTGTGCTTATGCCCTCTTTTTTATTCCTCACACTACTCTCTTTCCACAGATGTCTTGAACAAATCTGTTTCTATATATATGTGAAGACTTCCCCGCCCCAGTCAACACAATTATTTAAAGCTCACTATATTATTTGGGCTGGTCTATAAGGTCACAAAGAATCATAGAATCATAGAGTTGGAAGAGACCTCATGGGCCATCCAGTCCAACAACCTGCCAAGAAGCAGGAATATTGTGTTCAAAGCTCCCCTGACAGATGGCCATCCAGCCTCTGTTTAAAAGCTTCCAAAGAAGGAACCTTCACCACCTTCTGAATGGCTCTCACAGTTAGGAAGGTCTTCCTAATGTTCAGATGGAATCTCCTTTCTTTGTTCTGCATCCTAGTCTCCAGGGAAGCAGAAAACAAGCTTGCTCCCTCCTCTCACATATTTATACATGTCTATCATGTCTCCTCTCAGCCTTCTCTTCTTCAGGCTAAACATTCCCAGCTCTTTAAGCCGCTCCTCATAGGGCTTGTTCTCCAGACCATTGATAATTTTAGTCGCCCTCCTCTGGACACTTTCCAGCTAGCCAATATCTCTCTTCAATTGTGGTGCCCAGAATTGGACACAATATTCCAGGTATGGTCTAACCAAGGCGGAATAGAGGGGTAGCATGACTTCCCTGGACCTAGACACTATACTCCTATTGATGCAGGCCAAAATCCCATTGGCTTTTTTTTGCTGCCACATCATATTGTTGGATCATGTTTAACTTGTTGTCCACAAGGACCTCAAGATCTTTTTCACATGTACTGCTCTTGAGCCATGCAACCCCCATTCTGTATGTTTGCATTTCATTTTTTCTGCCTAAGTGGAGTTTCTTGCATTTGTTGGAAGCAATTGGATGAATAAACAACAAATATTCTTTGGAAAGTTGTCATGTTATGTGCTTTCAAATCAAATTATGATGATCCTAAAGCAAACCTATCAAGGGTTTCTTTTTTTTTTGTGGCATGATTTATTGAGATGAGGCTTGCCTTTGCCTTATTTTGAGGCTGCAAGAATATGACTTGCCCAGACTCACCCGATGGATTTCATGGTCAAGTGGTGATTCAAATTCTGGTCTTCAGAATAGTAATCCAGTCTTTGAACTTCTACACCATACTGGGTTTTATTTTTTTCAAAAAGACCTACTTCAATTAGTTTTTCAGATTTTCTAGAATACACTTCTATAGCTGATTAAAATATGACATGTATTAGAAAAGACGGTATGTGAGGGACAAAATATATCAGCATTTTGCAGAGAGGAGTGGTGGTAGTTCAGAACGAAGATTTGGTTTCTCACAAGTTGGTGTTAACATTTAGCTGCTCAGACGAAAGGAAGACCATTACTGATTTTCAGATTTTGAGTAAATAAGTGTAAGTCTGGCAGTCAAAGACACTGGCAAAAACTGTGACTGATGATAAGACTTCACTCTTTCTTTCTTTCTTTCTTTCTTTCTTTCTTTTTTTTTTGGCATTTCAGATTTGAATTTGAACATTTTACAGTAAGGGAGGAGATGGAGAAACCAAAATGTCATAACACTTTAGCTTCCCTTGTTTCTATTCTTTCTGCTCTGTGGTTTAAATCTTAGCAAAAAATATTGTTCCTCATTAAGGACATCAGCTTTTTTCGATCTGCCAGTCATATTTTCTTTTGCTCCCAAAATATGCCTCATACTATTAAATGCATGGAATGTAAAATACCAATGTACATGCCAAGTTCAAAGCAAGGTTAGTAAACAAATAAAGATCCATATTTGCAATGCAAAATACAAGGTGCCCCCACAAAATGGATGTACTCGTTAACAATTAATAGTAACTGGGGGCCCTTCCACACAGCCATATAACCCAGAATATCAAGGTGGAAAATCCCACAATATCTTCTTTGAACTGGGTTATCTGAGTCCACACTGCCATATATTCCATATTGTATTTCATGCTTGGTATTTGGATTATATGGCTGTGTGTAAGGGCCCTAGGTTGATTATTTGAAGGTTAAGTAATAATGATTTAATTAAAGTTATAAATTCAATGTTAAATTAATTTAATGTAAGTTGTTCAAATTGTTCTCTCTGTGCAGCAATGCACAGCTTGCATTGTAAAAGCATAACATTGCAAACCACAGTTAAAGTTTCTCAAAATTTTGTGATAATTCTCTATTTACATCTTTATTTCTGTTAAGAGTGTATACATTTTAACAAAAGTGCCCCCCTCCAAACTATAAACATTTATCAGTATATGTCTTGGGTTTTTATACACTATAAATAATCCTGGGCCCAACTCATAAAAAACAGAAGCCATTTTAACGTGATTTTATTCCCTCATTATAATTCTCACATTATAGTAGCCAGGCCACTAAAACCACTGATAAGTTTTGCTATTGCAGTAGGTGTTACACAAAACTGCTGTAACAGTAGCAGTGTACTAGCCTTGAAGTGGCAATTTAAGGGGTAAGAAGGGGTAAGAATAGGATGAGCAGAGAACTTGGCATATCAATATTATATCCATGTACACTTCAAAGACAATTGTTTTGTTTGTGATGTTTTGATTCAGTTTTGTTTCCTTTTTCAGACTTGAGTTTCTTTGGTTTCCTAGAGCTCCCTAGGCAATTGTTTTGCTTTCTTATCATGCTTCCTCTTAGCAATATGCTTTACTTTCATGGTGTTACTCAGTGTAAAACTTGCACCTTGCCATGCAACTATAGCATGAGTTACTAACAAGGAGAGTAGTCTTGCGCTATATAATGACCTCATGACTTACTAGTGAAGTATGTCTCATTTACTAATTTGATTTGTTTGTATATGTGGTACATGCTTGAGCGTTTTGTCTATTCTTGACAGTATTAACCATTTTTAAAGGATAACCTTGAAAACATGCTGTATAAATGTGGAATATGCTGATAACATAGTATATATATATTTATTTATTATTTATTTATTTACTGTATTTGTATACTGCTTTTCTCAGCCCATAGGTGGCTCAAGGCAGTTAACAGGGCAAAATTCAATTCTTACAATGTCATAAATACAATTAAAAATGTAACATATAATAAAAACTAAACAAATCAATAAAATATAAATTCATAGTGCCTCCTTGTTAAAAACATTGTCCGGACTCATTGTCTAGTCGTTCCATCGTCTAGTTATTCCATATATGCACAATCAGATTTACTTAAATGCTATGGGAATGGAGAAGGTGAATGATTATTTGAGAATTAGGGACATTGTGGCAAAACTAGCACCTACTTTATGAGGTTGGGATGAGATTTGAATTGTACTATTACTGGTTTTGGGTTGTTTTGCTTCTGATTATTTAATGTATATAAATCATCATGGTGGTGATTGTGGTGTTGGGAACCAACTGGGACAAATATGCAGCTAAAGAGCATGTGAAAAGTATCTAACTTATAAAGACATTCTCTCTTTGCACAGTTTATGTAGTACTACTCAGCTTCACGAAGGTGTAGTCTAGATTTTAGTTCACAAGACTGTATTGTAATTGACAAGCTAATGTCAACTGAAGAGAGTGGCTGTTTTTCACATTTCTCCAGTGAATGCTGCGTGTGGTCACTGGTGGGGAACAGGCAGTACAGACTGCCAAGGAATGTGAGGGGAGGCATTCCTTGTCTATCAGAGTTAGAAATAGATCGGTTTGGGGCAGAGCTTAGTCTAGTTCCTTTTATGGAATACAGCCCTCAGAACATTCTGTGGGTTATAGTCCCCACAAAAATCACTTGATTGTTTGCTTGTTTTTAACCAACAGAAGATATATTAAGTGAAAAGGAGTTATATATTCAGTTCCCTTGTTAAATGATTTGTGAATTCCATGCATTTTAATTTTCCTGCAAGAGGAAAGCAAAGGTGTAGTAACAGTGGATGACTCTGGACATGTCACATACTCTTGGTCTCAGAAATCCTTGTGATGATGGTGATGATGATGATGATGATGATGATGATAGATGTTCTTTTTCACCTGCCTCTCCTCATGGCTCAAGGCAGGGCACAACATAATTAAAATACATTATCATAAAATACAGTCAATAAAATGCATATATATATATATATATATATATTCTATAAAATACAGATATGGAACGAAAATGAAAATACAATAGTCATTGAATGGAAATCTAAAATTCATGGTGTAAAATGGACTGGGATAAGTTTTCATTAAGGTCTTCAAAACTTGGAAATGATTTGGAAGAAACATGACAACAAAGAGTTTTACTGAGTTGTGAATGAAAAAACATTTAGAGCTGGACTGTGGATCATATTTCACTTATATCTTGGCCTGTTAAATAGTTGTGTGATCTTTTCATCAGGGTTTTAAATCATTTTTAGTCATGTTTCACAGCAAACTGTGACTATCATTAATTATGGTTCCGATGGGTGCCTGTGTGGATGTTTCCATTAACCATGGCTAACTGATCCAAGCAGAAACAATTTTAGCAAAGAAAATAGGACATATCATTCTTCATTTTCAGTCAATTGAATATATTTAAAGTATGAATTTCCTTCTATTTATCTTTGTAAAACTCTGGACAACTTTAGTGACTCACATGTCAATGAAATAGTAAATCCAGTCCAAGTTTTAGGCAGCTTTAAAAGAGCTCTCTATTGTGCTAAACATAATAAAAACAGCTCCCAAGCTTCAAACAAGATAGGTTCTGTAGGTTTGTTCTTAAGTTGAATTTGTTTTAGGGCCAAATAGATACACTTTAACTGTAACTCCAACCAGATAGATAGATAGATAGATAGATAGATAGATAGATAGATAGATAGAGAGAGAGACAGAGAGAGAGAGCGCTCTTTGGGTAGCATAGGGAAGGGGTAACACCGCTGTAGTGTTTGTTTTGCCATCTGTTCAGAAGATTTCACCTCACTTTCTGTCCCTATAATAATTGTATTTTGAATAATTTGGCTTGTTGTGTAGACAAGGATAAAAGATCGTGAATTTCCTTTCTGGGGATAGATTTCACTCACTTTCTGTTGTCTCACCCTCATTCTTAACTATAAGTCATTCATAAGCCAGATGTTTGTAACTCAGGGACCAACTGTGTATGGAACCGAGTTCAGCACCTTGGAGAACTCCTTTTGAAACTTCAACTAAAACCTTAGCACTGCCACTAGTAGATCCAACAAATGGTAACCTTGAAATAATATATTTCAACCTTAACTGTTGTCTGTTCTTTTTGTGCTGTTTTTAGCCATTAGACATAGGTCTAACTCTAATGAGCAAAATCCAATATTACATCTTTCAGCAGAATTGGGGGAGGGGGAGAATCTCTCCTCACCACAATACCCCCCCACCTCCCATTCACCAAAACCTGCTTGGGAGCTCTGGAAAGCTTTTTTGAGTCAGTTTATGGATAGTATTCAAAGATGGACAAAGAGATGTGGAAAAAAATTTTTTGCACTGATGTTGCAGCCTTAGCATTAGGACTGCAAGGTGTCTACCTTAAAAATAAGGGACACTCAGCGAGGGGAAGGGATTGAGTCGCCTGCTAAGGGCTGAAAAATGCGGTATAAAAAAGAAGTAAATAAATAAATAAAAATAAATTTGTGCCAGATTTTCTTGGGGGGGGGGGGGGGCTGTCTGATCAGGAACTTTTGGGAGCAGGACTTCTGAGATTTCAGCCAATGAGGACCCCACCCCTTTCCATCACCCGAGTTCCTCCTCCTTTTTGGCCACTGATGTCATTCTGCCCACTCCTTGATTCCCCCTCCTTCTCCTCTGCCAGTGATCCCCAGGATGCAGGACATTATCCAGAAATAAGGGACTGTCCCCTAATCCAGGATCCCTGGCAAGCCTGTTCAGCATAGCTGTTGGATTCCAATCCCAATTTTATCTTGGACCTAATTTTTAAAAACAATTTCACTATTTTAAATAAGTTTATAATGCTATTTACAAAATAACTCAGTGGTTTTGGAGTCCAGCTTGATTGAGGAGTGCCTGCTCACAAAATATTACATGAGTAACTTAGTTATGTCTGCTACCCAATCAAAGCAGTTAGTAGATATTGTTGCTGGTATTATAACTTTTATACATACCACCTTTCTGAATTTTCCTGCTATAAATAAAAATGAAAAACCTCCAGCCTGGTACTAAATTTCATTGACAGTTGTAGGCCTTGTTGGGACCCCCTGGCAGTGCAGCGGGTTAAACCACTGAGCTGCTGAACTTGCTGTCCGAAACGTTGGCAGCTTGAATCCAGGGAGTGGTGTGAGCTCCCGCTGTTAGCCCCAGCTTCTGCCAACCTAGTAGTTGGAAAACATGAAAATGTGAGTAGATCAATAGGTACCGCTTCTGCTGGAAGGTAATGGTCCTCCATGCAGTCATGCCAGGCACATAACCTAGGAGGTGTCTGTGGACAACACTGGCTCTTTGGCTTAGAAATGGAGATGAGCACCACCTCCCAGAGTCGGACTCAACTAGACTTAATGTCAGGGGAAACCTTTCCCTTTACCTTAGATCTTCTTAGCCATGATTCAAGTTTTCCAATGAGACAAATATATAATCCTGTGCATGGTTACTTGAAAAGCAACTCCTCTTATGTGCAACACTATTTACTCCCTAGCAAGAATGCTTACAATTTACAACCTTCACCATAACTAAATCAAAATCCCTGCATAGCAGTGGACGGGACTAAATGGCCCTTGCAAGTGCTTCTAATTCTATGATTGTTAACTTTGGCCAAGACATGGACAAGGTGGCTTATGCTTGCAGCAGAGGTTTTTCTTGCTTTCTCTTCCTTTAGCAGAATTTTCCCCCTACTTTCTATTAATTCCTTTATTTAAGAGCCAGATTAAAATTGGTATTACTGAATAAAACTTTGCATGGTGAAGTTAAAAAGAAAGTAAAGCCCTTGCTGCCGAGTGACTCCACTTCAATATCTAATTAGAGCTGCAAAGCATTTTTATAAGCTATGTAAGGTGAATCATTTCAGCAAACAGCCTTTGACATGAAAAACCAACACCTTTGCACAGGAGAGAGGCAATGTATGCCTGAATATATTTCCAAACAAAGGGAGGTGGTCTTCTATGACACAGCATGAGGTGTCAGAAAAATCATTAACCACCTCATCCTGAGCCTTTTCCCTTTTCCACACCTGAATACCATGATCCCTGCTGCTGTAACTTTATGGACCATGAGGAGGCAGGTTTGACGCCATGAAACTGAGGGGAAGCTGACAGCTGCAGGAGCACAGACAGTAAAATGTAAAGAGGAGGAAGGGCACAGAGCGAAATCACCTTTGAAGTCGACCCAAAAAGAAAGAAAAAGAATGGCTTTGACCACTTCCTTTTTTAAATAGCTGTCTCAGGTACATTAAGATACTAGCTACTTAGGACAGTCGATGGCAGGAGTTGAGGAAACAGTCACAAGAGAATACGTTCAGGTATAGATATTGAAACATTTCCCCCTTTCTCCTTCAAAATTTAGCTAGACAAAAGATTGAAGGAAAATTTGTACCAACAATTTTCCTGAGCAGAAACTAACATTGTCTACAGTTACATTTGTGCAATGTTGGAACAAAAGTTGGAACAGTTCTATTAATTCAATGTTGGAACTAAAGTTGGAGTCATAAGGTAGGAAATTCATAGTTAGATTTCCTGAGACTACAGTACCTGTTGTGAATTGTGCATTTTCTCCTGACATTTCATCTGCATCTGTGGAGCCTGTGGTGGCGCAATGGGTTAAACCCTTGTGCCAGCAGGATGGCTGACCAAAAGGTTGGTGGTTTAAATCCAAGGAGCAAGGGGAGCTCCTATCTGTCAGCTCCAGCTCCTCATTCAGGGTCATGAGAGAAGTCTTCCACAGGATGGTAAAATATCTAGGTGTCCCCTGGGCAATGTCTTTGCAGTTGGCCAATTCTCTCACACCAGAAGTGACTTGCAGTTTCTCAAGTCACTCCTGACATTAATAAAAATCTGCATCTGTGGCTGGCATCTTCACACAATCTTCTGAAAATGCCAGGCACAGATACAGATGAAACGCCTGGAGAAAATGCTGCTAGAACACAGTCCAGAAACCACACAACATTCCAGTGATTCCAGCCATGGAAGCCTTTGACAATACAAAAGGAAAGAGAGTTCCTGTGGCCAAGTGAGGATTCAAGCCAATCTCCAGGGTCTCAGTCTAATGCTTAAACCACATTGCACCATGTTGGCTCATGGCGTAGAACAAATAACACAGCCCAAAGGAAAATGCATTCTTGGTGTCTTGGTTTTAAGCCTGTTCCTGGGTTATTTGGGGCACTGATTCAGAAAATTATATTGGATAAATTGCACTATTATTTCTTAGATATAATTATCATAGTTTCCTATGGGTGAGCAGATAGTGACTGGCGTATATCATATCTTCTCTCAAAAACTAGACTTGATAACATGCCATTCTTGGAATCAGCAGGTCAAATATATCTAAAAACAGAACTTGAGGTACCATAATGTGTGTTGGCCAGTCATTATTGTTGGACTCATGATAGGCCTTTCATACTGCCTTTAATGATGCAGACATTGTACATCAGCACCAACTAATGGCATAATCTGCAACTGTCCCAATCTGACAGAGACAATCTTAAATAATCCTCTGCCCACTCACTTTTTCAACTGCTTTTGAAATGTACTGTTTTTTTCTCTGTATTCATCCCTTTGTTATCAGTTTACTTCAATTGCTGCAAACTGAGTTCAAAGTGCAAAAGTAGTTTGCAGTCAATTAACTCAGCAGGAGGAAGAGGAGAGGAAGGGTAGAGCCATATTCTTCCCAGAAGGGTCTGACAAAAGTAAATTGCAGCAGTCTTGTCAAACTTGTGCATTTTTCCTCATTAATAACTTTTGCCAGTGTTACAGTTTTAATCTGTGAAATATCTGAAGGGCATGAAATGATTAGAGATTGGTGGGAGACCCAAGTCTGGACCAGAAGCATGACACTTGATGAAGGTCTAATGAATGCTTCTCTTTCAAAATGAAAGTGCCCACATTAAACATGCTTCTGACAAGCATTACTTGCCTAATGCATGCCTTGACCCTTCTTTGCTGAATGGCCCAGTATTTTCCATTTCCTTCAAGACACTAATTAGCTTATCCTGTTGTCTTGGAACTCATCACTCCCATGTTTAACAAAATGGTCTATTAAGCTCAGTCTAATTACTAACAATAGATTAAAGCCAATTGTAAAATAACAACACCTTCACTTGAAAGTATGAAACATACATTTAGGATATAATGAGTGAGGGACACCTACATGAGACATATACACTGACCTGGCTCCATAATGTTTACATATGACTCAGAGAGGTGGTGCACAGCTGCTTAGGCAAAATTGGGAAAAGCTCCAGATCTTCCCCGCACTTTGTACTTCAGAGTTTGTCAGTGTGAACAGTGGGGCCAATTTGAATTCAGAATTGGCCCCACTGTTCAATTATCCCGGTGCCACCATCCTGCTTGCCCTGAGTGTCACTTACCTGTGCCAGAGACTGGAGAGGAATCATCTCATTTCCACTACCCCCCCCCCACCCCACTTTCCAAGTCATGCTGTGCCCTTGGCTACTTTGGTAAAAGCACCAAGCAATGGTCACGGGCTCTCTAGAGTTTTTAGGCCACCGCTATAGTGACAAACAATCACACAGATAAGAGTGTCTCTCCAGTGGGGCTGACCTAGACAGTGAGAACTCTGTACCAACTGCTAATTTCATTCAGGAGCAAAGAAATGTGAACACCAAGGAAGAATCCGGAGCCAGTCCAAAACAGCAATACTTTGGAACACCTCTGGATTTTGTTGATTGTATGGATGTGCCCTTATGTCATCAATAAATTCTGTTATGGCCAATAAGTTTTAATGTCATGGATGGTCTTTGTTGGTGCTGCCAGAGACAGTCACTGTGTCATATTTTTAAAATCCCAGAAAAAAACAACACACAAATTGACATACTGTTGTGTACTCCTAAATATGCTTCTGGAAGACAGATGCTTTACTGTTATTGTTTCATGCCACAATTATTTAATTTCATCTATATTTCTGGACTCCATTATTCATATGCTGTACACAGCCTGTTAATTGTGTGCAGCAGGGGAGCTTGTACAGTGTATACAACTGCTTCTTTACAATAACGTCACTGGGTACCAGTCTGTTTTGAGGCAAATACAATTCAAAGTGTTGGTTATGGCCTAATAAGTAATCAAAGCAGGCTGTTTGAAATGCAGTATGACCCCAGAATCAATATGTCCTCTCTAAGCATTTTCTTGGTCCTCTCTGATATATTTCAATATTTGTGCTTTCACATATTCAAGCAGTCCATCTCCTGTAGATATAGGAGTTGCCCTGTATTGCAATCTGATCAGACTTTAAGATTTTATTAAAGTTATTTTGTAAGTCCAACAACTCTTGGATATAAAGAACAGGAGAGCCTTATTGGTGGCTGCTCCTTGACTATGGCACTTTCTGGTGAGAACGGCTCGGTTTTCAACTTCTTTGTTGTCCATCTGCCAGCAAGCGACAACATTTGTGTTCATGTAATAGTTTGCCATGCAAACTAACTACTATTAAGAGGAACAGAATGTATTTTATTTTTAGTTATCTTTCCTTTATTTATGAAGCTGTTTTAAAATATATTTTATTGTGATTAACCTCCTTGGTCAAATGTTTGGTAGGGATATTAATTAACCAAAGACACAATTAAATTTGTCCTAAGCTGTGTTGCTTTCCAGTGCTGCAATAAACAACACTGAGCCATTCTGATGAGTAGCCCAGTTAACCTTTGATAGATCAAAACAAAAAGGGGAAATGGATCTTATCTATGATGATTTCTGTTACTTGTTTGGGTTGTTTTCTTTTTTCCCTCTGTCTGAGAATTTCTTAAAATATCATTGAAGATTTCCTCCTCTTTCCCCTCATTTCCTCCCTGCAGTTGCTGCTCTCTTGGCTTTCTGAAGTGCAGAAGAGGCATGGGGAGCCATCCCAAACCCAGCAGGTGGTGACCTCAACAGATAATCTTCATCAGGTTTGCATCTCTTCTTTCCCATCCCTCCATATCCCCAGAGGGCTTTAAAGAGGGGCAGGGATGGGGGGTTGGTGGAGAAAGGTGAGTTCTCCTATTTGTTCTCTGTCTGGAAGAGAGGCACAAATGTTACAGTATGAAGGAGAATTTCTGAAGACTCCAGATCAAGCTGAGGTGTGAGGGAGGGGAGAGGGAAGCCCTGGCTTTGTTATGATGATAATAATGAAGCTGGGGCAGAGATGGCCCACACTATGGGGCTAGGCTACTGTGCCATCAGCTGCTTCCTGCCAGAGAGATTCACAAGTCTTCTTTACTTAGGATGATTAGAGAACTACAAAGTCAAGGGGAGTGGTGGGTTTCATACTCTTATCTGGAGCACATCTGACTCACTGCCTGTTCAACAAGCTAGCTTCTCTGTCAAATTACATTACATGATAAAGGTTGATGTTGACATTGTGTGCAGTGAGTGCCATTTGTGATTGTCTAAGAAGGACCAGAAATTGTGTGAAGCCACAAAGCCCTTAATACTGCCATTAATTTGGGCAAGATTTTAAATCTTCATTAAATCAGGATGCAATAACTGCTACTGAGCTTGCTTAAAGTCACAAAGCCCCCCTTAATTGTAAAGAAGGGCAAGGGTCACCTTAATGTTGGGAAAAGTTGTTTCAGAGACTGTCCTTAACCATTCAGAAGCAGTCTCCAGGTCTGTGTCAACATTGTCTTTATTTCAAAATGCTATTTCCCCCTTGCATTTTACTTCAGGGCACTCGGGCTCTTTAAAGGTGCATTCAAGCTTCCTAATCAATTATGTAGATAAAGAACAGTTCCTTGGCTTCTCTTAGTGAGGGCTATAAATTGTGTCTTACCTTGGCTACCCTTTTATATAGATCTCTTCTGTTTTAATACAATAATTAAAACAGAATATTTTGAATATTATTCAAAATTACTGTTATAACTGGATATTGAAAAGGAAAAAAAAAATTTTTGCCAAGAAAAAAAATCAGAGCTCCTATTTATTGTTAGATATGCATGCTGATCACAGAAAAACATTACTTTTGTTTCTATGGTTAAACCCAGCATTGCAGTGATTTGTTTTAATGCATCAGTTAGAATTAATGAATTCTTCAAAATTTTGTACTAGATTGAGAGAGTTTTCCATGATTTTTTTTAAAAAAATTCTCTGCTGTTTTGTTTGGTCATGTTAATGCAGTGGTTCCCAACCTGTGGTCCATGGGCCACCAGTGGTCTGCAAGAATGAAAATATGGTCCGCAGACTCACCATTAATACATTGTTTAGGTTTAATTTACTGATGTTAGGTTTTTAATTTGATGTTAGGTTTTAATGCTGCTTTTATATGTGGGGTTTTCCTGGGATTTTATGTTAGTATCATGTGTTTTATGTAGGTATTGAATTTTTGCCATTGTTATGCTGGAATCCACCCTGAGTCCCCTTGGGGAGATAGGGCAGAATACAAATACATTTTGTTGTTGTTGTTGTTGTTGTTGTTGTTGTATCAAAACCACGTGGCAACGAGAGTAACTGGTCTTGCGAAACCCTCTTATAGTGGTATTTTATTTATCGTGTCATCAGCAACCATTGTATTACAATTCTAACAGAGCAAAACATACACAGAGATTAAAAAAAAAGTGGTGAGGCAATGAGGAAGTCAGGAGGGCAGAGACTGACTACCCATGAAATATTACTACACATCAGTTCTATCTTATTAAATATGGTTTCCTGTGGGTGAGCAGATGGTGACTACTGGATATGTTCTGTAACAAAAACTAGACCTGATGTGGTCTATCCAATGCAATTTTCTGAATCAGCACCCCAAATAACCAAACCAAATTTAAAGTTGCCCAAAAACTGATTTGTAACCCTTTTGGTACTAATGTTGGAGAGTGGCCACTGGTCAAAGTGGTCCCTGGTCAAAAAATGGTTGGAAACCACTGTTTTAATGGATGAAATCTGACAACCAGAGTTTTCCAGACTGTGTGCCACAACATTTTACTGTGTCAGCTGAATTGTATAGGTGTGTTGCACAAATGTAACAAGACATGACAAAAATCTTGGAAATGTATAATAATGCTTGAATTCTAAACACTCTGCTGTAAATTATGAGACAGCCAGGGTTATAAAGGCTTCCAGGAAACCAGGGTTTATCTTGGACAGGTCACACGTTCCAAGTCCAAGAGGAAGACAGTGGCTTTTGTGTGTGTGCATGCATGTTTACCTCAAAGCCTGATGACTTTTAGCAACTCCATGAATTTCAAAGGGTTTTCTTAACCAAGGAAAAGTTTTGCTAGTCCCTTCCTCTGAAATATAACTTATGTAACCAGGTATTCATTGACAATCTTCCATCCAAGTACTAACAGACCTTACTATGCTTAGCCTCCAAGATGGATAGGATCTTAGGCAATAGCATACCTCCTCTGAATCAATCTTGACAAGAAATCCCAAGGATAGGTTTACTATAAGTTGGAGATTCAATTTGGCCCCATCTTCATTGCCATATAATCTAGTTCAAATCAGATAATCTGGATTTCATATGGCAGTGTAGAGGGAGCCTCAGTATAGACCCATATAATGCAGTTCAATCTGCATTATAATGGCAATGTAGATTGGGCCTTGAAGGCACGTAACAAGCATTGCCTAGCTTTATGGAACCACATACAGACACATACTTAAGTATTTGCTTTGAAATCATTTCCAATTGTTGGCAATAATACAGCAAAGCCTGTAGGAGTTTTCTCATCAAGATTTCTTTATCATTCTCTGAAGCTAATTGAGGATGACTTGCCCAGGTTATTAAGCAGATTTCCCTGGACAAGTCAAGATTCAAATCGTGATCTCCCTGCATTCTAGTCAATTCTCAGACCACTGAACAATGCTGGCTCTTAATTTACAAGCCAAACATAAATATTACATATTTATGTTTAAGATGTTATTGTACAAAATAATAGGAGAATGAAGTGGAGGCTATCGGAACACATGAACGAAATGTCCAAAGAGTTCTGTACAGCAGCCTAATTTGAACAGAAAACTTGCACTTCAACTCTCGTTTATTGATATGTCCTTAGCATCTCCAATATATTTTGCATAAATATTTGACTTTGAACCTCATCACATTATCTTTTGGCTCCGGGAACTGCCTGAGCCCTTCACATAACACAGGGCTACTTCCGGCGGGGCTGTTTCCTGGCTCCATCCTGGAAGCATCCTAGGGCAGAGCCCAGAGAACACAGGAAGTTTCCCATTTTCTCATTGCTTAGAAAGGAGCCAGGGTGGGGCAGCAACGCCATGTGATGGGGAAAGTGGTACTGTGGGGTGTGGGTGATGGTTTCCCCCACTGCCATACAGATGTCATGCTACCCAGCAAATCAACCACTCCCCCTGCTGTTGTCCACATTTGGGACTTCCATGTGACGAGGTACTTAGCCATTTCTAATATAGTTTTAAAAACTAAATTAAAAGAAAAAGAGTGGTAATAATTTTAGGATTGTAAATGTTCTGCTTTGAAAATTAATAGAATTCAGCGTATAATTGTATAAACTTGTTATAATTTTAGACCACCAGAGGAAGGCCTGGACTAAGACTGAAACCAGTTGTGGGCAGCTGATTCATATTCAACTCGACATAAGAAGACATGGCATTGATACCATTTCAGAATGACTGTACAAAAACTCATATAATATTGTTCGTTTAACAAGTTTATACAATTATATGCTGAATTCTATTATTTTTTAATTTCTGTATAAATGGGATATTTGTTGAGCTTACTAATTCAGGAACCCATTTATATTGCTTTGAAAATTAGCAATGAAATCAGTACAACTAAAACACATGTAAACTGCTTCATGAAAAATATCATTAGGAGTTTTTCAAAGGTTTTCAAACCAAATGTGAAGACAAGACTGACATATAATAATCTCTTTTTATTGATAGAATGAAACATTTGAAAGACGAAGGAAAAATGAAAAGCATCTTCACTGTTTGCACCATATGTATAGTTTTTCCCTTCACAACATGGCTTTTTCCAAGAAGTGAGTTATATTCAGAACAAACAGCATGACACAATTTCCACATGTGTTGTTTGGTTATGTAATGTGAACTTTCATATTGTGCTGTTATGATTTTGTTGTCAAAGGATTATACTGGCAAAGTCAGTTATGATGTAGGATGTATCAATACTGTAGAAATAATGTTGTGTTGACACCAATTTAACTGCCACGACTCAGTGCTGTGGAATCATGGGAACTGTAGGCTTACAAGGTTTATAGCCATTTCTGTCAAATACCTCTGTGCTTCACCAAACTACATCTCCCATAATTCCATGACATTGAATTGTGGCAGTTAAAGTGATGTCAGACTGCAATAATTCTACAGTGTGAATGCACCCATAGACTCTAGCTGGAGTTAGAAGGAACCATATGGGTATTGATAGGTGAATGAAGCCTTCCAGATTTTGCTGGATTGGAACTCCCATCATTCTTCATCACTGCCTACCATGACTACTTGTGTTCCAACAATATCTGGAAAACCAGAAGTGGAACTTCCATCATGAGGATCAAAGTACTTTTTTGCTAGCTGTTTATTTAATAAGTACCCAACGCCCTTAAGTGACAGTTAAACTCACTGCAACTGACTTCTAGATAGGCCCTACATGGTTATAGGGTTGTGTTTTCTTTTTGTTGCAAAGACAGTGTTTTGTTGTAAAGACTGGAGCTCCTGCTCCAGGTATTTTGGCCTGCTGCCTAATGGATATTTTAACCTGATATAAATCTGCCCTGGAGTACTCACAGATTCCGCCATATAATCCACCCTATACACTTTGGTCCTCTGAGAGACACTTACTCTTACCAGCCAGAACCTGACTGGCAACACCCACCCAGAGGACCTTTACATTGACCACCCCATACTGTGGAATGACCTGTCAGAAGAACTTCAACAGCTAAATTATCTGTTAGAATTAGAAACAACAACAACAATTGAAGACCTATCCCTTTTGCAGGCCTACTTAGTCAATTTTAAACTTTACATTTAAATATACATTTTATTCATGTTGGTGTCAAAAATGTGTTATGTATAATATTATATGCATTTAATACTATTATATTTTTCCGTGTGTTTTAATCATGTTGTACCTCACCTCAAGCCGTGAAGGAACACTATTTAATCCTGAAGACTTGTGGGTATAGAAAGAGGATGGAAATTAATTTCATGAATCTCCTCTTTCCTCTTGTGCTCTCACCCCATGCTTCTTCTTGTCCTTTCAAAGAGTCCATTGAGCTTTCCTGAGTAGAGTAGTTAGAGGGGGTACAGGAAGCTGGAGAGAGAAAGTAAATCTGCAGATACCACATCCTCCTTTCTGCTCAGACACCTCCAGAAGATCAAAGAACTTACCATTAGTGGAAGGGAGAACCCTCTACATCCCATCTCGAAATTTAAGATCGTCTGGGGAGGCCCTGTTCTCGACTCCGCCACTATCACAAGTGAGGTTGGTGGGGACGAGGAGCAGGGCCTTCTCAGTGGTGGCCCCTCACCTGTGGAACTCACTCCCCGGGGAGATTAGATCAGCGACCTCCCTTTTGGCGTTCAGGAAAAAACTGAAGACCTGGATATGGGACCAAGCTTTTGGACATTCTGGCAGCTAAGGGAAGATCTGACGATAAACATGGGCGAATGGAATGGAATGGATATACGGAACTCTGAACACTGAGCATGAGATTGTTTTACTATTTTATTATGTACTAATGTTTTTAACTTGTTAACTGTTTAAATCATTTTTAGGTATTGTTTGTTTATTGATTCAGGCATCGAATTGTGCCGTTGTTTGTAAGCCGCCCTGAGTCCCCCCTCGGGGGTGAGAAGGGCGGGGTATAAGTAATTGAAATAAATAAATAACTGTATATGTATATTTTTGTACAAGTGTGATAAAAATTATCTTATTGAAGTCGCTTTTTCATTCATAAATGTTATTTTCAGAAGAGGCATTTTGATATGTGTTTTCCGTCTAGTAGTTAAAAATATTAATGTTTCACACTCTGAGGTGTAACATGGGCCCATCTACACTGCCATATAATGTAGATTCAGAATGCAGATTAATTTAATTGAACTGGATTATATGGTAGGGTGGACTCATATAATCCATGAGTGTGTGTATATATATATATATATATATATATATATATATAAAATATACATCATAATATAATATATATGGCACATACACACTAGCTGTACCCACCATACCTTGCTGTGGCCAACCTTCCCTCCCTCTTTTGCTCCTCCTTTCTTTCTCTCTTTCCTTCCTTCCCTTTTATTTTCTTTCATTCTCTCCTTCCTTCTCTTCCTCTTCCCTGCCTTCCTTTTTAATTTCCCTTCCTCTTTCTCCCCTTTTTTCCTTCTCTACCTATTCTTGGACTGCAACACCCAGCAGTCCTCCTAATCTATCTATCAATCTATCTCTATCTTATCTTTTTATCTATCTATCTATCTATCTATCTATCTATCTATCTATCTATCTGGAGAATTGCTGGAAGTTGCAGTCCAGGAATAGGAAATTGGAATATACAGAGATTGGGGTGCTTTCAAAGAAATCCAAGGAGAAGAAAGCTTGGAATTGTTTTTGTGCATGTGCTGTAGTGTCTTTTTGCTTTTTTGGCCTTTTAAGTCCCTTCAGTTGTGTCTTTCTGTGTTTTTAAGAGTGATGGTCACTTGTTGGCCTTAGAGGTGTATTGTGTTCAAATTTCGTGTCAACCCGTCCAGTGTTTTTTTAGTTATGTTAATCCCACAAACGAACATTACATTTATATTTTTATATATAGTGTAATCCATGAGTTATATGAGTCTACACTGACCATTATAATGCAGTTCAAACTGCTTTATACAGCAGTGTAGATGGGGCCATGGATGCCCTTTTTCTAGTAGTGCAAAAGATTTTAAAAAATACCACACACTTTTTGGCCAAATGTAGTGTTTGGTGGATTGTGTCAATGGAGAGGAGCTCAATTATTACCACATTTCCAGATCTACACCTGAACTATATCCAATTCTACTATTCACATTCAATAGGATTATTCTTCCAGTGTTTACCTCAACTACACTCACATGGTTGTTTTTTTTAAAAGGTGATGTTGAAAGACATTCTTAAGAGAACTTGCTGTTGTAATAGTGAAAGTGAGAATCTCATCAGGCAAATTTCTAGACAATGTGGGATTCTTTGTGTGAAAAATTCCAAACAAACTGTTTACTGGCCTCCCCGCTTTCCTGCTCAGCTATCCCAACTATAATATGTTTCCAATGAAAGAACTAGACAGGATTATAATTCGACAGCAGTTAGAGTAAAACCTATTGAGTTTTTGAGCAACGGGCACATGATTTTCTTCCCAGTTAATTTTACTTTTCTTTGATGCTTTGTGTTAGGCTTCTAGAAGAAAATGGACAATTTGCCAACATGAGAAAAGAACAAAGTGTTCATGATCTGGTTAGTAGTCACTCCTTTAATATCTACTGGCTGAATTGTATATATTCAAAGGTGTCTTCTAGATCTGGGCTCCTTAAACTTTTTCCAGTCATGACCCCTTTTCACCCATTTTTTTTTCATATACCTGGGTACATAGGTATATGAAGTTGGTATACAAATCAAACACTTACTGATAATGACTCTGAAAGGAATTTATCTTAAAACAATGTTTTACTATATGTATAATTTTATCATTTATTAAAGACAAACACTAATTTGCATACTAATGAGATGGACGTGCATGGTTGAATATCTCAGAGGTTAAGATCATCTGGGGAGGTCCTGCTCTCGATCCCACCCCTCTTGCAGGCACAACTGGTGGGGATGAGAGACAGGGCCTTCTTAGTGGTGGATTTTGGCTATGGAACTCCCTCCCCGGGAAAATTTTATCAGCTCCCTCCCTCCTGAACTTCAGGAAGAAAGTGAAGATGTGGTTGTGGGACCAAGCGTTTGCACAATGATTCCCAGTTAACAATGACCTCTCAGTGAAATAATGAACAATGCAAATGGCAATTGGAATGGCTCCTGGAATATGCTTTTGGACTCTGTGATTTTAAAAATTGTTTGAAATGTTATATTTTAATTATGTGATTTTAAAGTATATGTTGTTTTAATTTTATATGTATTTAAGGTATCAAATTGTGCCTTTGTTGTGAGCTGCCCTGAGCCTCCTTCAGGGTGAGAAGCACAGGATATAAATGCAACAAATAAATAAATAAATATTTTATATAAAGGATTAAATTAATCTTGGCTGAATTTTTGATACTGCAGAACATAATATCAAATATTCAGCCAAGATTTAACATTCTTCATGCCATTTTGGCATGCTTGGTTTGCAGCCTCAAGTGACAGAATATACTCTATTGGTTTTTCTTTTTTCTCCTGAATTGAGGAACTGCAGTTGGGTGCTTTGGGATCTGTACTCTGACGTAAAAAGCCCCTGGTTGTAGAATGGGCCATGTGCCTGAAATGGACCCACACTTCCCTCCCTCTTGTTCCCATCATTGTCTTTACACATACATACATGTATGCAATCCGTATCCTTTCCTCCATCCAAAATAAGATGTTGGGCTGCAACTCCTAGCAGGACCAGACAACTTCACAGAGATCATGGATACACTCCAGTGAGCATTGGAGGACCACACATTTTTTTATATCTGTACTAGAGACTGTGTGGGATTGACTGAATATCAAATATTGGGTAGGGAGACATACCAATGTGTTGCAAATAATTACATTTACTTTCCCTGCTTTTAATATACTACAATCGTATTATTCTAACTCTATCTCTCCTTTTTACTTATTTTCTTGATGATTTTATTGTTCAAAACAACTTGTTTATTTTATTTTAAAGCATTACCCTACTGTTTGTTTTCAAGGTGGAATATTTATTTCCAAGTAAGCATGAAGGATCGGAAGTGAATCCAAACAGGATGATTGTAGGGGCAAAGCAACAGGAAATGCATCTTAAGCGCTTCTCAAAAATATTCAGACTTCCAAAAGAAAATAAGGCATTGAAGCAAGAGAAAGAGAAAGATCTTGTTGAAATGTAACTATTTTTGGTTTAATTCCAACTGTTATTAGGTGACACTGTTCATGAACTGAGCTGATTTTGTTTTTCTACAGTAAGATTAAAGATAGAGATGGTTATCTTAAATTTTTTCTAGGTGCATGTCTTCAGTTTTCGAATATACAAGTATAAAGTATGAAAGTGGTCTTTACTAGCAAAGAGCTAGAAGTTCCCATCTTGGTGAATGTTTTCAAAACTGGAAAAAAAATGCCTTGAAGTGTTTTTGACTTTTCTATTATAGATTTTTCCAACATATTAATGATATAGCCATAGCATACCATGCTATAAATATTTAAACCTGCTGACTTTAGCTTTCTACATTTAAGGGGCTGACTTTTACAGGATTCGATTATCTGTGGATTTGATTAAAATGTTCTCTGTAGAAATCTCTAGGGGCCCTTCCACACAACCATATAACTCAGTATATCAAGGCAAATAATAATAATAATAATAATAATAATAATAATAATTATTATTATTATTATTTATACCCCAAGCCCAAAAATACAATTCAGCAAAATAAAATACAAAACAACAACAAAAATACATCACAACAAAATACATAAAGTAACAAGATAAAATAAACAGTGCAAAATAACATAAAAGTCAAACACAGTGGGAAGACCAAATGCACAAGATAAAATGAAAAAATCCTGGATGAGATAAGAGTAGAAAAAGTGTATTTGTGAAGGAGGAGCCCAAGAAGGAAGAACAGTGGAGTTAGACCTTCATTAAGGACGGGGGAAAGTGCATCATGAGGACGACACTGTAGATGGAACAGCCAGAAATAGGTTATAATCCACAATATCTGCTTTGCACAGAGTTATCTGAGTCCATACTGCCATATAATCCAGTTCAATATGGATTTTATACAGCTGTGGTCAGTTCCAGACAGGGAAGAAGTCCATGCTGACCTGAGTTTAAAAAACCCGGGTCAGGGTGACTTTCTGTCTCCACAACGCTCCAAAAGCCCATGTTTTCAGTGCTGGATGTCTAGATGTGCTCCCAGAACCTTCCAGGAAAACACCCAGACACCCTAACCCCATCCCCAAAACCCCTTTAAAAAGGAAAATAATTTACCCAGCTGCCATTATCTTAGTGCCATGGTTCTCCTGGCATGTAGAAATGATGCACCAGGAGAAGGGAGGTGAGGAAAAAAATCACTCCTCTCCTGCCTCTTCTCCTGGCAAATCATTTCTACATGTCAGGTGGATTCTGACACCAGGGTAATGGCGTCTGGGTAAGTTATTTTCTTTTTAAATGGTTTTTTTTTTTAGAGATTTGGGGATGGGGTTACAGCCCTCTGAGTTTTCCAGGCTGATTCAGCCCAAAAAAGCCAAGAGGGCTATGTGGACTGCTCCCTTAGTAGTTCCAGGACTACCAAGAGGTCAGACCACATAGGGCCCTTACTGGATTAGACCTGGGTTTTTCAGGAAGACCCAGGTCTAATCCAATGTCTAATTCGGGACAAAGCAGGTTTTCCTGCTTTGTCCAAAATTTATTCGCTTTTACTGGAGATGTCATTTGTGCCCTGTGTGGAAGGGGCCTACGCCTTCCAGTGTGACTCTGTGGTCAAATTCTGGCAGAGGCTGACCATAGTGTTGTGCAGAAGGAGTCTGAAATTCCTAAAGAGAACGTATCAATCAAAATTACAGATAATCAAATTTGCAAAAGTGTCATGTTCTTGCTAGTAAAAAAAAAAACATTTACATTAATCCGTTGTTTTTTTCATTTAATGCAAATTTCCAGCAAATGTGGAGGACTGAGTGTACTTCATTTTATGAAGAATTAATTCCGTTTGGCTTTTAGAAAGTGTATTCCTCAGAGTGCACAATCCTAGTACCACTTCGTATTTTAATGAGTTCAGTTGTAAGTTCTCATTATATTGAAGGTGTTCTGCATTTGCATTGTAGAATGGAAGATGAGAAAAATAATACCACTTTCTTGACCAAACATGAAATGATTCCTGTACCTTTAACTCTGGAAGATGTTGCACTCTACAACCCTGTTTTGGTAGGTTTGTTTTTTAGTTTTCTTCCTTGACGTTTTGGATCCCCAAGTATACTGCCATATAAAATACAGATTATCCGCTTTGAACTGGATTATATGGCAATGTAGGCTGGATCTACACTGCCCTAGGACCCATCTACACTGCCATATAATCCAGATTATCAAATCAGATAATCCATATTATCTGCTTTGAACTGGATTATATGAGTCTACACTGCCATATAATCCAGTTCAAAGTAGATAAAAAAGGATTTTATATATGGCAGTGTAGAAGAGGCCCTATATCCCAGCATCTGATCCCAGATTATCTAATTATCCCAGATTATCTGGCAGTGTAGCTTCATATAATCCAGTTCAAAGCAGATAATCTAGGATCAGATGCTGGGATATAGGGCAGTGGAGATCCAGCCATATACTCATTTAATCCAGTCCAAATCAAATAATTTGGATTATCTGCTTTAATAATCTGGAATGTATGGCAGTGTAGATCCAGCCTGGGTCTACACTCAATTTAGCATGGGTTTTCCTAGGCCAGTTGATTTTGAAAACTTTTTCAACTCTGCAATTTATCAGGGTCATTGCAATTAAAACATTGTTTTTTAAAGTGCCTCTTGGGCTTTATTGTCAATGGATTTTCTCTTTTAAAACAAACCCAGAACAAATAGAGGATTTTTCATACATCTCTTCTGATTTCTATTTTAAATAATAGTACAGTTTCTGCCAAGCATTTGAAATCAATCTATAATTAGTAATGTAAAGTATTGCTGTGAAGTAAATTAGACTGATCTTCTGTAGTTCCTGGGGGGAAATCCTGAGACCATCCTGTTTTTACAATCTCTGTCTCCAAGGAAAGGCTGTGAAGAAGTGTGGGGTGGGGGAGAAAAAGGGGAGGGAGAGAGAAAAATTGGGAAACAGAGCGGGAAACCTAAACTTGTAGCCTATGGAAATTCATGAAGATTTTTCCCCCCCTCTGACATCAAGATTTGGGGGAAAACCCTGTTCCTTGATGTCAGGGAAAGGTTGTCAAAATGCTCAGGAGGATGTATTTTGCTTTGAAATGTTAGGGTCAGCGTCCTTTCCCCTTCCCCCAGACCAAAGCCAATGATGGGAGGGAGGGTGGGACTTGGATTGTGGGGATCTGCCCAGAGAAAGTGGAAAGTACTGTCCTGCAGCTGGTGCAGTTCATTTCCAATCCATTTTCAAAACAAAGGAAAAAAATAATGTAGAGAAATAGATAACGGCCACATAAAAAGCCCCTTCCCTCAATGCACGCATCTTTTCCTGGAAGGAGCATTGGAAAACTACTGTGGTTTACCCCCTTTTCTTTCTCACAGGCTTACAATGCCTAGCATCTTACTTCAGATATCAGGTTTGCAGCTTGGGAGTTCTCCTGTACTCATCACTGAGCCTGGAACCCCAGGTCTTGGCGGTAGCCAGGGGAGTATTCACACAATTAAAACTTCTGCACCAGTTGAACCCATACCTTGGGAAGTCAGACTTGGCCATGGTAGTCCATGCTCTGGTTACACCCCAAATAGACTACTGCAATGTGCTCTACATGGGGTTGCCTTTGAAGACTGTTCGGAAGCTTCAAATGATCTAATGGGCAGCAGCCAGATTGCTCACCGGAACTTGTAGAGGGAGCATATAACCCCTCTGCTGGCTGCCAGTCTGCTACTGAGCACAATTCAAAGTGATGGCTTTAGCTTATAAGGCCCTAAATGGTTCTGGCCCAGCTTACCTGTCAAAACAGATCTCTCCCTATGAATCATCTCAGAGTTTAAGATCATCTGGGGAAGCCCTATTCTTGGTCCTGCCTCCTTTGCAGGTGCGACTGATGGGGACGAAAGAGAGGGCCTTCTCAATGGTGGCGCCTCAGCTGTGGAATTCCCTCCCTAGTAATATTAGGTCAGCCCCCTCCCTCCTGACTTTCCATAAGAAAGTAAAAATCTTTATTTTAATTGTACATTGTTTTGGAAGACATCAAATAGTTGCCTAAGTGTAAGCCACCTTGAGTCCCCTCTGAGGTGGAGAAAGGCGGGGTAGAAATGTTGTGAATAAATAAATAAATAATATTAAATGATTTGGGAGACCACGCTTCTCTTCAGCTTACAGTACATGTAAATAAGAATTTGGATCACAGCATTGCAATGTATTGTAGGATTGCTAAGTAACTGTTGGTCAAAGTGTTACTGTTCAGTTTGATGTTTTTAAATAACTTGGATTTTGTATCTAATATTTTATATTAAACTCATCTGTACATGATTACTTTTAGGAAGCCAAGCTGTTGGGTAACTACTGGATAAACTATGCTGACCAAAACTCCATCAACAACAATGAAAAATCCTAATTACAAATTCAGTCTTCTGTCAAAACTTTGTGGATGCTGGTGGTTATGAGAATTTCAAGAAAATAGTCTGAGAAAACAGAAGTATCACTGGATTTTTTAAAGGAGAAGTACAGCAAACAAATATCTTGGCTTCCCAACACATTTTGACACACCTAGAGGAACTCATCTGCTCTAAACAAATTGTTTGAGCTATTAAGCCCTGAGTAGACCTCCTGATTTTTCCCCATCTTTATAGACTTCTTATTTTCATGTTCCCTATAAGAGATCATTAGAATCTAGAAGAAACTTCCATAAACATGTCTGAATAATTATGCAATCAAGATGAGTGAAAAGAAAAGCAAAAACAGACAACAGACATAATATGGAAGTTTTCTGGTCACATAAACAAAGAGATTCTCATACATACTTTTCAATGCTTTTTGCTCTTCTCTGATACATTTGTATAATCCTTCCTTCTTTGGAGGTTCCCTACCCTTAATGTTATTACGGTACTTTTTCATAAATATCTTTAAAGAACATAATTAAATTTACCCAAATTATAAATATTTGACAGCCAGATAGGTTGTTGTTGTTGTTGTTGTTGTTGTTGACATGGCAGAAACTTCTAGGAAATTGTTTTTCCACAATCATTACTGTTATGAACCTTTCTTAATTTTAAAATAGCTTTTGAAGGAGGAACCTTTCCTTAGGTTAAATAAGAAACCTGCCCCAAACCCCCTAGATGTGTGAAGATTTGGCAATATATTGCCCTCAGGTATGTTAAGTACTTTAAAGCATCCTGCCTATTTCCTGTCATTATGGCCTCACTTTCTCTGTTTTGCTCCCTGGCCTTCCTATTTCCATCTCACCTACTTCTTTAGGCTGCCAAACAAACATCTTGTTTCCCCTTTCCTAGAAGCAAGAAGCCAAGTTCATTTTTGTTACATTTGGAGAAGAAAGATCCAGGAACAGTGGAAATATATAAGTATGTGATAAACAGAGTGATCCCCTACCCTGATGGTGACAAAAGGCCACCCCCTTCCTCAAATTTCTATGCTTCATATTATAAAAATGTGAAATAGTATTAATAATGAGTTTGCCGTTCTTGTTATTATGCACTTTCAAGTCATTTCTAACTCCACGGCAAACCCATCATGGAGTTTTCATATTCAGTCTATGTGTGGAATGAAGAACAAAACACCAATGTGACTATTACAAGATAGTGTTTTTATTCAATTATTTGAAATTTCTCTCATCACTGAATTGGGATTCTTTGATCAGAAAACATGAATATAGTTCTTTAAGGCTAAAGGGTTATTCCCTCTTTCCTCATTTGTACTAGAAAAGAGATCCAGGGCCCTTCTACACAGCCCTTTGTCCCAGAATATCAAGGCAGAAAATCCCACGTTATCTGGGTGTAGACTCAGATAATCTAGTTCAAAGCAGATATTGTGGGATTTTCTGCCTTGATATTCTGGGACATAGGGCTGTGTGGAAGGGCCCTCACACTAGAGAGGAGTTGATAACCAAGAGTCTGGAGATATTGTTTTACGAGGTTTTATGTGTTGTTGAAGGCTTTCATGGCCAAAATCACTGGTTGCTGAGAGTTTTTCAGGCTGTATGGTCATGTTCCAGTAGCATTCCCTCCTGATGTTTTGCCTGCATATGTGGCTTGTTTTCTTTTCATCAGGAATTATACTTGTTAGAACTGCAGTCTCCAAAGTGCTACTTAATTGTGATATATTTATTTGGCAAGCAGATACAGAATATTCTAAGATGAAGCAATGAACAGTTGTCCTTCTTTAAAAGGGTCTTTGAACTTAGAAGGATGTTACTGGCAGGGAATTTAAAGTGAGCTTGGAAAATGTAAGATATGACACCTAAAACTCAAATGAGATTTACTAAAATAATCAGAGAGAATGATTATTTCTTGGGAACAACT
This sequence comes from Anolis sagrei, assembly GCF_037176765.1. Taxonomy (NCBI): domain Eukaryota; kingdom Metazoa; phylum Chordata; class Lepidosauria; order Squamata; family Anolidae; genus Anolis; species Anolis sagrei. Next base: position 64,672,568 of record NC_090021.1, read on the forward strand.
TCAATTTTTAAAAGTTCAAATGGTTGAAAGAAAAGGCAGAGAAGGGTGTAAATGACTACTGTTCGGGTATTAAGGAAGTGAGAAGTGGTGTGTGACACAGATCAGAGTTGAGATTACTCTTGTTCACACTATCCAAGAAGGACCTGTTGAAAGGTGTTATGTGTCTTGCATATTCACAAATAATGGGCAACTGGGAGAATTAATACCAATGAGAAGACCAGTGCTTATACTTGGGCAAAACAGCTGAAACAGTTGTTGCAATAATCACATGTCTTATAGCAAGCCCCTTTGAGATCACTGAGTATGCTCAGCATCTACATTGTAGAATTAATGCAGTTTACAACAATGTACGTGTGATGGCTAAATGCTACAGAATCATGAGAGTTGTAGTTTGATGAGGTGCTAACATTATTTCTTAGAGAAGGTTAAAGGCTTTGCAGAACTATAACACCAACAATTCCATAGCATTGAGCCATGGCATTTAAAGTTGTGTCAAACTTCATTAATTCTACATATGGAGACACTCTAAGTACCTGATCATATATTTGGAGTAACAGCAGTTCCTGCAATTTCTTCAGGCCTTCACAGCTATCAATGCTTAAACATGGATCTGCTGATATGGCAGAGAACATATTTAACAGCAAAAGAGGTTGGTATACCAAAACCTTGTCCCAAGTACAGATTAGAGAGAGTGTGTATGTTGATTCTACATTACTTATACAAATGCCATTTCTGTCAACAAGACATTTGTCATTTTTCCCATTTTCTTCCATACTTTAGACAGACAGAACTGTCACTCTCACGCTCAGTTTTGCCCCTAGAAAGTATTGGAAGTCCTTGAGTTACCAACATCCTAGTACATTTTTTAATGTCAGGAGTGACTTGAGAAACTGCAAGTCACTTCTGTGAGAGAACTGTCTGTCTGCAAGGACATTGCCCAGGAGAAACCTGGATGTTTTTGTTGTTTTACCATCCTTGTGGGAGACTTCTCTCATGTCCTTGCATGGGGAACTGAAGCTGACAGAGGGAGCTCATTTGCGCTCTCCTCGGATTCGAACCATTGACCTGTTGGTCAGCAGTCCTGCTGGCGCAAGGGTTTAACCCATTGCACCTCAAGTGCAAATGATTCATAGATAAGACAACAGAAAGAAAGAGAATTCTACTCCTCAGAAGGAAAATTCACTCTTGGAAGCTTTATCATTAATGTTTGTTTCCACAACAAGTCACATTTTTCAAAAATCCAATTATCACAGGGACAGAAAGTGAGGTGAAGTCTTCTGAACAGGAGCACAGACAGCAAAGCAAACACCAAAGAGATGTTAACCTTTCCCTATGCTATCAAAAGCTAAAAGGTATACATATTTGGCTGGAGTTACACTTAAAATGTATCTGTTCCAACACACATACAAATGCAAGTTTAAAAAAACCCACAGAAGCTATTTTGTTCATAACTAGGGGGATAGCTTGTCTTGCAGGTATGCAATATGCTCTACCCATTTGCAGTCTTGCCATTAACAAGGCATTTTGAGGCTAGACTGTGAATGTTGGGATTCAAAACAGTGCTTTATGCACAGGGCTTTCTTATGGGAAGTGGGGAAGTCTTATTTACTTTTGTGTCTTCTGAAAGCTCCCCAGACAAAACACAGTGAATGGCTGGGAACATTCCTTCCCCTTGAAGAAAGAAAGGAGCTCCATTTTCAGATTGAATTGTTTTGGTATTTTTAGAACCTTATTGGGATATCTGGAAGCTCTGGAAACAAAATCTTATGGAATTGCCAGATTAGTAGATAAATCTCAGAAATACTTTAATGTAATTATGTAATGTAATTATACTTTGGAATGGGAAATCTGCATGCAATATTTCAATTCATTAGTATTTAGTCCCAATAAAGCAAGTGATGTTCACTATAGTAGAATGTGGAATTCTTTCTTTCCAAGCTAAAGTGTGGGTGACTGTGAGAAAAAAATAATATATCTCACAAGTAGAATAATTAGGATTCACAAGCAGAAGATGAACAATAACTAGTCTAGCAGAGACATAGAGAAGGATTAGAAAATCCTTTGAAGTTTATAGAGTTGCTATAAGTTAAGAGGTGATGAGTGAATGTGATTCACTGGGTTGTTGTAGGTTTTTCGGGCTGTGTGGCCATATTCTAGAAGCATTCTCTCCTGACGTTTCACCTGCATCTATGGCAGGCATCCTCAAAGGCTGTAATTCAGTTTCCTTAAAACCAGCAGAATGAAACTGATTTAAATTGAACAACTTCTTTTGGTACAGTATATCATATTTTGGATGTCTTTCCTCCCTAGCACTTCCCTTAGCTTCTCAACCCTTTCCTTTTGATCAGGTCCTTAATATGAGCTCTGGCCACTCCTCTTTAAAGAAGAAGAAGCAACTCAAGGAAAGGGGAGGGAATCCGAGGATGGAGGAGTGGTGAAGGGGAACCTGTAAACCCTCACCTTTTGGCTGTCTCAAGTACTTGTCTGCCTCAAAGCTTAATATGATGCAATTAATGAACAGCCAGCCTCCGCCCTTCCTGCCATGTCTGAAGGCAAAGGTGCTGACAGGGTGACACCTTCTTTGAAGGAATTCTTTTTTATGGGAGGAAAAGGCAAAAAGATAGCTAAGTGTTTCGGTGGCTCTCCATGTCAGTGTCTCCATGTTAGCTTCCATTGGAAATGACTAGAAACCAGAAATGGAAAATAATCTGTTTATATCTTTGAGGAGTAATGGTTAAGTTGTTCTTTTATTGTACATTGGCAGCAATTATTTTAAAATGTACTATGTACTTAAAATGTGTTCCAATTATCTTCACTTTCCAATGAATTATCAAATGATAATCGATCCCTTTCTTGTCTCTTTATTTAATGCCTAGGGAATTTTCTTAAGGTTGTTCTGATAAGTTAGACTGAAGCATGTAAACCTTTCAGCAGATGTTAGTCTATTACCCCTCACTACAATGCTAACAGAAGTTGCAGTTCAACATCTGGAATTACAAACAACAATCTCCACCTTGTAATGTAAACACAGACAGCAGGCATTTGTGCTTATGTAATAACTGCACATTCATTTTCCCTGTAGCTTTCAGCTACAGTTGCATGGAGCACCTCTTTATGTTGGCCAGTGATTCCCAACCAATGGTCTGTGGACCCCCAGTGGTCTGCAAGAATTAAAGTATGGTCTGCAAAACATTTACAATTTTAAACCTTTATTCATTTTAATTAATCCATTGCTACACAGGTGGTGCTGGCGAGTAGGATGTCAAGCAAGCACAGAAGGCCAGGGGGAGGGCAAGCGATCAACGTCATGTCACGTATTCATGCCTCTCAGTGTCAGTCACATGCATACTTGCTCAGCAGTGTTGGAGAGGTTGCAGAAGAAATCTAGGAAAAGCTCATGGAATTTCAAAATGATAGAAACTGAAAGGATGTGTTTGAATCCGATTCTCTTGAGTTTTGGTGTAAAAAAAGCAATTTTATACTAAAATTCAAGGAATCACCTTGTGCTATCTAATGTTCTTCTCCACAACTTGTTTGTGTGAAGAAGAGTTTTCTGCTTTGCTACTAATTAAAAACAAGTCCAGGAACAGATTGAAAGTAGGTGATGATATGTGTTTAGCTTTGAGCAATAATATTCGCCCCAGGATTACTCAACTTGTAAAGAAGATACAAGCTCAAAAATCACATTGATGTAAACCAAATTTAATTTTCTATTAAAATATTTTTTTTTATATTAAGATATGGTACTCTTAATTCATGTTACTATTAAGTTTAACAAATACGTTAAAAGTTTTGATTAAAGTTTATTTTTAGATTAACACAGTTTATTATTCTTGAATCTTGTGGTTCCTACTAACAACAAAAAAAATCAAAGTGATCCCTGGTCAAAAAAAGGTTCAGAACCACTGATGTAGGCCGAGGTTATATATTAGATGCTCTTAACTAATATACACAGAACTTTGCTACTTGATTTAGTACAAAGTTGTCTGTTTTGCACTAAATGGGTCTGCTATAAATCACTTATCTCTGATTTCAGTGTTTTTGCATTCAGGATAAGAATGAAGTAAAATGAGACCTTTTTGGGGTGGTATGGGGCCAATTTCTTCCCTCCATCCTTTCTATGGGCCAGATGACATCAAGGGGTGAAAATAATACACAGCCTGTCTGAAATGCCAGCTGAAATGTTCATACCTAAAGAAGGGTGGTCAAGTATGGGCTCTCACACTACACAATTATAGAAGTTTCATTCTACTTTAGTTGCCCTGCTAATATTTCATTGAATCATGGGATTTGTAGTTTGGCACCAGAGCTATCTGGCTGAGAATTCTAAATACTTTCCATAAACTGCAAATCCTGGGATTCTATCACAGTTAAAATAGAGCCAAGGATTGCAAAATAAGGACATTGCTCTCCCAAATAATAATTCTGATCCATGAAATTCTCCTTCAGTCACCCCATTTCTAGTGCTGTAGAGAGTGAGACACAGAAAATCATTTGTATCTTTTTACTTCATCACACTAGAGAATGAATCCACTTTAAATCTGGTTTCTGCTTCCTGCAGAATTCTGGGTTTTGTAGTTTAGGGATGCTGTTACGGGCTCCTCCCTAAACTACAAACCCCAGAATTCTGCAGGAAGCAGAAACCAGATTTAAAGTGGATTCATTCTCTAGTGTGATGAGGTTCAGACTCAATAGTTATTATGTTCATGTTTTTGTAACTGCCAGCCCCTTTCCTTTGGATACCTGTATTCCTAAATACTCAACTGAAACCTTAGGCTATTGCAATGCTGAAAATTTTGGAACTGAAAAAAATGTAATTGAGGAGGGAAGAATTCATTTGCTGCACACAGAGAAGCATAACACTAGAATCCTGTGAAAGGGCCCTGGAGCTTGAACCAATTTGCTTTATCCTCACGCATTTATGTATGGTCATACCACTGACATTCAGGACTGGCTACTGAGTTTTCCATCACTACCACATTTGCTACCATAATTTAATTTGAACGGTAGCCATCTGTCTATGGTGCACTTGGGAGTGAGCATTTTCATGCAGCATAGAGCCCTATAGATGGGCAGAACATCTCTACCAGATTCTGCTGCCTTGGAGGGTGGTGGTGGAGTCTCCTTCTCTGGATGTTTTTAAACAGAAGTTGAATGGTCATCTTTTGGAAATGCTTTTATTGAGTATTCCTTCAGAGCAGGGAGTTGGATTAGATGGCCCTCTTGGTTGCTTCCAACTCAATGAGTCTATTAGTCCTTTGGTCTACAGAATATTGCCCTTTCCAGAAAGCCTAAATTACCTCAAAGATTAAAAACTTACAAACCATGGCAAGAAAGAAATGTTCCTCACCATTCTCCCTGTTACGCAACTTGCAGAATCATTTACTTTTTGTTCATTAGTTCTAACATATGCCACGTTGTACACATGCATTCTATCATTACATATCTGGGCATTCTTAGGTTAACACGATGAGAGTCAAAACCAAATCTGTTCTTGGAAAGGAAGGGGGAGCCACAGTCACCATAAAGTGGTGTTCTAAGATAATATCACTTCTTTTAGAGATTTTGACCAATCAACAGAACCCAGTGGAAAGGTGAGAATGTGCATGGAGCAAATCTGAACTATGAAGGGAAGTGGTTGAGTGAGGGCTTTCTGAATCAATGAAGCTCAGGCTACATGCCTTGCATCACCATGAACCATGTGACAGTAGCTTCAGAAACAGCATGGTAAACTGTTTTGTAAAAGCAGATAAAATGAACCAACATGCTGAATGTGCTCAACTCACATACTCACCATGCTCTCGCTTTGTTGGCTTTTGATGCGGACAGTCTCATAGCACACAAACACAACATCCCATTTCAAAACCAAGGACCTCAATCATCTACAAAATTCTCGGATGATAGTAAGAGTTCTGAAAATTGAATTATTGAGTATGGCTAAGAACATTTGGAAACAATGAATTCCATTGGAGTTAACGTGGCCAATTCCCTTTCTGAACAGTATCAACTTAACAGAATTTGTGTTGGAAATAGCAACCTTCTTCAAGTCTCCACTAGTTATTTGTTTGTATATAATTCAGATTGCTTACTGTATTGCATATGTCTGTATTGATGTGCAGTTTTCCTTAACTCTATGTTGTGGAAGGGGCTGCAGACCATGTGATTAGAACGGGGACTATTCAGCTCAGACTCCATTTTAGAAACAGTATGCTTTCAGAAGTCAGTAGAAACAGAATGCTTTAGAGACCTGATGGTACAGAGACTCTATTAGACTCTCAGACCAGAGAGATGCTTTAGACCAGTGGTTCTCAACCTGTGGGTCCCCAGGTGTTTTGGCCTACAACTCCCAGAAATCCCAGCCAGTTTACCAATTGTTAGGATTTCTGGGAGTTGAAGGCAAAAACATCTGGGGACCCTCAGGTTGAGAACCCTGATTTAGACTATGGACTAAGATTATAAGAAGGATGCCCTGTGTTATCTGCACAGAGAAACTACTTCAAATCCTATCGGTAACTGCATTGATAAGAAATATATCTGTATGCTGAAGACATGAACTTTGTGAGTAAACAACTATGTTATTTTAATGAAGGCTACTTTATTTTTGGTCTCTTGAGAACATGATTTAAACCAAGCTGTTTCAAGGGAGAATAAATGTTTTGGGAAGCTGAAAAAAACACTCCTGAAATTGCTGGTTTTTGTGCATTGACATATCTTTGTCCCTAACAGTTCCTAACAGTTCAAAGAGATATCTAGGTAATAATAATAATAATAATAAATAAACTTTATTTATAACCCACCACCATCTCCCCAAAGGGGGCTCAGGGTGGCTAACATGAGGCCAAACCCAAACATAATGCGACATAATTAGACACAGAAGAGCAAAAATAAATCATAACAGAACAAATAAAATAAACAGTATAAAATAGTATAGTAAAATCAAGCACAAAAGGTGGGCCAGATGTATGAGATAAAATGTTAAAAAGTTTAAAAGGTATATCAATCTAACAGCTGAGAAACCTAATTGTTTTGCATGAAGGTTGACTCAAGCAAGTTTTAAACTCTTCTCAGGAAGATCATACTTTACAAAAGGTTATGATCTCTAACAAGGTCATGCCTTACCAAAGGTTAAGATTATTTCAAATAATATGAATACTGGGTTGTTGTAGGTTTCTCGGGCTGTATGGCCATACAGTCCAACAAACCTACAACAATCCAGTGATTCCAGCCATGAAAGCCTTCAACAATAGTATGAATGCCAATTGATCTCCAAAAGGACCGTGCTTCCAAAAACCTGCGGAGAGTCCTGGTTTTCCCAAAAGGTTATGAATAGCCATTTTTCCAAAAGTTTATGTCATTAGATATATGCAACTTTTGAAATTTACAAGCAGCAGTGATGGTCCCATGCCCAATGCAGTTCCTCTGTTCTAACCATGTTGTTCCACCTGAAGCCCCGAGAAGAGCAAGTTAACAAATAAAATATATCCTCTTTTCCCCCAGATATATCCTCTTTTTCAAGACGCTAGGATGCCCCTTTCCTCCAAAAGTTTAAATTGACATTAAGCTATTATCCATAAAGTGGATAGTTTGTTGACAGCTCTTTCTAGCTGACTTTTGCAAGCATGAGGAGGGGGTGTGCCAACATGGGCCATCCTTAGGTCTGCGCCTCCCTCCAGGAACACCAGGGGAACCAGGGAAAGGGCTTGGGGCCAGGGCTGAGGGAGAGAGACAGTGGCAGAGTGGAGAGGCTTGGCTTGGCCCACCCGAGAAGGGGCGCCTCGCCTTCCCCCGGCCCATTTTATAGCTTTGGGGCTGGAGGAAGGAAGCGCTTGGCTGTAAACGGTCACGCACCGCAGCCCCGCCGAAAAGGGGCCCTTCTCCCTCCCCCTGGGAACCAAAGGGCCATTAAGAGCCCTCCCTGTGGGCGTCTCCTGGGGGGGGGGGGGGGAAGCAAGGGCCGGATAGCAACGGGCATGGCGCAATGCTAGCATAGGGTCCCGGGAGCTGTCCTTTTAGAACAGGCCTGGGCAAACTTCGGCCCTCCCTCCAGGTGTTTTGGAGCTTAAGCGGCTGAGGGGGAAAGGGAAAGGGCCTGAGGCTGTTAGGAATTGTGGGAGTTGGAGTCCAAAACACCTGGAGGGAGGGCCGAAGTTTGCCCATGGCTGCTATAAACTGAGAGGTTAAATAACATGTTATTAGAGAAAGAAAAGTGATATAATCCACAAAAGGTTTGTAATTGTCAGTAGGTGTCGTGCCTCCAAGTCGTTCCCGATTTATAGCGACTTTTCAGAACAAGCTAGCCATTCATTCCAGAGTACTCTTGGCAAGAATTTGTCCAGGGAGGTTTGCCTTATCTTCCTCTGAGGTTGAGAAGGTGTGACTTGCCCAAATCCACTCAGTGAGTTTCAGGACTGAACAGGGTCTCCACAGTTGAGTCCAACTCTCCACTTACTCTGCCAGGCTTACTCTGAATCATATCTTCCATTTTATTGGGAATTAGGCTGTGTGTCTTGTAAATTATCCTTCATTTCTTAAGTCCTTGGGCAGTGATTTGGGGCGCTCCACTCCCCTTGGTATAACTAGATTCCTTCATGCCGCTCTTTTCACTTTTCACTTCAGCAACTGAGAGAGAGTGCATAGTTCTTATAGCAAATCGAATCTTCATTTATGTTTCATACTCACCTTATTCACATAACTTGGACGTCATTTGATACACAAAACTTGAAATAGTGTTGTGGATGAACAAAGCTGATGCAACTTGAATCATCAGAAACCAAAGGTGCTCCCAATCACCAATCTGGATAGATTTGGAGTATTTCACATTTTGGAGTTCTAGATAATGTAGTAGTGGTAGTAGTAGTAGTAGGAATAATATCCCTCTTCTTCTAATTCAGGACTCTATTTATAATAATCCTGGAGTATATTTACCTGTCTAAACGTATCTCTCCCTATGAACCATCTAGGAATCTAAGATCGTCTGGGGGAGGCCCTGTTCTCTTCGCAGGGACAAGAGACAGGGCCTTCTCAGTGATGGCCCCTCGGCTGTGGAACTCCTTCCTTAGGGATATTAGATCGGCCCCCTTCCTCCTGACCTTCCGAAAACAAGTAAAAACCTGACTCTTTGAACAAGCCTTTGGAAATGCAGTGCAAGAGTCAAACACGGAATATGTAAGGTTGAAACATGGAACAGCTGAGACGATGTACTGGAAAGTGAGATTAACAGGAAGCCATTAGTTATTATATGTTTTAATAGTTTTTGTATGGATTTTATAATGTTGTTTTAAAAGGAAAAGGTTGGAAACCTGGCGGGAAGAGAGGAAGGCACGTTCCCTCCCAAATAACCTATTGAGGGCATTACTCACACCAGGCCTGGGCAACCTTGGGCCCTCCCTCCAGGTGTTTTGGGCTTCAATTCCCACCTTCCTAACAGCCTCGGGCCCTTCCTTTCCCCCTCAGTCGCTTAGGCTGTTAGGAATGGTGGGAGTTGAAGTCCAAAACACCTGGAGGGAGGGCTCAAGTTTGCCCAGGCCTGTGCTACACGATCCAGGCCTATCTTTACAGTCCAATTCTACCCATCTTTCCTAGGGTCACTCGGGATGTGTCGATATTATAGATTGATGGCTACGGCTCCATATTTTTGGAATGATGGAAGTGGTAGTTTTTCCAGCGGCATCGACCCCTTTTCCGAGCCGCCTGCGTCCCTCATCACACTAGAGGAAAAAATCCACTTAAATCTGTTTTCTGCCTCCTGCAGACTTCTGGGGTTTGTAGTTTAGGGAGGAGCCTTTAACAGCCTCACTAAACTACAAACCCCAGAATTCTGCAGGAGGCAGAAACCGGATTGTAAGTGGATTTTTTTCCCTCTATTGTGATGCGGCCTTGGGAGCGAGCCGGTCCCCTCGGGGTCCCTCCGAAGGCTTTATGGCCTTGCTGCAGGAAGGTGGGCAGGCGAGGCCACAATGGGCAGGAAATGGGCCGCCAGCGCTTCCAAGACAATGGCCGCCTCGTTAAAGCGGAGCGACAGAGCCTCCTTTCCCTGGGCAAGCCAATCAAACAAGAGCAAAGCGCCGTAAAAGCCACGCCGACAAACGCCCCGCAGGAACCGCGCCAGGAGACCCCCAAGACCGAGGGGAACCCATGCCCTTTGGCAACATTAGGACTGCCCTGGCTCCACGCTATGGGGCCACAGGAGTTGTAGTTTTACGAGGTCTTCTCTGCTCAAGAGACATGATGGAGCCTTACCAAACTACAACTCCCAGGACGCCATAGCACCGAGCCAGGGCAGTTCAACACTGGCCAATACACACACTTTGCAGCCTCAAATATTAGCCTTGTTTCTGGATATAATTGACCTGCTGCTTCCAATGTGGCACCAGTTTTTTCCATCCATTTTAATTTTTGACACACAGAACATATACATATACCACTCGTCTGCTTGCCCATAGAAAACCATAAATTCTAAGAAACTATAATAATAGAGGGATAGCATAACTTCCCTGGATCTAGACACTATACTAATATCTAGGAGTATAGTGTCTAAGTCCAGGGAAGTCATGCTAACTCTCGATTCTGTCTTGGTCAGACCACACCTGGAATACTGTGTTCAATTCTGGGCACCACAATTGAAGAGAGATATTGACAAGCTGGAATGGTTCCAAGGAGGGTGACTAAAATGATCAAGGGTCTGGAGAACAAGCCCAGTGAGGAGTGGCTTAAAAAGCTGGACATGTTTAGCCTGAAGAAGAGAAGGCTGAGAGGAGACATGATAGCTATGTGTAAATACGTGAGAGACAATGGCTTCAAACTACAAGAAAAGAGATTCCATTTGAACATTAGGAAGAACTTCCTGACTGTAAGAGCCATTCAGCAGTGGAACTCTCTGCCCTGGAGTGTGGTGGAGGCGCCTTCTTTGGAGGCTTTTACACAGAGGCTGGATGGATATATGTCGGGGTGCTTTGAATGCGATTTTCCTGCTTCTTGGCAGGAGGTTGGACTGGATGGCCCATGAGGTCTCTTCTAACTCTATGATTCTATGATTCTATGAGACTAAACAGTTCCGGCCGAGCTTTCCTCTCCAAAGATATCTCCTTCTATGAACCATAAAGGAGATTAAGATCTTCTGGAGCGAGCCTGCTCTCGGTCCCACCTGCTTCGCAAGTGCAGTTGGTGGGGATGAGTGACAGGGCCTTCTCAGTGGTGGCTCCTTGGCTCTTGAACTCTCTCCCCAGTGAGATTAGATTTTCACCCTCCTTCCTGGCCTTTAGAAAAAGAACAAAGCCATGGTGATGCAGTACAAGAAGCCAACATGGTATATGTACAATCAAGATTTGGAATGGCCCAGTCTACAAGTTGGATAATGTGATTTTAATGCTTTTATTAGGTGTTTTAATTCTTCTATTTCGTATTTTAAATGTCCTTATATCTTATCTTATGGTGAATTATCCTACTGATTTATGCTAGTCATATGTTGTTGATCTTTTTGTGTGTGTGTGTCAGGAGCAACTTGAGAAACTGCAAGTTGCTTCTGGTGTGAGAGAATTGGCCATCTGCAAGGACGTTGCCCAGAGGATGCCCGGATGTTTTGATGTTTTACCATCCTTGAGGGAGGCTTCTCTCATGTCCCCGCATGGAGAGCTCAAGCTAATAAAGGGAGCTCATCCACGCTCTCCCTGGATTCGAACCTGCGACTTGTCGGTCTTCAGTCCTACCAACACAAGGGTTTAACCCATTGCAGCACTGGGGGCTCCATGCTGTTGATTGAGTTTTGTTTTATGTATGTAAGGTATTGAATTTTGCCATTATTTTTATGTAAACCACTTTGCGTCCCCCCAGGGATGAAAAAAGTGATATATAAATACTGTAAACAAACAAACAAACAAACAAACTAGAGCTGATGATGTTGTGTTGTCGAAGGCTGGAATCACGGGGTTGCTGTGAGTTTTTCAGGCTGTATAACCATGTTCCGGAAGCATTCTCTCCTGACGTTTTGCCCACATCTATGACAGACTTCCTCAGAGGTTTAGGGGTCTACTGAAAACTAGACAAGGGAGGTTTATATCTGTAGAATGTCTAGGATGAGAGAAAGAACGCTTGCCTGCTTGAGGCAAGTGTGAATGTTGTGATGGGCCATTGGATAGAGTCGGTGCTGTCTATCCAATGCTGTTTTCTGAATCAGCACCCCAAATAACCCCAGGAACAGGCCTGTAATCCAAGACACCAACCCTTAGACAACACATGTCTTTTTGTGGTGCTTTGCAATAGAACTGGAAAGGAAGAAGTGCATTTTACACATCCATGATATTGTCACTTTTTCAAAGTTCTTGTGAGGACAATTGTAAACATTTCACCTATTTCAAATTGTTGCTTTCATGGAAGTAATCTTCAGGGGTGATATGACTCAGCAAAGTTCTTTTGGATGCTAAAACCCTTCATTTCAGCTGGGCAAGGTTTAGTGTCTTTTTGGCACCTAATAATTAGGCAAATAAATGGGCCTTAGAGCAAATTAAGCTATGTTCTCAATAGAAACCATCATGCAGAAGTGAAGGCAGTTGGACATAATTGGGAGATACTATGAAACAGCAATTGACACACATCAGAAATAGATTCATTGTTGGAAATAGCGACCTTCTCAAGCCTTCACTAGTTATTTCTTATGTCTATAATTCAGATTGCTTACTGTATTGTATATGTATGTGTTGGTATGCAATTTTACCTTAACTTTTTGTTGTGGGAGGGACTACAGACCATGTGATCAAAACTGGGCTTGTTCAGGACTCAGACTCCATTTTAGAACATTCAGTTTAGGTTTCAGGAAGAACTGTATGCTTCAGACTTCAATGCAAGAACAGTATGTTGTACCAAAGCCATTAGACTCCACTGGAGTATGGACTGTTGATTCCAAGAATGATGCCCTGTGTTACTTACACACACAGAAACCACTTCAAATCTACTTGTAAATGGATTGATAAGCAAAGTATCTGTATACTGAATACATGAAGTTTGAGAGTAAACCAACTATGTTACTTTTAAAGAAGTCTACTTATTTTTGGCTCTTGTGGGTATGATTTAAAAGCAAATATATTTTAAGGGAGAGTAGTTTGAGTTCCCGATGGCACAGTGGGTTAACTCATTGAGCTGCTGAACTTGCTGACCGAAAGGTCACAGGTTTGAATCCGAGGAATGGCGTGAGCTCCCACTGTTAGCCCCAGCTTCTGCTAACCTAGCAGTTCAAAAACATGCAAATGTGAGTAGATCAATAGGTACCCTCCGGCGGGAAGGTAACGGCACTCCATGCAGTCATGCCAGTCACATGGAGTCATGCCGGCCACATGACCTTGGAAGTGTCTACGAACAACTCTGGCTCTTCGGCTTAGAAATTGAGATGAGCACCACCACCCAGAGTTGGATATGAGTGGACTTAATGTCAGGGGAAAACCTTTACCTTTACCTTTACTTAGATGTTTTTTGGGCAACTTAAATGCTGCTGGTTGTGTGTGTGCGTGCGCCTGTGTTTGTGCATTGGCATATTTTTGTCCCTAACAGAATAAAGACATATCTAGGTACATCAGCTTAACAGCTGAGAAACCTAGTTGCCTTGCATGAATGCTGGTGGATGACATTTCCCCAAAAGGTTATGACTTTAAATGGTCATGCTTTTTACCAAGAGGTTTTGGTATCATTTTTCAAAAGTTGTGACTTCTAACAAGGTCATGTCTTTCCAAAGATCATAAAATCTCCAACAGGTTCTGTAGATTTCCATTTTCCAAAAGTCATCAAGTCCCTATAAGTAAAATCTGACTTAATGGCAAATAACAAGTTTTGATGTAGTGAAGCAAACGGGTCTACACTGCAACTGAATCCTCTTTGAAGTGCAAAGAAACCAGGAAAGAAGGGAAAAATGGAAGGGGTTCAAAATAAAGAATTCTCAATAAAACTGAGGCCATGGCCAATAGTTTAGGTTCTGCAAAGTGCATTAGCATTAAGATATCTTTACTATCAATAGATCAAGATTTGTGTTGTGGGCCTGATCTGCACAGTGCTTAAGCTATAACACTTTTCTCACCTGAATTGCACAGTTTGCAGACCCACTGATCATTAATTGCTGGACTGCTAGTTTTTCATGGGACATTTCCAAAGAGGGATTTTATACCTTGGGAGTTGCAGCTTTGCTAAGGAGAGGAGAGAAGTGGTGGGTTTATTGCCTTTGTTTTGTTTCTGTCTTTCTGATGCCCTGGGAAGATTTTATGTCATGTCCTTCCCCATTCAAAAGCCCCATTTGAAGTGACTTGTAGGTCAGGATATAGGGAGTTCCTGTGGGAGTTAATTTGAAAAGTGGAAGAAAGTGTCTCTCAGGCCAAAGTATAGAGACTGGCGCCAACTGGGAATGAGATTGAAAAGGCATTGAGAATTCAGCAAAGTGTCTTTCCAAGTAACCCCCTCAAACACAATTTTTGAAGGAAAATCCAATATGATTCAAAGTAACAATCCCATAATGAAAGCCATTTATTCCTGCAGTCGTATTAAGGAATGAGTCTAATATCAGGGGCCTTAGTCCAGAGTTTGGCTCAGCGCGGACTTCTCCTGAACCCAAGTCTTCATTTCAGCTCAGCCAGTCCTTTGTTCTTGGCCTAACAAGAACAAAAGAAGGAATGAAAAGGTACAAATACATTTTCACTTAATTTTATACCTTACTTTTCTGTCTTAATGCAGTTTCTACCAAAAGAAACATAATAAATAAAAGTGTGTGTTGAGTCAAAGGGAGAGGATGGTTGTAGAAGGCTTTCATGACCGGAATCAGTGGGTTGCTGTGAGTTTTCTGAGCTGTATGACCATGTTCCAGAAGCATTCTCTCCTGATGTTTCACCCACATCTATGGCAGGCATCCTCAGAGGTTGTAAGGTCTGTTGGAAACTAGGCAAGTAAGGTTTATATTTCTGTGGAATGTCCAGGGTGAGAGAAAGAACTCTTGTCTGCCTGAAGCAAGTGTGAATGTTGGCCACCTTGATTAGCTATGAATAGTCTGGCAGCTTCAAAGTCTTGCTGTTTCCTGCCTGGGGGAATCCTTTGTTGGGAGGTGTTAACTCGCCCTGTTAAATCTCCTGCTTCTGAGTGTTGTTCTTTTTTACTGTTCTGATTTTAGAGTTTTTTAAAATACTGAAAATACTGATAGCCAGATTGTGTTAGCATCTTCTAACAAAGGATTCCCCCAGGCAGGAAGCAGCCAGGCTTTGAAGCTGCAAGGCTATATGACAATGTTCCAGAAGAATTCTCTCCTGATGGTTCACCTACATCTATGGCAGGCATCCTCAAGCTGGCCAATTGCAACATTCACATGCCTCAGGGCTGACAAGAGTTTTTTCTCCCACCCTGGACATCCCACAGATATATAGATCCCACTTGTCTAGTTTCCAAAAGACTTCACAATCTCTGAGGATGCCTGCCATAGATGTGAGAGAATGCTTCTGGAATATGGCCAGACAGCCCGGAAAACTCACAGCAACCTGGAGAGGATGTTGTTTTACTATTCTACTTTCATCCTTCCTTGCATTCTTGTATTAAGAAGACCTAAAAACAGTTGTGTGGGCAGAAACCAAGTCTTGCGACTGATTCAATTACCAGAAAATTGATGGGAGGAGGATTTAGAGCAGGCACGTGCAAACTTGGGCCCTCCAGGTATTTTTGAACTCCATCTCCCACCATTCCTAACAGCCTCAGGTCCTTTCCTTTCCCCCCTAAGCCTTGAGCCATTGAGAGCCGGGCAGGTGATTCTCTGGAGCAGGACAGGGCAAACGTGGGCCTTCCGGGTGTTTTGGACTCCAACTCCCACCATTCCTAACAGCCTCAGGCCCTTTCCGCTTAAGCGGCTGAGGGGGAAAAGGAAGGGGCTAGAGACTGTTAGGAATAGTGGGAGTTGGAGTCCAAAACACCCGGAGGGCCCAAGTTTGCACATGCCTGGTTTAGGGTTTCGACTGGACCATTCATATATTATGGGTTTGCTCTTGGCTCTGTTCTAAAGGGGGCAACACCCTTGAAAGGGCCTTCTCAATCAACCAATGGCTGCCCTCTGTTCTTTGTTTTGACTGGCATTGATATGTAGAGAAATCTGTGCTTGAGATGAGGCCAGAGGAAACCGAAGCTGGAAGGAGTTCTGCCGAAGCTGAGATCATGGAAGGACCGGGTAAGTTGTGGCCTGAGGGATTCCTCCCAGGGGCCTCTGCTCCCTGGCTGCCTTGGGGATGCTGGGAGAGGCGCGGGCCCATTTCCTCCTCCGCGCCCGACGGCTTTGATGGAGGTGCAAACATCTGGGCCCGGCTTGGCATCAAGGAGCCGCATCCCAGCAATTCGCATCCCAGGCCTGTCCCCGGGCCGCGTTCTGATATGGCCGCAGGGAGCCAATCAGGGGGGAGAGCCCAAGACATCAAAGGGAGCTCCCTCCAATCAGGGCAGCCCCCTGCCGGCACTGTGATGTCACCAGGGGGGTATTTACGGGGGGGAGGCCGCAGCAACCCCCGCCTGAACAGTAGCCAGAGGCGCCGGGCGGAGGTCAAGTGGAATTAACCCCTCCGGTGCGGGAGAGCCCTCCCTCGGAAAGCCCTCCCCTGGCGGGCGGCAGGATCACCCCGCCAAGCCCCGAGGACGGCCAAGCTGGAGACTGCGGCCGGGATGGCGACTCCGAGCCCCGACAGCGCCGGCAAGAGCCTGCAGTACCGCGTGGATCACCTGCTGAGCGCCGTGGAAAACGAGCTGCAGGCCGGCAGCGAGAAGGGCGACCCCACCGAGAGGGAGCTGCGCGTCAGCCTCGAGGACGGAGAGCTGTGGCTCCGCTTCAAGGAGCTCACCAACGAGATGATCGTCACCAAGAACGGCAGGTAAGAGGAGGAGGAGGAAAGGCGGGAGGGGGAGAGAGGGGCACTACAGGGCAGAGAGACGCTCAGGGGGCAGCCACACTGGAAAAGGAAGGAAGGAAGGCCCCTCGACGACGCCGGAATTGCGTCCCACATTATCTCCATTGAACTGGGTTATTTGAGGGCCCTTCCACACAGCCCCGTATCCCAGAATATCAAGGCAGAAGATCCCACAATATCTGCTTTGAACTGGGGTATCTGAGTCCACGCTCACATAATGTGGGATTTTCTGCCTTGATATTCTGGGATATAGGGCTGTGTGGAAGGGCCCTCAGAGCTAGGGAGGTCTGGGAAGTTGGAGCTTCGCTGGAGCCTTCTCCGCCAAAAAGGACCTGCATGCATGGATCCATGGCAGCTAAAGTGGCATCACATTGAGTTCCATCTACAGTTGTATAGGCACCCTTTGATCTCCTTTGGCTTTCCCTAGGATTCGCCCAAAGCTAGTGGAGAGAGAAGCTGTGCTCCAGATTTACGAGTCAAAACCTCCTCCTCTTTCCTGTCTAGTCATTGAGGTTGCAAGTGGGCGCCCTTCTCTCCCAAAGCGACTTCCCCACTCCCGTGTCTCTCTCTGTTTCTCTGGATGACTCCGTTTCTCTTTGACCGCCTTCTCCCCTTGTTGTTGTGGGCCTTCAGCTTGCCTAAGTGGAGCCCCCTTGGCGCAATGGGTTTAACAGTGGTGCTCAACCTGTAGGTCCTCAGGTGTTTTGGCCTTCAACTCCCCAGAAATTTCAACAGCTGGTAAACTGGCTAGGATTTCATGGACTTGTAAGGCAAAACGCCTAAGGACCCACAGGATGAGAATCACTGGGTTAAGTACCACCTTGTGCTGACAGAAAGGTGGCAGTTCGAATCCGGAGAGCATAGTGAGCTCCCGTCTGTCAGCTCTAGCTTCTCATGCGAGAAGCCTTTCAGAGGATGGTAAAATATATGGGCGGCCCCTGGGCAACGTCCTTGCAGACAGCCAATACTCTCACATCGGAAGCAACTTGAAGTTTCTCAAGTCGCTCCTGACACGGAAAAAAGAGCATGCCTAAGAAGTTGCCTCCATCCATTTTCTAGGGTTTCAGAAGTAGTTTAGCCAGGTCTTTCTTCTGAAATGTAGCTTGCAGCACCCGGTTTGATCTCCTAAGAATTCCCCAGGACTTCCAAGGTCAGAAGCTAACTCTGATGGCATTGGTTTCCTCTTCCCTCTTTGACCCATAAACTTCTCCTGCCCCCTCCATTTCTTTCAGTATTTCCCCCCTTCATTTCTATACCCCAAAAGTTTGCATTGCTTAATTTTTTTCACTGTGGCCAACACACATTTTGATGCCTCAAATGTTAGCGCTGTTTCTGGGTATGTTTGACCTGCTGATTCCTCTTTGCCCCTTCCGCCGGGTCCCTCCAGAGTAGGCATGGGCAAACGCCCGGATGTTTTGGACTTCAACTCCCACAATTCCTGACAACCTCAGGCCTTTTCCTTTTCTCCCTCAGCCGCTGAAGCGGGAACGTTTGCCCCTGGCTGCTCCAGAGAATCACCTGCCCGGCCCTCAATGGCTCAAGGCATTCCTCGCCAAACCCATCGCTGTCGGTGGGGCCTTCTCAACCTCACCTTTCCCGTTGTTCTATCTCCAATCTTGATCTATCAGAAGGCGAACTGACCTCTTTTGGTATGGGAGACTGCCGTGGAGAAAGGGATCTCCCCCTTCCTGCAATCCAAGCACAGAATCAAGTGTCTTTGGATTCCAAAATTGGGGTGGAAAATTATTCTCATCCGAGCTGAAAATCCTAGCGCCATGTTTTCACTTCTTCAGAACTCCGCTCCTATTCCAAGGCCACGCCATGCATTTCAGGCAAGGGACCCTCAGAGGTGCCACTTCCTAACCTGGAAGGAGATTGATATCTCACATTTTTATAGTAAATACTTGGAGCGATCTCAGTGTAGTTTTTTTCCGTGTCAGGAGCAACTTGAGCAACTGCAAGTCGCTTCTGGTGTGAGAGAATAGGCCACCTGCAAAGACACTGCCCAGGGGAACGCCTGGATAGTTTGATGTTTTACCATCCTTGTGGGAGGCTTCCCTCATGTCCCCGCATGGGGAGCTGGAGCTGACAGAGGGAGCTCATCCGCGCTCTCCCCGAATTCGAACCTCCGACCTGTCTGTCTTTAGTTCGGCCGACACAAGGGTTTAACCCACTGCGCCAGTGGAGTTGAATCTCCAGGAAAAATTCTTCAAAAGGTTTGCCTTCCCTTCGGTTTGCGCCCTCTCGTCTTCTTCAGTTTCTTGAACGCAGTTCGATGATGGTTTCCTTCAGTTTGACCAGGCTTTCCTCAAAAATAAAATGTAAATTTCGAGGTTTGTTTTCTAGAACGCGGCTCGGAATCCCTGAAAGGGACAGCAAGCCCTTCTTTCTCCGCCTCTTCGCCTCAAAGTGCGACTCCGCGAGGAGGGCTCCTTCACACCGCCCTCTTCTCAGATCAAAGGGACCAGGAAATGAGCAGACCAAAGGGGACATTTCCCCAGCCCTTCCCGTGGGATCCACTCCCGGGCTTTGAGGGCAAGGCTTGCCCTGAGCTTACACGTCGGGGGTCATTTCCTAAAGGCATTCGCGCCTCATCCCTCCAAGCTACCTATTCCTAAAAACCGATGCCAGGGGTTGATATTGATGTGAACCCACGGGAAGGGAATGGGCTTCCACGGAGGTTGGCTTCACTTCCAGATTCTACTCCACTGTTTGCAGGGCATGTACGAGGGGGGAAATCCCATCCTTTCCAATGGAATCAATGTATCTGGACACTGCTTTAACGGCCATAGTTCAATGATAGGGAATCCTGGATCAGCATTATATGAGAACACAGAAATGCTGGACCACCCTAACCACAGCCATGCCAGACTTCTGCAGGAGTCTACCGTGTACCATGCAGCTGTGGACAAGTCTAAGTAGGGACCACCAAAACGCAGCGTTGCCCAAACACGAATCAAGGAACATGAAAGGCACTGCAGACTAAGTCAACCAGAAAAGTCAGCCATAGCAGAGCACCCCATGAACCAACCTGGAGACAGCATATTATGTGAGAACATAGAAATGCTGGACCACGCTAACAACCACCATGCCAGGCTACACAGAGAAGCCACTGAAATCCACAAGCATGTGGACAACTTCAACAGAAAGGAGGAAACCAGAAAATGAACACAATCTGGCTGCCAGTACTGAAAAACTCTAAAATCAGGACAGTACAGAAAGAACAACAGTCAAATAACAGGGGAATTTCAGGCAAGAAACAACCGGGGGCAGCTAATCACCTCCCAACAAAGGATTCCCCCAGGCAGGAAGTATCCAAGCCTTGAAGCTGGAAGGCTATTGCATGATAATCAAGTTGATCAGTTGCAACATTCACACTTGCCTCAAGCAGACAAAAGTTCTTTCTCCCACCCTGGACTTCCCACAGATATATAAATCTCACTTGCCTAGTTTCCATCCCAGCCTCTGAGGATGCCTGCCATAGATGTGGGTGAAACGTCATGCTTCTAGAACATGGCCATAGAGCCCGGAAAACTCACAGCAACCCAGTCCTATAAGGTCTTTTAGCCCTCGTAGCCATAGCGTGTTGGTGCCTTGACAAACTACCAATCCCAGGATTACATACCAGAGCCAGGGCAGTTAAAGTGTTGTCAAAGTGAATTAATTCGACATTGCAGACATACCCTAAGAACTTGCTCTTTGATCCGGGGGAGAAGGGCTCTCTGGGACTCCTACTACACTTCCATATGAAATCCAGAATATCTGCTTTGAACTGGATTATCTGCCAGTGCAGAGTCTTATAATCCAATTTAAAACAGACTTATTTATTCATTACGTATCAAAAGCATTGCATAAATTAGTACAAAACTGATAAAAATAGAAGGCGTACAAGCAGCTAAATGTCTTTTGACCAAAAACGGGCAACATTGACCCGCATTGTCTGTAGCCTCAAACAATTCTTCCTCTGTACATGAAGCAGGACATTGCGGGCAAGCATACAAATGAGGAGTGGTCTGTTTTGCTCCACAGTCGCACACAGCAGATACTCTGGGATCACATCCTGGGATATAGGGCCGTGGAAATCCAGCCTCTCTTTTCTTCGGGAGAGGACACATTAGCAAAACGGTTTGAAAATCCTGGAACACAAACCACAGGCAGAGCCTTGGGGCACCTTAAGGGCAAGGGCTTTCTTTCGGGCGTGTTTGTGGGAGTTTGTCGGCCTCAGTTTCCTGCACGAAAGGCTCTTTCTGTCTGCCTGTCCTTCTGCCTCCTTCCCTTTCCTCCCGCAGGCGCATGTTCCCGGTGCTGAAGGCCAGCGTCTCGGGGCTGGACCCCAACGCCATGTACTCCTTCCTGCTGGACTTCGTGGCGGCCGACAACCACCGCTGGAAGTACGTGAACGGGGAGTGGGTGCCGGGGGGCAAGCCCGAGCCCCAGGCCCCCAGCTGCGTCTACATCCACCCGGACTCGCCCAACTTCGGCGCCCACTGGATGAAGGCGCCCGTCTCCTTCAGCAAGGTCAAGCTCACCAACAAGCTCAACGGAGGCGGACAGGTGAGAAGCACCCTCCCTTCCCACCAGTCGTCCTTCGTATGCAGGCAGGGCTCTTGGGGGTGCAGAGCGTTCCCATCTTGAACACTGGAGAGGGCTCCTGGGGGTTGGGACCACTAGCGGGGTCAGAGAGGTCGCCAAAGACCATCAGAAAACACAGTCTTTTCTGTTGGCCATGGAGTTCCGTGTGGGAAGTTTGGCCCAATTCTATCCTTGGCGGGGTTCAGAATACTCTTTGATTGTAGGTGAACTATAAATACCAGCAACTACAATTCCCAAATGTCAAGGTCTATTTTCTCCAAACTCCACCAGCGTACACATTTGGACATATTGAGTATTAGTACCAACTTTGGTCCAGATCTATCATTGTTTGCGTCTACAGTGCTCTCTGATGTAGGTGAACTACAGCTCCAAAACACAAGGTCAATGCCCACCAAACCCTTCTAGTATTTCCTCTTGGTCATGGGAGTTTTGTGTGCCAACTTTGGTTCAATTCCATCATAGGTGGGGTTCAGAATGCTCTTTGATTGTAGGTGAACTATAAATCCCAGCAGCTATAACTCTCCAATGTCAAGGTCTATTTTCCCCAAACTCCCCCAGTATTCACATTTGGGCATATTGAGGATTTGTGCCAAGTTTGGTCCAGATCTATCATTGTTTGACTCCACAGCGCTTTCTGGTTGTAGGTGAACTACAACTCCAAAACTAAAGGTCAATGCCCACCAAACCCTTCCAGTATTTTCTCATTTTCTGTGTGCCAAGTTTGGTTCAATTCCATCGTTGGTGGAGTTTAGAATGCTCTTTGATTGTAAGTGAACTATAAATCCCAGCAACAACAACTCCTAAATGGCAAAATCAGTCATCCCCCCCCCCCAACCCCACCAGTATTTGTACCAAATTTGATCCAGTAAATGAAAATACATCCTGCATATCAGATATTTACATTACAATTCACAACAGTAGCAAAATTAGAGTTAGGAATTAGCAACGAAAATAATTTTATGGTTGGCGGTCACCACAACATGGGGAACTGTATTAAGGGGTCGTGGCATTACGAAGGTTGAGAAACACTGTTTTAAGGACAGGGTGAAAGATAAGTAAGAAGCAGCACTTGGCTGAAAATCCCTCATCTACAGAACCTTTAAAGCCCCAGGAGCTTTAAAGTTTGATTCTGGCTGCTTGTGACACAAGGGTCATCTAAGAGCAGGTCAGCCTTGTCTCACATTTGAGATTTTGGAAATACAATTGTATCCCCTGCCCAGCCTCAAAATTTCAGAACACACCTTTTTTTGCATATACGCCCGCAGTAAGGCAATTCTATCCAATATTTTTTATCATTTAGTGCAGGAAACATAGTTAGTGTACATTAAACTTTCAGAAAACAAAATTGTCTCTATTTCAGCAAATCACATGAACAATTTTGGGATTTGGGATAAGGGGCGCTCTTCCTTCTTTGCTGATAATTTTGAAGATGGAAAAAGATGGGAAAGCCTATACCTCTGTTTATGTATTGTCTGTCCTTGTTAATTGTATAAGGGCATTGAATGTTTGCCGTATATGTGTTCTGTCATCTGCCCTGAATCCCCTGGGGAGATAGAGTGGAATATAAAGATGATGATGATGATGATTATGATGATTAAAGACATTGGCATTCTTCTAATATCCTGTTTATGTGCTTCGGTATCATCAAGTAAATATGCAGAGGCCTGTGGACCAGCTATTTGCCCCTTTTCTTGACTACTATTGCCACCTCACTCCATTTGTCTGAAGGAAGGTTCTCCATACTTGGGCAATGGGAATACTTTTGGCCTAAGAGGAGTGGTTATCTGTTTGTCTTCTCATATTGAGCATTGCCTGAGAGCTATTCCCAAATGGAGAGTGTTACCTACAGTGGAACTGGGATGGTATTGTGTACTTGTAACACACCTGTTCTTATGGTAAGGACTGCTTCTTGAGTGCCAGACTGTGAGCTATTGCTGCAGATATTAGAGTGACAGTGTGATGTATAGATCGAGACAGAATGGCCATCTGTCAGGGGTGCTTTGAATGTGATTTCCCTGCTTTCCTGGCAGCGGGTTGGATTGGATGGCCCATGGGGTCTCATCCAACTCTATGACTTTATGAGACCTTTTCAGACATAATGACTATGCCAAGTAATTTGAATGAAGCCTGTTGTCCTCTTCCCCAATTTGCACACCGTCATTTGAAGGTGTGAACAAAGTCTGTTTATGTACATACAGCTGTATTTGTATTGTTTCTAGAAGGGGTAACTGTGGTGTGTCTTGTGGCAAAAATATTTTGTGACATCTTAAAGACTAATATGTACCATGGCATAGGCTTTTGTGCCATTTTATTAAACATAAAGTTTTGTAAGCCGGCCAACACAGGATAATATCCGATGCATTTGAGAAACAACAACAACAACAACAACAACAACCTTTATTTGTACCTCACCCCATCTCCCCAAGAGACTTGGGGAAGTTTACAACATGAATAAATACAGAAAGATACATAAAATAAAATAAATACATCACATCAATATAAAAACAAACAACATAAGCCAAAACACAGGTAAACAAAATTAACAATAAAACTATACAACATTAGTTGAAAACACAGTCATTCCTATACGTTAAAAGGGGCCTACTACTCCAGTCAAAAGAGGACTCTGGAATATAAATAAGCATTCAATATCAATTTTGGGGTCTCCAAGGTGGAAGGCTATGACAAGTTTGCCTTAGGGTCACTATAAGTTGGAAACAATTTAAAGGCACACTACAACACATCAACAGAAATGATTTATGCTGTTGAGTTATACCTGTCAGTGTATGTATCTCTCTTTATCTCTGTGTATTTATGTGTCTGTAGTGCCACAAAAATGACTTGGGAGTCTAAATAAAGGCCATGGGTCACATTTTGCCTACAACTGAATTTGTGTCCTTGGTAGCACAAACGTTTATGTTCTTTAGCTATGCTCCTAACGCTATTTTCAACATATATCAATTATCATTCTTTGATGTAGTTTTACATGGTATAACCAGCTAGTTTATGAGCCAAATCTGCATTAGTGTAGACCAGTGTTAAACAATCTACATATCAATTGTAAGAACAGTTAGAGCAGTGGTTCTTGACCTGTGGGTCGCCAGGTGTTTTGGCCTCCAACTCCCAGAAATCCCAGCCAGTTTATTAGCTGTTAGGATTTGTGGGAGTTCTTTTTTTGTCATGTGAGGAGCAACTTGAGAAACTGAAAGTCGCTTCTGGTGTGAGAAAATTGACCATCTGCAAGAACGTTGCCCAGGGGATGACAGGATGTTTTGATGTTTTACCATCCTTGTGGGAGGCTTCTCTCATGTCCCTGCATGGGGAGACGGATCTGACAGAGGGAGCTCATCTGTGCTCTCCCCAGATTCCAACCTACAACCTGTCGGTCTTCTGTCCTGCTGGCACAAGAGTTTAACCCACTGCACCACCAGAGTTGAAGGCCAAAACACCTGGGGACTCATAGGTTGAGAACCACTGAGTTAAAGAATTTGAAAATATATTGTGAAGAGCACTTCCTCTACCCGTCTGGCTCAGAGGATGGACAACTATTGCTGTCCAAATAGCTTTGCATCTTTGCTTTTGTTGTTCTCAGTTTATTTTGGAAGGAAAATAAACAACTTGTAACAGAGACATAGAGTTTGAGCAGAGATTTTTGCACTCACTCAAGACATAATGAGGGGAACTATACAAACAAATTCTAATGGTAAAAGAAGAAATAATAGAGGAAATATTTGAAATGTGGAAAATTGATATGGAAATTGAGAGGGTAGATGTCCAAAGGGAAATAAGAAATATAGTAAAGGAAAAAAATATAATGCACTAAGGGAAGTAAGAAGGAAAATGTTACAAAAATGTATAGAACTCCTGCACAACTTTCATGTTTTTTACTGGGGTAAAGGAGAGGTGTTGGCATGGCTGTAAACAAAGAGGTATGTTTAATCACATGATATCGGAATGTGATAAGATTACAGGTGTCCAGTAGAATTATTGAAGGAGAAATTGATAGAATGTTAAATCTTCAAATAATAATAGACAATAGAAATGTATTACATACCAGGAGTGTATAATGTGCAAAAGGAAAGAGAGGTTGACAAATCGGTAGTGTGTGTACAAATAATTTTAGTGAGAGGTTGGAAAGATTAAACAAAGTGGACTCTGACAAACTGGTATAATTATATAATTAATGTGTTAAATGTGGAAATAACAAATTGTAAATGGAACAATACAGATAAAATAGAAAATGTTATAATAATTAAGAATATTTGGGATCCAGTTAGGAATTACTTAGAGAATGTATTAAGAAGTGGAGTGGAGAAATTGAAAATAAAACTGATATTTCAAATGTAATTTCTGTAGTTTATTGTGCAAACTGTCCAGGGAGAGGGGCAAATGGTGGGAGTGGAGTAAAACAATCAATAAAAATATTTTTTTTAAAGACATAATGATGATAAGGAGTCAAACTGGAAGAATTCTCCTAATCCATAGGAGAAATTTCTCCCCGGTGGCGCAGTGGGTTAAACTCCTGTGCCAGCAGGACTGAAGACTGACAGATCGCAGATTCGAATCCAGGGAGAGGCGGATGAGCTCCCTCTATCAGCTCCATCTCCTCATGTGGGGACATGAGAGAAGCCTCCCACAAGGACGATAAAAACATCAATTCATCCGGGCATCCCCTAGGCAACGTCCTTGCAGACAGCCAATTCTCTCACACCAGAAGCGAATTGCAGTTTCTCAAGTCACTCCTGACATGAAAAAAAAAATTAAAAAAATTATTTGGTTTGACACTTAGCCAAAAATACCATCACTTCAGGTTTACGTTGTTGATATGATGTGCCTTCAAATTTACTCCAACATATGGCAACCCTAACCTAAGTTTGCTTGGCAAGATTTATTCAGGAATTTGCCATTGTCTTCCTTTAAGGTTGAAAGACTGTGTCTTGCCCAAAGTCACCAAATAGGTGTCCAAACTATCCGTAACACTGAGCAGAGATGTGAACATTGGTCTCTTGGAGTAGCAGTCCACACTCAGATCACTACAACACTCAGCTCTGTGCTTTAATTATTTAGCACATTATATGTCTCTATTTTGTTCATACTGAATTGTGTTGGTGAAAGCAAATGTGTGCCTCTTCAGATACTGTCGGTATGGAGCTAATTTCATGATTTGATATGCTGGATAGAGACAAGTATGTTTGCCTGCAAAAGGAACCTCTTTAGTGCACGAGCAGATCAGACAGACATTTCTAACCATAGTTTCCCATTCAACTGGATTGGGGATTTTTGGTTACTAAATTACTAGGGTATCAAAACTATTTTCATATTGTTTAGGAACTTCACTTCTTTCAAAGCTGAAACAAATTTAGATGAACAAGCAATTGTTTTTAGAGATTGTTCTGATTCCTTAGGCCATGAAAAGACCACGCATGTGCGGTGAAACCTCTCACGACCTTCATGGCAATGGGATTTTTCCTCTGAATTTTAGTTTCAATATTTAAAGAGCTAACTGGTCTCTAGAATAGTCCCTTTAAAGTTAGGACTAAATGTGGGGGCAGATTAACTACCTCTACAAACATGAAAGATACTGGTTACCACTGCATGTGCAGCATGGAGACAAAGGGCTTTGTCATATCTTAGTTTGCAACAAGATACTATTTTCCAAATTTTATCCCTTCCTTAAATTAAAAGGAAAAGACAGATCAGATGTTTGGTTTCCCCCTTTTTTTTTTTTTTTTGCAATTTATGTAGCCTAATGTTATTAACTGTATCATCTGGATTTTTAAAAACTTGTGGTATAATATAAATACATTAAGTACTTCTGCCTCAATGCTGACTTATTATCTTTACTTACATTAACAGATTATGCTGAACTCTTTGCACAAATATGAACCTAGGATTCATATAGTGAGAGTGGGTGGCCCTCAGCGGATGATCACCAGCCATTCCTTCCCAGAGACCCAATTTATAGCTGTGACGGCTTACCAAAATGAGGAGGTAGGCACAAAGTCTATTCCTTCTTTTAAGAGTGCAGAAGTGTGTGTGTGTGTGGGGGGGGGGGGGGGATTCTTGGCATAGAAAGAAGGACATTAAGTTGGGATTACATTGACTGTGTTTAAAATAATTTTAAAAGATGCCATAGAAGATATGAGAGCATTGCACACTTCTAGTGAACACTGGGTTGTTTTAAAAGCAGATCAACTGCTGGTCTATCGATTTTAAATATTGAGAAAACTGCCTAAATAAATCAGAAGAGCTCAGCAGGGGTGGAGGTTGCATGGGGGAATTGGGGTAACGATACAAAAGGTTTGCTAGGGTAGACCCTCTTTCACTCAGACTCAGCCCCCCCCCCCAGAACCAAACTTAGTCCCCTCCCCCCAAAACAAAATCCTGGCTACGGGCCTGATGGCTGCATAACAGTATGATAGCCACAATTTAAACCATTTTCTGTAATTTTCCTTATAATATTCTACTTCAAATGTCAAAAGCCTGGAGATAAAGACAGATCAATTAAAGATAGACCTATATATTTGCCATATCTATATCTATATCTATATTAATGATATGTGTTGCTGAAGGCTTTCATGGCCAGAATAGTTGGGTTGCTGTGAGTTTTCTGGGCGGTATGGCCATGTTCCAGAAGCATTTTCTCCTGACATTTACCCACATTTATGGCAGGCGTCCTCAGAGGTTGTGAGGTCAAGGTCTGTTGGAAACTTGGCAAGTGATGTTTATATATCTATGGAATGTCCAGGGCGGGAGGCAAGTGTGAATGTTGCAATTGGCTAGCTTGATTAGCATTGAATGGCCTTATAGACTCAAAGCTTGGCTGCTTCCTACCTGGAGGAATCCTTTTTTTGAAAACTCAAAAAACAGGGGAATTCCAGACAGGAAACAATTCGGGCCAGCTAACATCTCCCAACAACCTCAGAGGATGCCTGCCATAGATGTGGGCAAAACATCAGGAAAGAATGCTTCTGAAACATGGCCATTCAACCTGGAAAACTCAACAGCAACCCTATATATGATATATCTGAGGAAGTTTAAATTGAATCAAATTCAATTATTGTTGATAACTTTTAAAATTTACTTTTACCCATCACAAGCAATAAGAAACGTCAAGCCAAATCACCGATCAGTCTTCTGTTAATTCATAGCAGAACAACACTTCTCATTTTATATAGGAGATTTCAAATTGTTGTGCTTCCTTTAAGTGAGAGGGGGGGGAAAGAGGAAAATATGTGATCTCATGTTGTGTCTCTTGTTGTGTCTCTTGCCTTTGCAGTAATTGAAAAGATATTAACAACATGTTTGACCAATATGTTCCTCTATAGCCATGGTTAATATATCCTTGTGTTGTGTCTTTTCTCCCAGAAACCTGAAACTTTTTATAACTCTGTTTAGGGCACTCCTCCCTTATTTACTTCCTTAATAGGATAATAAAAGCAAGCATCTAAAGGGGGAAATTGAAGTGAAAGATCTCTTTCAAAGCATGCTCTTGTATGTGTGAGTCGTTCAAGTGGTGCTTTAGTAATTTCATTATAAAATTAGTGCAATTGCAGAAATGTTGCATGGCGGTTTTATAAAAATTGATATTTGGATTTGAGATGTTTTGTTTGTGTTTTCTAGATAACAGCTTTAAAAATTAAGTACAACCCCTTTGCAAAAGCTTTTCTTGATGCAAAAGAAAGGTGAGAAATGTGGCCTGCTTTTAGTTGAATTTACAAAGCACATTCCTTCAAGGTATTCAGTCTTTTGGGCTAACAAAATATGATTTTTTTGACAGAAGTGATCACAAGGACATGATGGATGAAGTGGGAGATGGCCAGCAGCCGGGGTATTCACAACGTATGTCTAAGCTCTCTTCTGAAAATTATTATATAATATATCATCACTATCAGTTCTGCCTTGCTCAGGTATCCTTTTTGCTATGTATCTAAGGATGTTTTTCATTAGTAAAATACAGATCTAAGTATTTATACAGATATCCCTTTATTCATATCAGATTCATTATTTTTGGGGTTTTTTTGGGTCAAGCAATATATTTTATGCATTTTTAGATCTGTGATAAAATTTAAACATTGTGTACATCCTCTGAAAAAAAAGGAGGTTATCCATGTTAAGAAATAGGCAAGCAGACATATCCTTTTGAAATGGACATTAAAACTTTTATTGCTTTAACCATTTAGATTTGCACTTAAAAAGAGCATTCTATGTGTCTCATGGAAACATTCACATCCATGGAAGTTAAATGGGCTGAGTTAAATGAGTTTACTACCCCAAATAAATAAAAATCCAGAATCCTACAAGAATGTAACTTAGTACTAATTCTGGAATATTCTCATTGCTTCAGAGCTCATGGAGCCTTGGTCGCACAAAATTCTGCATTATTTAAGCTTGATTAAATTAATGAATAGTGTTAGAAATGCTAGTGAAAATCATTTCTTTATGGCATTTCTCCATCACCTCCTGATTATTTATTTAATTGTCACAAGAGGCCATCTGGATATTGTTCATAGTTCTGAATGAGAAAAGAAGAGGTGTGAGTGGTGTGGTTCTTCTCCCTCTGTAATAGAATTATAGAATCATAGAATCATAGAGTTGGAAGAGACCTTGTTGGCTATCCAGTCCTGAAGCAGGAAAATCGCATACAAAACACCCCCAACAGATGGCCATCCAGCCTCTGTTTAAAAGCCTCTAAAGAAGGAGCCTCCCCCACATTCCAGGGCAGAGAGTTCCACTGCTGAACATCTCTCACAGTTAGGAAGTTCTTCCTAATGTTCAGGTGGAATCTCCTTTCCTGTTGTTTGAAGCCATTGTTCTGTGCCCTAGTCTCCAGGGCAGCAGACAACAAGCTTGCTCCTTTCTCCTTATGACTTCCCCTCACATATTTATACATGGCCATCTAGTAGGTTGTGTTAGATAATGATGCTGCACTTTCTTAATGATATGGCACTGCATCATAGAGGTAAGTATTCCTGCCAAGGGAGTAGAGTTGAGAGCGTAGCCACAATGAAGGAATGTTTGTATTTCTTCATTGAATAAGCAGTTTTCATCCTTTGATGTTCCTGAACAATAAGAGTTTATTGCCATCTTGGACAGACCATATTGTTATATGTTAGCAGGGTGAAAGTTTCCTTCTTCTTAAAGTAGGTGGTTGGCTGATTCCTGGCACAGGGACTCTGTGTCCTCCTACCAATCCTCACACACAATTTGGAGCACCTCTGTCACTGTCGTCTGCCCACAGTTGTGAAAGATATTCATCTCTGAGGAATCATCGCTCAGCTCCTTATCCAAATCCATACACTCATAGAACCAGTTCTCCAAGTAGGTGGTTTGTATTGTCCTCTTGTTTTTTGATGTAATAGGAAGTTGACTAGCAGATTAAATGTAGATAATGGGCAAACAAGGTGATTTAGGAATGCTTCGTATTGTTGACTGCTGAGAAATACATTTAAAAAAAAAACATAGTGAACTTGGCAATGGACTGGAGGCAGCCATGTAGACAACATGGCAGATTTAAGGAGATATCATTAGATCATCTATGGAGCCAGTATGAGTGATCTCATAGTTTTAAAAACATTTCCTCTTTGTTTAAGTTTTGAAATATGTTCACAAGTCATGATTACTTATGAATAAATAATTAAATGGAATGATTTAATGTTCATCTTCTTTAGGAATGCTGTTTTATCTAGTTACTATTAGTTCTTGCTTGAGGAAAATTCTGAATTTTATTAACAGCCTTGCTGAGATCTTACAGACTGAGGACTTGGCTTGACAGAATCAATACATCTGTAATGCAGACTTCCCCCCTATTTTCCTAGTATTACTGTGTTTTTCACATGCCATGTCATCTCATGATATGTTCAAAGTATGAGTTTCAGTTTCATACAACACTTTCAGTTTTGTCATGTTGCTTTCTAGTGGAATGGACTTTGACTATGGCAATGAGATAGAGCCTCTTTTTAATATAGCTGGGTTTTTAATATAGTTTTATCATGTACTGTTGTTTTTATGAGTTGTTAGAAATGCTTTGTGTTGTTTTATTTACATGTATTTGAGTTTGTATTGTCCTACGTTTGAATGGCATTGAATTGTCCCCAACTGTTAGCTGCTCTGAGTCCCTCCATGAGGGAGAGAGGGCAGGGTATAAAACGAAGTAAGTAAGTAAGTAAATAAATAAATAAAATAGTGCAAAATTGCTTAAAATAAATTCATAAAGTGGGACATACTTCCAAGTATGTGTGCTCACATGC
Organism: Anolis sagrei; assembly: GCF_037176765.1. Lineage (NCBI taxonomy): Eukaryota > Metazoa > Chordata > Lepidosauria > Squamata > Anolidae > Anolis > Anolis sagrei. Next base: position 64,704,312 of record NC_090021.1, read on the forward strand.
TCAGCTGTATTTCACTTTTAAATTTGCATACTTTAAATTGCATAGGAGTATAATGTAAGACATTTTGTCTCTTATTCCTTAATTCTGTTCAAAGAAGCCTGTTCAGACCTTACATACCATGCTTTATAAGGATATTTCTACACTGCCAAATAATGCAGTGTAGAGGCACATTAGCCTGCATGTGTCCACACAATGCACACAGGCTGGTGCAATTTATCCTGTTCAATTCCTGTGCTGATACCAGTTTCAGCATGGCTGGATGGTGGGGCAAGTGTCTTGGTTCCAAGGTAGTTGACAGCACCCCCTATGCAGCTGTAATCCTGTTCAATTCCTGTGCTGATACCAGTTTCAGCATGGCTGGATGGTGGGGCAAGTGTCTTGGTTCCAAGGTAGTTGACAGCACCCCCTATGCAGCTGTAATACAGCTCCGAACTAATATTTTTCATACTGGCTGGAGCTGCATTTATGGCAGTGCAGAACAGCTCTTAAATCCAGAAGTGACAGATGGATTGATTGGTCACATCTGCTGCCTTCATCCCAGTTTTTAAATAGAAACATTTTAATGACTTTCTGATAAACAAAGATACAGCATCACAAAGATTATTATTTTTCACTTTAAATAGAGACTTCTCTTGTTTTGCAGCCGCTTATGGGGACAGTTCTTCAGCTTGCCTTTCTATGCTTCAGCCACATGACAATTGGTCCAGTTTGGGGGTCCCACCGCCAACAAGTATGTTGCCTATGAGTCACAATACTGGTCCTCCAACCAGCTCCAGGTATTCCTACTTTCATATGCAATAAAACTTTTACATTTTCACAATCTGAAATGAACCTTTTAAAAAAGGAATTTGTTGTCAGTGGCTGTGCAAATCTCATTGAATTGAACAGAAATTCTAGAAGAGCACACTTGCAGTCTAGTTACAAGCTCTGCTAAGACAAGGTTCAGACTGATCTAAAGCCTTGGGATATGGTCAGGGGTTGTAACAAATGGGTTGTTGTTGTTGGTTTTTTAAAAACACATTATAATCTATCTCCTGTCCCAATCTATGTCCCTTGAATTTCTGGGACTGGCATTGACTTTATGAATCCAAGGTGGGGTGGGGGCTTTGTTCCATGTCATGTGAGTTTTTGAAATATACATGGGTAAATTTATATATTTATATTCACTGCCTTGATGAGAGGGAATTTAACCACATTTTGGTCCCTATATTTGGGGCATTATTATGCCCAGGAGCAGGCTTTTTTTTTTTTTTTTTTGCAACAGCAAATCAGTTTGAAATGAGTATTATTGTGATATGTGCCTTCAAGTTATTTCAGACTTAATGGTGGATGAACATATCACAGGGTTTTCTGAGACTGAAAGTGTGTCATTCACACAGTCATCCGCTTTATTTACCTGGCTGAGTAAAAAAAATGAACTCTGCTCTCTAGAATTCAACCCAAACCACTGCACCATATTGCCTTACTAATCAGGTGTTATCAAGGACATTTGAGATCAAATAATTAGAAAAAAATAGGGAGCTTAGTGTGGTGTGGAGGGCTATAGTCCTCCAATGCCTCTAAAGCGTGTCTGCCCTAACCCTTGGCAGCTGGCTTCCCTTGTCTTATGGGCTTCAACTGAAATAGAACTGTTTCCCTTGCAGGATTTTCCAATGATCTACATAGGTAAAGGTAAAGATTTCCCCTGACATTAAATCTAGTTAAGTCCAACTCTGGGAGGTGGTGCTCATTTTCATTTCTAAGCTAAAAGGCCGGCATTGTCCGAAGACGCCTCCTAGATCATGTGGACAGCATAACTGCATGGAGCACCGATACCTTCCCGCAGAAGTCATACGTATTGCTTTATTCACATTTGCATGTTTTTGAACTGCTAGGTTGGCAGAAGCTGGGCCTAGCAGTTGGAGCTCAACTCGCTTCCCGGATTCAAACCACCAACCTTTCAGTTAGGAACTTCAGCAGTTCAGTGGTTTAACCCACTGCACCACCAAGGGGCTCATAATGATTTATATAGGATAGTGAAAATGAGCAAAATAGCAATCTAGTGAGAGCTGCCCCACATTTGTTATTGTATGACTTCCAACAGGGCTCAGGAGGAGCTGTGTTGAGCCGTCGTGTATTCACATCTGTACACCCAGTGGATTCATGACTGAGCCTACTGATTGTACAATATCTAACTTGAATTTTAAAATGTGTTTTTCTTTCTCTTACAGCCAGTATCCCAATTTGTGGTCTGTGAGCAACAGCACCATCTCACCAGTGTCACAAACAAGTGGGGTGTCCAGTGGGATAGGATCCCAATTTTTGCGAGGCTCAGCAACCCATTACCCTGCCCTTTCTCATTCAGTCACTACTGCTTCCTCGGGATCTCCATTGTATGACAGTGGGACACCGACAGACATTGCTGACAGCCAGTATGATGCCTCGGTGCATGCTAGACTTGCTTCCACATGGACACCTGTCACAACTCCTTCTATGTAGACCTTATGAACAGAGACTTTGTTGCTGCTCTAAGATGGTAATCCAGAAGGAAGATTTCAGGAGGGTTGAGGGAAAAATCATGAGGCTAATGGCAAAGTAACTGCACTAATTGCTTTATGGTCCTTTCAGTATTATGATGTATTGATAATGGCACAGACACCTTACAAAAAGAATACACAACCTATTTTGACCATGCAGATTATAATGGAATTGGGTTGCTGTAAGTTTTTCAGGCTATATGGTCATGTTCCAGAAGCATTCTCTCCTGACTGGAATTGCATACTATGCCTGTTTCTATCTTTTAAAAAATATTCCAGAAAGGGAACTATGCATATATACACTTACAATACTAAAATTGATTCACACATTCATGTCTATATCTCTTTTGGATATGTCCAGAAAAGCTTCTGACAAAAATCCCTTGTTGGTCTTAGAGTTCAACAAGACATTTTATTCTTTTTGTTTCACTAGATTGACACAGTTATCTCATCTGAAGTGCTTCATCTGATAATACAGATATTTGTATAAGAAGCTTACGATGAGAAGCATCAAAGCTTTTTCTGCATTTCCAGTTCAATATTAGTAATTTCATCATTTTCATGTTCATGACTGATGACAGCAACATCATGTGTGATGTTGGATAAAATGTTGTAGGTTTACTGCAAAAATGTAACAGTTCAATATGTGTTTCTTATAAGATATGTTTTCTTTAGTAAAGACTCCACCAGATCCATAACGAATGGGTTAGCACACTCCGGGAATAAATCGAAGTCTCATGTTGGATGTTTTTGATATACAAAACCATGGCCTGAACCGATAATTACCTCATCTGATACTTTTTTCATCCTAATTGATTATGGAAAGAAAAAGGGCCTGGCACATTTGGAATAGTGTGTACTGGCTCAAACTGGAATGCTTTCCTTGTTTGAAATACATCAGTGCAATCAGCCTTAAAAAGATGTTACCTGGAAAATATTGAAACCAAATAATAGATGTGCCTTGACCATATCATTACCCTCCAATTTGCAGATCTATGCACCATTCTATGCTTGTTTTCTTGTGACTAACTTGAAATGACAATCAAAAAAGAGCTCTTTCCTGTATAGCAAATACAGTTTTCAAAGTTTTAAAAGCAAGTTCTTTTTTTAAAAAGTGCCTCTATGTACAAGTGACTTTTATTCTTATGCAGTGCAATCATATGCATATTTACTCAGAAGACAGTCCCACTGTACAGAGGGATTTAATTCAAGGTAAATGTGCACAAGACTGCAGCCTGAAAACTGACACAACACACTTAGGACCTTTGTAGATATCTGTTTGTCCACATTTCTATTTGTATATTCTCAGAAGTCACAAGCAATTCATTGAAAAGTGATTACAGTAGAGTCTCACTTATCCAACCTTCACTTATCAATGTCCTGTATTATCCAACAGTCTGCCTCCCGCCTGGATCCACAGCTGTTTCAATACATTGCAATGTTTTGGTCCTAAATTTGTAAATACAGTAATTACTACATAACGTTACCATGTATTGAACTGCTGTTTCTGACGTTTTGTTGTAAAAAATGATGTTTTGGTGCTTAATTTGTAAAATCATAATGTAATTTGATGTTTAATAGGCTTTTCCTTAATCCCTCCTTATTATCCAACATTTTCACTTATCCAACATTCTGCTGGCCTGTTTATGTTCGATAAGTGAGACTCTACTGTATATTTTACCATTATGCATACAGTTGGTGAACATATCACCAATGATCATATAATACAAACTATATTTAGTTCTCTTACCTGCAATTATTTCTGTATAGAAATCTGTCAAGTGTGTGAAACTGTCCTTAACAATAATAATTGGTTGTTTCAGGCTGTTCAAAAGACTGTTATGTGTTTAAAGACATTGTTAAAAATATGCTTGAAATCCAGCCATAAGTAGAGAGTGCACATTTTAAGGGCTTTTTCTTATTTATTTTATGTCAGCATTGACTTTCATATATTTATTTGTTAGGATACTTTTGTATATGTATATATTTTTGCCTGTTTACAGTATATCTTAAGACAATCAACTGCAGAACATGTCATTCAACATTTATGATTGATTCGAATGTGAGGAATGGGTTCTCATTTTGCAAATCTTTTTTTACTTGAGTAGAACTTTGCATCCTCATAGATCTGGAGTCAAAATCTCTTTCCAACCTGTGTAGTCCAGGGCTTAAATTATGCTGTTTATAAGGCAGTACCTAGAAAGACAGCAGAACCATGGCCATTATTTGAGAAACCCCCTTCAGTATTGTAAATAGGTTCTCCTGCTTTGTTATGAAAGCTGAATTCTGTAAAGTAAGTATGCACATTATATTATTGTTTCTTGTGTTAGGTGAAAGTATGTGTACTTGTATTTGTACTCATTTTTAAATGTATTCAGTTAAACTGTGAAACAAAGTAGTAAAGTTTCTTTAATAAACCAAATGCTTAGCTACCTCTTGGTGAAATATTTTATTAATACCACACTAATAGATCATTCTCTTCAAGCACAGGATCCTTCAGAATGCAATAACTGGATGTTATTTTGTAAAGACAGTGACAACAGACCTCCTTCATTTTAAGAACGGAGACCATTGTTCTTGAACCCAAGTCAATCTTTCTGCAGAAGGGGAGTGATAATTACATAGTTCCACTCATTGTGTGTGTAGGCAGAACATTTTCTATTCTTGATTAACTTTTGATTGTGGCTGGATCTGCACTGTCATATAATCCAGATTATCAAAGTAGATAATATGGATTTTATTTGGCAGTGTATGGAGCCATGGTGGCACAGCGGGTTAAATTGCTGAGCTGCTGAACTTGCTGACTAGAATATTGGCAGTTTGAATCCACAAGATGGGGTGAGCTCCTGCTGTCAGCCCTAGCTCCTGACTAGCTCCTCACATTTGTAGTTCAAAAACATGCAAATGTGAGTAGATCAATAGATACCACTTCGGCGGGAAGGTACCTCAGTTCCATGAGGTAATGCCAGCCACATGACTTAGGAGGTGTCTACAGACAACGATGGCTCTTTCGGCTTAGAAATGGAGATGAACACCACACCCCAGAGTCAGATTCAACTAGACCTAATGTCAAGGGGAAATTTTTTACCTTTACCTATGGCAGTGTAGATGGGACCTGTGGTACTTATATGTTGATGATACATAGAATATAAGTCCTTGTGATAATACATAGCCTATAATTACTAGCCAACACAGTAAAGCAACTGAATAAGCACAAATTTTACTGTCTTGCATTCATTGTAACACGTGTGGAAGGAAAGCTCTCTTTACCTAGCTTTCCAAGCAGAGCTGGGCCACATTCCTACCAGTTTTCCTATACTTTTAACTAGATAATCCTGAAACCTCCATGTCTTGGAAAGACAAAAGAAAGTGGACTGTATACTTACTCCCTGTAAGTATCTTGATGTCATGGCCTATGGCTAGTACAATAAACAATTCATTCAACTACTCCCTGTAATCTCTATTGAAGAGGAGTTGGTGTGAGGCATCTTGCACACCGTTTCCTCCTAGTTAACTCCATAATATGAGAGTGAGCATGGTGTAATGCTCACTCTAATGCATGGTGACCTCTGAGGAAGCCTCCCATAGATGCAGGCGAAACGTCAGGAGAAATGCCTCTAGAACATGGCCATATAGCCCGAAAAAACCCACAAGAACTGCATGGTGTAATGGTTTGAGTGTTGAACTAAATCTCCAGTATTCAAATCCCTATTCAACCACATACCCACTGGGTGATGTTGGCGGAATCACACTATCTCAGCCCTTGAGAAAGACAATGAGAGACCTTTTCTGGATCAATATTAGCAAGGAGACTTATGTGAGTTTCAGTCAAAGATTACTTGGAGATACATAGCTAAGTACTACCACTTGCTTATACACCTTAACTTTAAACTGGAAGCTCTCCAGATATAATGTAATTACATAATGTTGCAAATTGTCAAGTCTTTTGGACATATCAGCCCAGATCAAAGCAGAGCAAACCCTATTATTCCCAAGTGCTTCTTAGTCTGTAGAATGAGTAAATCGTGAGAAACAGTGGGTGAAGTCAGAGACTTGTGGTTAGGCATTAATTTAATTGATTTCAGAATACAACAAAACTGAATTAAATAACAAAATACATAGCTATAATGAAAATAATATTTTGAATGTCTGTATTTCTAAGATGGTATTAGTAATTTATGAAACTCCAACAGCTATTGTAAATAACAACCTAGGAAATTCACAGAATACATCCCAAAGTGTGATGAAATGTGTAAGAGAAACTCTCTCTTGTCATTTGAGTGTCAGGAGAGGATCTAGTGATGGACCACTATCACTCTATGGTCACTTGCTATGGCCACTATCTGCTCCACCCCCCAAGATAGTTTACTAGAATTACTTGAGTCACACTACTTGAGTCAACTTCATTTCTGTAATTGCCTGCTCCTAGTTAATTCTCAGCTGAGGCAAGTGAGTTATAATGTCTGGCAAAGTGCATTAGCTGGAAAAAGTTAGTGTCAGATTGGCCTTGGAGACAGTGGTTTGAGTGTTGGCTGACTCTCAAGGACAAGGGTTCCAAGTCCTACTCAGCCATGCAAATCCTTTGGATTGTCTTGGGCAAATCATATTCCCTCAGTCTCAGAGAAAGGCAATGACACCTCCCCCACCCCCGCACGAATTAATATTGACAAGGAAATCCTGTGTTGGATTTACCTTATGATCTCAATTGGTCAGAAATGACTTGAAGACAAATAACAAGAACGCCTATGTTTATTGGTCAATATGCAACTCATCAATCAATAGGCAACTGTGACAAATCTCTGTGTGTGTGTGTCTGGGACCCTCCAGTGGCCTTACAGATTGCCAAAAATGCCCAACCATCCTTGAGAAATTAGATATGTTAAGAGATTCATTTCTGGTTTTGAAACATTGCATGGTCCAGGGACATATTTTGCTCACATTTCATTTCATCATTTCCTCCCTCCTTGATCCCCTTTGTGATTCATATAGTAATGTATAATCAAACAGTCTCCAGCAAAGGATCACCGCCTTGTCGGGGCGCTGGAGCTTGAGCACCTCAATGATGTCATGAGCGAAACCGTGAAGGGCCACCCAAGACGGGACGGTTGTGGCAGAGAGGTCAGACCAAGCGTGATCCCTGGGGAAGGCAATGGCAAACCACTCCAGTATCCTTGCCAAGAAAACTAAATGGACCAGTACAACCAGAGATATGTCGGTATGCCATTGGAAGATGGGACTCCCAGGTCGGAAGATGGCCAAAATGCTACTGGGGAGGAGCAGAGGATAAGTTCAACTAGCCCCAGTTGTGATGACGCAGCTAGCTCAAAGCCGAAAGGAAGGCTAGCGGCCGACGGTACTGGAGGTGAACGACGAATCCGATGCTCTAAAGATCAACACACCATAGGAACCTGGAATGTAAGATCTATGAGCCAGGGCAAATTGGATGTTGTTATTGGTGAGATGTCAAGACTAAAGATAGACATTCTGGGGGTCAGCGAACTGAAATGGACTGGAATGGGCCACTTCACATCAGATGGCCACCAGATCTACTACTGCGGACAAGAGGAACATCGAAGAAATGGAGTAGCCTTCATAATTAATAAGAAATTTGCTAAAGCGGTGCTTGGATACAACCCAAAAAATGACAGAATGATCTCAATTCGAGTGCAAGGAAAGCCTTTCAACATCACAGTGATCCAAATATACGCCCCAACCACAGCTGCTGAAGAAGCAGAAGTAGATCAGTTCTATGAGGATCTGCAGGACCTACTGGATAATACACCAAAAAGAGACATTATTTTCATCACAGGAGACTGGAATGCCAAGGTGGGAAGTCAAATGACAACTGGGATCACAGGCAAGCATGGTCTGGGAGAACAAAATGAAGCGGGACGCAGGCTGATAGAACTCTGCCAGGAAAACTCGCTGTGTATAACGAATACTCTCTTCCAACAACCTAAAAGACGGCTTTATACATGGACCTCACCAGATGGTCAACACCGAAATCAGATTGACTACATCCTTTGCAGCCAAAGGTGGCGGACATCCATCCAGTCGGTGAAAACAAGACCTGGGGCTGACTGTAGCTCAGATCACGAACTTCTTATTGCCCAATTTAGAATAAAACTAAAGAGATCAGGGAAAATACACAGACCAGTTAGATATGATCTCACTAACATTCCTAGCGAATATACAGTGGAAGTGAAGAACAGATTTGAAGGACTAGATTTAGTAAACAGAGTCCCAGAAGAACTATGGACAGAAGTCCGAGACATTGTTCAGGAGGCGGCAACAAAGTACGTCCCAAAGAAAAAGAAAACCAAGAAGGCAAAATGGTTGTCTGCTGAGACACTGGAAGTAGCCCAAGAAAGGAGGAAAGCAAAAGGAAACAGTGAAAAGGGGAGATATGCCCAGTTAAATGCGCAATTCCAGAGGTTAGCCAGAAGAGATAAGGAACTATTTTTAAATAAGCAATGCATGGAAGTGGAAGAAGACAACAGAATAGGAAGGACAAGAGACCTCTTCCAGAAAATTAGAAACATTGGAGGTAAATTTCAGGCAAAAATTGGTATGATAAGAAACAAAGATGGCAGGGACCTAACAGAAGCTGAAGAGATCAAGAGAAGGTGGCGAGACTATACAGAAGATCTGTATAGGAAGGATAACAATATCGAAGATAGCTTTGACGGTGTGGTGAATGAATTAGAACCAGACATCCTGAGGAGTGAGGTTGAATGGGCCTTAAGAAGCATTGCTAACAACAAGGCAGCAGGAGACGACGGGATCCCAGCTGAACTGTTTAAAATCTTAAAAGATGATGCTGTCAAGGTGATGCATGCCATTTGCCAGCAAATATGGAAAACACAAGAATGGCCATCAGACTGGAAAAAATCAACTTATATCCCCATACCAAAAAAGGGAAATGCGAAAGACTGCTCCAACTTCCGTACAGTGGCCCTTATTTCTCATGCCAGTAAGGTAATGCTCAAGATCCTGCAAGGAAGACTCCAGCAATACATGGAGCGAGAGTTGCCAGATGTTCAAGCTGGGTTTAGAAAAGGCAGAGGAACGAGAGACCAGATTGCCAATATCCGCTGGATAATGGAGAAAGGCAGGGAGTTTCAGAAAAACATCTACTTCTGCTTCATTGACTATTCTAAAGCCTTTGACTGTGTGGATCATAATAAATTGTGGCAAGTTCTTGGTGGGATGGGCATCCCAAGCCACCTTGTCTCTCTCCTGAGGAATCTGTACAAGGACCAAGTAGCAACAGTCAGAACTGACCACGGAACAACAGACTGGTTCAAGATTGGGAAAGGTGTACGGCAAGGCTGCATCCTCTCACCCAACCTTTTTAACCTGTATGCAGAACACATCATGCGATGTGCGGGGCTGGATGAATGCAAAGCTGGGGTGAAAATTGCTGGAAGAAACATTAACAACCTCAGATATGCAGATGACACCACTCTGATGGCCGAAAGCGAGGAGGAGCTGAGGAGCCTTCTAATCAAGGTGAAAGAAGAAAGCGCAAAAGCCGGGTTGCAGCTAAACGTCAAAAAAACCAAGATTATGGCAACAAGAATGATTGACAACTGGAAAATAGAGGGAGAAACCGTGGAGGCCGTGACAGACTTTGTATTTCTAGGTGCAAAGATTACTGCAGATGCAGACTGTGGCCAGGAAATCAGGAGACGCTTACTTCTTGGGAGGAGAGCAATGTCCAGTCTCGATAAAATAGTGAAGAGTAGAGACATCAGACTTGCAACAAAGATCCGCCTAGTCAAAGCCATGGTCTTCCCTGTAGTCACCTACGGATGTGAGAGCTGGACCTTAGGGAAGGCTGAGCGGAGGAAGATCGATGCTTTTGAGCTGTGGTGTTGGAGGAAAGTGCTGAGAGTGCCTTGGACTGCGAGAAGATCCAACCAGTCCATCCTCCAGGAAATAAAGCCCGACTGCTCACTGGAGGGAAAGATACTAGAGACAAAGCTGAAGTACTTTGGCCACATCATGAGGAGACAGGAAAGCCTAGAGAAGACAGTTATGCTGGGGAAAGTGGAAGGCAAAAGGAAGAGGGGCCGACCAAGGGCAAGATGGATGGATGGCATCCTTGAAGTGACTGGACTGACCTTGAGGGAGCTGGGGGTGGTAACGGCCGACAGGGAGCTCTGGCGTAGGCTGGTCCATGAGGTCACGAGGAGTCGGAGACGACTGAACGAATGAACAACAATCAAACAGTCTAAGCAATGTAAGTGATACAGTTCAACTCAACAGTCAAATTATTAAAATGACTATTGAGTATTCTTTGTCCTCCACTTCCATATCATTGCATGAGCCCATGTGAAAAAATTCCCTTCCACATTTTCATCTCTGCATCTCCTCCTCCATGATAATTCTGAAGGAGTATCAACGAAGTTGGGTCCTTTGATTTTCTGCCAAAACTTCAGTAGTATAACTGAAAATATGTCTGATTGCTTTGGATCCAATTGTTTTGCTGAAGAGTGGCAACTGATTCTAGCACTCCTTTTCAAGTTGGCTGGATTTTGCAAATGACTCGTCGTGTCTTGACTTTGTTTTGATATTATATACCTGAATCTCCCCTCCTTCCATTTTTTTATGGTAAAACCACATATTCAACTTTTTACTCTTGAGGATAGTACTGATCTTTCCTCTCCTGCAGTTGTTCTCTCAGTTGTTCTCTGAGTTTCCGTAGCTATATCACTTTCTTGGAGAACAAAGCAGAGAGTGTTGTACAACCTGGCCTGCATCTCTAGAATTGCATTTGCCAGTCTAGCTGACTTCTGTACATAAAAAGGATGCTATTTGTTTTGTTTTCCAACTTGACCTTTGCCCCAGTGGTGAGAATTTCTTGGGCTAGTGCTGAAAATAAAAGTGCTGGAATGTTTATGCCATCATATAAGTCCATGAGGTAGACACACTTAGGAACTTGTGTAAACTTCTGATAGCCTTTCTCAAGTAGCAATGTTGTGTAGCTCACAAAATGCATAAAGGAGAACCAGACTGCTGGAGTGGGGGGGGGGGGGGGGGGAGAGCATCTTCTGGACAAATAATAGGTACAATGTTAGCAGTGCGTAAACATGAAATATCCAAGATTATGATGAGGCTTCATAAGATTTACACTACTAGAACTATTTTTTAACATGAGAGAACACATCTTACAAATATTTAGTTCCTTTACAGTGTCTTGGTGGTGAACTCCCTCCAGAATTTGATGATAGAATCCCACTGGAGAACCAACAACAACAACAACAACAAGTTTATTTTTATACCTCACCACCATCTCCCCGAAAGGACTTGGCGCAGCTTACAAGGGGACAAGCCCAAAAATGCAAAGTAAATCATACACAATAAGATAAAGAGAAGACAGAAATCATAATCATCATCATCATCATCATCATAAAAAAAAGTTACAAACACAAGTGCACATTTTAAAATGGTATAATGGCTGAAAGCAGGCCTGTAGCCGGGGGGGGGGGGGGAAGAGGTTTAGGGGTTCAACCCCCCCCCCCCCCCCCCGAATTTTTTCAGGTTAAAAAAAAACCTGGTTTACTCATGAATTTTAACTGGTTAACCAAATCCCTATGCGAAGTCTATGAGACGCAAAAAATTAAGAGTCCCTCCAGAACTGCAAGCACTATCTCAAGCAAATATTGACAACTTATTCACACTGTCATTACTTGCAGCAATAGCTGATGTAGCAAAGCAACCAAGTTAAGGAGGCCACACTTGGTGGAGGTGGTTGACAGGGGCGGAGCTGTTCTTCCACCTGCTGTGCTCTTTGCTTCAGCGTGACCCTAACCCCCCCCCCCAAATTTTCACCGCCCCCCCAAAAATTTCTGGCTACAGCCCTGGCTGAAAGATTAGGTGCTGAATGTGGAGGGATTAGGCAATGTGCAAGCATTCCTAGATAGGGCCCAGGGAAAGTGCAAAATACAATTCCATTCAGTATGGAACACAGCTGGGAGGGTAACATCCTTAGGTATTTACAGTAACAGGATTACAAGTGGGAGGGCCAATGAGAGTGCAAGGGACTATGGCTAGATCAATCAATTCTCTGGTAAACTGCCTACTCAGATGCACAGTGGAACAATCAGGCTTTTAACTCCTTACGGAAAATAGAAAGGGTAGGCACCAATCTGATCTCTTTGGGTAGCGATTTCCAGAGCCGGGGGGCACCCCCAAGAAGGCCCTCTCTCTCATTCCCACCAGCCACGCTTGAGATGGCAGTGGAAGTGAGAGGAGAGGCTCCCCAGATGATGCTAGAGCACATGCTGGTTCGTAGGGGAAGAACCTACAATCATCTAGAGAAGTATTCTTGTTATGAATCTCTAGGTTGACCACAAATCATGAATTTGTGGTCAACTGCTGGTGGAAGTTGATAGTATTGTCACCCTGGAGGATTTAGAAAATCCTACAGGACATACTGATCAAGCCAGTGAATAATCAAATTGCAAAAGTTAAACTTGCACTTTGGAGGGCCAGCTATAAATAGTAAACAAAAGCTCTGCTTGGTGTGCAAGGTTAGTGTTGAAAAGTTTTTGAGTGAAATTTTAGCCAGGGATTAGGAAATTCCAGAAGGCTCCCTTCCATGTATTATTGTATCACCAAATTAAGTGGTTATTTTAATTTTTCAGGTTTGTGATTGATATTAGTGGAATGCAAGGGTATGGTGTAGAACAGGGGTCCTCAAACTACGGCCCGGGGGCCGGATACGGCCCTCCAAGGTCATTTACCCGGCCCTCACTCAGGGTCAACCTAAGTCTGAAATGACTTGAAAGCACACAACAACAACAACAATCCTATCTCATCAGCCAAAAGCGGGCCCACACTTCCCAGTGAAATACTAATAAATTTATATTTGTTAAAATTGTTCTTCCTTTTAAATATTGTATTGTTTTTAAGTGTTTTTTTGCACTACAAATAAGTTATGTGCAGTGTGCATAGGAATTCATTCATGCTTTTTCCAATTACAATCTGGCCCTCCAACAGTTTGGGGGACTGTGACCTGGCCCTCTCTTTAAAAAGTTTGAGGACCCCTGGTGTAGAATTTGTGAACCAAGGCGCAACTGCAACATTAAGAACATAGCTTTAGTTTTAACTTTTCACAGGTCATCCCACAACATTTAATCGCCAGATACCGTTGTGATCAAGCTCTATTTCTAAAACAGAATATTGGCATTTAAAATACACATTTGGGACAGAGCTACCTTGTACTAAGCTATATATGCCTTGTTTATTGCAATGTTTCACTGATCAGTTCATTGTGGATGACAAAAGTAGAATATAAGCAAAGACAGGCAACTGAATTGAAGATTGCAGACCTGAGCAGCTGAACAATCTGACAGTCTGAGTTCATAGTCACTTCTCTATGTATTTTCCCTTATAGGCAAATTCTTCCACCATAGGTGAGGAATGGTATACATCTTTTTGATCGCCTGCCTTGGGAAATAGAAACTGCTAAAATAGGCCAACAAGTGCCTGGACCTCTTCAATCTTTCTGACTGAACAGGATTGGAATTAAACATCCTCAGAAAAATGACCTGTCAAAAATGGAATGCCCTGTTTGTCTGTGTCCAGCCAAAACCATTTAAAATGTTTGAGTCACTTTTATCAACAGCACAAGAGAGGTTATTGTTAAGTTGCCATGAAAAGCAAACTAGTGTCATGTCTATTACATCAGTTTCCCATAATTTGCTATGACCTTTCTCTTTCTTTCAGCAAGACATCCTACTGTCAACTTATTTTTCAACATTCGGATTCTTCATGATCATGGAGTGGTGATTATTTTAGCATAAAGGTTTTAATATAGACATAAATGCCACAGCTAAGAAAAGATCTAACTCTCAGAATTCATCAGCCAGCATGTCCAGTAGCCTTAGAGGTGTGCGAAGCAGCTGAAATCCAATTAGTAATTCATTTTGGAAATTCGGATGGTCCCCAATTCATTTTGTAAAGCAGTGTTTCTCAAACTGTGCTTCTCCAGGTGTTTTTGACTTTAGCTCCCAGAAATTCCAGCCAGCTTACCAGCTGTTAGGAATTGTGGGAGATGAATTCCAAAACATCTGGAGGAGCACAGTTGAGAACCACTGCTGTAAAGATTTGGAGGGGTCCTGTTTCATTTCATAATTTGCATCTCCAAAGCTTTGTAATTGTTTCATTTAAGATTTGTTCCATTAGCGGCAACAGGGTAATTTTCTGTCATTTTTATAGCTATCAGAATGAAACTTGGCACACTTATAGGCAACGTATATGACTTTAAGCCTGCCAAGTTTCAGAACATTTTGATTATCCAGTGATTTTTAGGAAATGTTTTAATTTTTTATTTGTCTTTCTCACCTACTAATTCCATAAAGAAACACAGATGCTTAGGGGAGGAGATCAGCTTTGTAGAAAGCCATGTGATTGGCTGACAAGGAAAAAAACAGCATGCATCTGCCATTGTCTAGAGTAAATCAAGTCTGAAACTAGAAGCAAGATGACTAAATGAGGCTATCATACTTTGACCATATTATAAGGAGGCATACCTCACTGGAAAAGGCAATATTACTTTATAAAATTGATTAAATGGAGGGCATTATGAAAATGCTGGATTGATTTAATCAGGGAAGTATGGGCTGAGGCTGCAAGGCCTGATCAAAGCAGCTGCAGAGGATTTATATAAGTCAAAGTGGACTTCAACACAGCAACAAACAGCAAAAACCTACAGGCCTCAATGACTCTATGGGATGTTGCCATGGCAATAAAGTGGAATTGTAGCACTATATTATGAAAGGGCCTCAAGTTTCCTGCTGTCTAAGGTGATGTTGGTTGCTACTGTGACTCTTATCAGTTCCCTGATTTGTTAGATACAGTCCTTTTTTGTCATACCAAAACAACCTGGGACTAATTATATTTTTAACATGGTTTTTTTTGAAAACCCTTAAAGATGTATGAATGGAGTCTTATAGCAGACTGAACTCAGCCATCTAATTAACAACACAGTGTGAGTGGAAGGTCCCTTGGAAGCCCAGCGTTTGCCCTAAACTATTAAATCAACCTTATATAGAAGAACTCTTATAAAAGCATGAACTTGCAACAACTGGGCAACAAAAATATGTCTTTCAAACAATTTTTCCCATAAAGGGCAAGCAGTTTCTTATCTATGTACATCACACTAATTCTTTGTATCTTGTTCTGGTGTTACATCAAGATGTTTGGGAAATTGGTTCAAAATGTTTTGTCAATGTTTTACAACTTGAAATCACTAAGAACTTGCAACATTTTCTATGTATGAAAATGGGTTTCTCCAACATTGCTGTACTTTATTTAGGACTTATGGTCACTTTCTGACTTTCCTCTGCCCCACCTTAATCTGAAGGATCTCCTTAACATACCAAGAAGCAAATATTAGCTAGATGGTTGCAGCTCATTTCATCACTGGTAAGAACCCATAGGATAACAGAAAGAAGAGATACGACTTTCACTGTGATGGCTCCCTCTTCATGGAACAGGCAGTTAACCATGGCATATATGGTTAGATTCTCCTTTAGAGTATTAAAGACATTCTAAAGAGTGAATTATTCTAAACTGTGTTTAATTGGATTTTATTTTTTTCCTGGTATATTGTTAACTTTAAAAAAATATTATTTAACTGTTTGGAGTTTTGGTTTTGGTTTTACAATATTATTCTGCAAATAACCTTGGGAAAATGGTTTTGAAAGACAGTATGAAATTATTGTACATGAGCCTGCACAGCCACAAGGGAGGGGCAATACAACACATGCTAGCATATAATCTGCATCTAACTCTTAAACTTATGGATATTATGATGTATGAGATATCATGTCAGGAGTGACAAAGAAAAATACAACTGGCATCATAGTTAAATGCAGGGTAAGAACACACATAAAAGCATTCTTAAATCACTATACTGCACAGGATGAGAAATCAAATTTTGGGATGGACTAATATCCTAAAATTAGGAATGATTTGTTATGAAACTTTTTGGATTCCTAGTTGACCAATATTGCAGGAATGTGAGTAGACAAAAGTAATTGATGGCTGATGACTGAGTCTGGAAAAAGTAGTTGACAGCGTTTCATTGCTTGGAAGATGCCATGTAGTTGTGAAAAATTCAAAATAGTTCTTGCTAATAGATCTGCCTCTTTCAAAGCTCAGTGCACAGAAAAGGAGGGGGATCCTAATTTGTTACACATATTTTCTGAAGAGTTTTATTTTTTTAGTGACTAGCTAGATGACTAAACAACCTGTTTTAAAGGTCACCTGCTCCCCACACTTTACAATTAGGCTGCAGTCCTGCAAGAGCAAAGCTCATTGAGTTGGTGTTACTTATTTTAAGGGGGGGGGGGGACAGTAGTGTGCAGTGATTTGAGTGCTGAAGTAGGACTCTGGGATACCTGGGTTTGAATCCCTGTCAGCCATGGAAACCTATGGGCTGACCTTAGACATGTCACTTACAACTTCAGGTAGGGCGATGACAAACCTCTTCTGAATAAATCTTGCTGAAAGGCTATAATGGGATCACCATAAAACAGACTTGATTGGGAAATATATTGTGAGAGAATATGTTGAAAGACTTATGTTGTCAATTTGGGTCTGTATCCTGGTGACATATCCAGGAATAACCTGGATGGGGTTGGTGGGGGGCGTCATACATCCATATGTACTTTTTTTGATACAATGGAAAAGGGTATCAAGTACCACCTCCATCTACATGCTCACCTTTCAAAATGCAACAACAGCCTCGGGAGTAAGCTACAAGGTGTATGAACTAGTTACTCAGAAGTTTAAAAAAACCCGAAATGGCAGTGATGTGGACTTCTGAAGGAAGCTCAGGAAGAGTGGAGGAGAAGTATCCACAATGTGTGAGTTAGGAAAGGATTGGACAGCGTGGTCGAATGCTTTGAGTGTTAGACTAGAAGGCATCTACATTGATGCAGTCTGACATCACTTTAACTGTCATGGTCCAATACTATGGAATCCTGGAAGTTGTAATTTGGTGAAGCATCAGCACCCTTTAGCAAAGAAGGATAGAGACCAGGTAAAGCTACAACTCTCTTGATTCCATGCCATTGAGACATGGCAGTTTGAGTCATGACAGTTCTATTAATTCTTCAGTGTAGGTGCACCTAGGACTCTGGATGACCAGGGTTTGAATTCCACTCGAATACGGAAACCTGTTGGGTGACCTTGGGTATGTCACAAACTCTCAGCCTCAGAAAAAGGCAAAGACAAGGCCCACTGCACACATCTTGACAAGAAAATCTTATGGTAAGTTAGAAATGATTTGAAGACACAGGCAACAACAAGACTTTCGATGTGCAAGTATAGTCAGAAAGAGCAGGAGCCCATCTCTACAAACAATCAGTTCCCCTCCTTGCTATGGTTGCCCACCAAGGAAAACAGTTAAGACAGGTGAAGCAGCCTCCACTACCATCCATAAGTACTTGCTATCTGTTCATGGAATTCCTTTCTATCAGAGGTATGATTGTCTCTCACAATTTTTTCTTTCACAAATCAGTTCTGAGCATATCTATATGCACAAGCTGTGGGGTAATAACTGAGTATTTAATGGATCTTTTGTTGCTGTTTGTTTGTATTTTTATAGATCTTTTTATATTTGTAATTATTAGATGTGTAATTTGAAACTTTAGATATTTATCCCTGTATTTCTATGTAGTTTATGACTGCTCTAAGCTCTTATGGGGAAAGGCTGGCTATAGATCAAATTAACAGCAATAGTAATCATGAACATTTCTTCCATGATAAACTGATTTGTTTGTTCTCAATCATTTATTTTCAACGTTTCCTGCTTCTGCCTCTAGTTAGTTATCTCTCCATAAAGATATTATAACATAAACTTTACCCTATTTCTGCTTTTATGTTTAAAAACCTACTATATGGACTGAAGGATGAGTGGTGAAATTTACCTTACTCTTCTTTTTTAAAGGCGAAGCTGTCTCAAATGAGGAGAGAAAAAAAGAAACAGTTGGTCGACTTCTTGATCCATGTGCTCCCTCTTGTGGACATCATGTTTCATTTCTTGGGAACATGCAAATATGAATTCCAGAGTACTGGATACTTTATGGACATAATGCATTAGCAAAGCTTAGTTGTGCCTGACTCATAAGAAATGTGCAACCTTGGAAGCAGAGATACATGGAAAGTACATTTAGTAGGGTTCAGAGCAGTATTGCAATATGTATATGAATACACAACTTTTAAAATCATCCGCTTTAGTTGCAAAGGGCTCTACATATTGATTAGGGCAAGGTGAGGTTTTTTTGGTCCACCTAAATTTTGATTCATTACATCTTTTCCCAGATGCTGAATTCAAATCAGGGCCATCTCCCCCAGGATATCCAGCGCTACCCAAAGCACCCAATCTAAACCTGCATTGGTTCTCTCCAAAAAGTTTTTTGAAGAGGAGGAAGAATCCCAGGGCTCTTAATATGGGAGGGGCAGCTCCTATGTTAAAAAGCTCAGATAAAGCTATGCACCATATATGGAGCATCTTGAGGAATGAATTCTTATGGGATACTCCGGTACTAGAAAGAGGGGACAGCAATGGAGAGTATTCAGTGGGACCTCAAGCTAGGTACAGTAGTCAGCTAGTCAAGTCTCACCCTCTTTTGCTTCACCTGCTTCCAGAGAAATTGAATAGTGATGCCCTTGATTATATTTTTGCCATATTTTCAGTTGTTCCTATCTAATAAGATTTGCCAGCCTTTTCTAAGAAAAGGCTGACAAATGAAGAGAGGAAATGCAAGTTAAAATTTTGGTTCTGCGTGTTTCAAAAGGGTTCATGGTGTGTGCATGTGCATTATGAATTTCTGCCAATTCACGGTGACCTCAAATTTTTCATAAAGTTTAGTTTGCTTATGCAAAAAAATACTGAGAGATTATTTTGACAGTTCTTTCCTCTAAGTATAATCTGCAGCACCTGGTATTTGTTGGTGATCTTCCATCCAAGTATTAATCAGAGCTGTTCCTGCTTAGCTCCTAAGATCAAACAGAATAATCATATATTTAGCATATGACATAAGCTAAAGTTTATCACAATTTCACCAAGAATAAATGAAGATATAAAAAGATCCAGTAACAATAAACAGTTACAATTGAGTTTATATGTTTTTCAAAATGCAAAATAAGCAAGCTTATTAATGATACCATTTGAATTAAGAATCATCTTCAAGCACAGTAGAAACATTTGCTGGCATTCTATGGATGAACTTCAGTTGCTAAGTAAGATTAACACAACCACAACTCCCTTTTATGATCATAGTGGAAGTCAGAATTATGTTCCAACCACATATTGTGTAACACCCCTCCCAATTCCTGTTTGCTTATTAATAGTGATGTAAGACTGTTCCATAACTGTTTCCATAGTTATGTCCCCTCCTGTTAGCTCCCTTGGAAAAAGCAAGCAAGCAAACAACAAAAACCTCACCTTGTGAACAACACAGCCCCTTACCATGGTCTTTTACATATTGTTAGCGTTCAAAGGGATGCGTGGAAATACCTTCAGTTATTTTCCATTAGCTTGATGTGCTGATTCTATAATGTTCCTAATTCTTTTCCTTGCTAATTGCATGTCATGAAATGGGCCACTAGGTGGCCTCACATACTCACCTGAAACTGATCACACAAGTTACTCATTCTAGCTGTAGAATTAGAGCTTATGAGAAAACTCAAATTCCAATAGGAATCAGATTCATGTAGGTGCTTTATGTATATGTGTAAGTTCCTCTAAGCATATGGGCATATATTTGGGTCTATTAAACAACAGTTGCATTAAGTTTACTGTTGGGATGTGCTCAGCTGTACTTTCATAATCAATTTCATACAGTGGTTTGGTGCATAACTGTTCAAATGGACTGGACTTTTCCCTATATTCTAATCAGGTATCTGTAACTATGACAGTACATAGACCTCCATATTTAACAGATGAGAAAACCATGACACCTGTGGTAAAACCATGATACCAATATTAGAGTATGGTCAAGATAACAACAACAACAACAACAACAAAAACAACAACAACACAAGCTAGAAGAGGCTAGAGCAATTTTTTGTTGCCTTAGGCTCCATCTACACTGTTATTGAACCGCATTATGATCCTATACTGCCATATAATAAATACAGTTCAATGCAGTTAAACTGCATTATACGGCAGTGTAGGTGGAGCCTTAGTCTACAGGGAAGGGAAAAATCTATCCCTTTTCTTCTCTTTGGCTGCTGAATTAATTGAATAGAAACTACTTCTGCACTTTGAATCAGTTTGCCGTACTTGAAATAAACAAGAAAAAGGATCGTAGGAAAAAAAGTGAGAGAAAATAGGCCACTTTTAAAGCGGATGAAAAAGTGAGATAGTAGAAGAGTGGTTTTTAACTTTGAATATGTTTTGATGGATTTCAACTGTGAATTTTTAGTGCTGTTTGTGTTTAATTCTGTTTTAATGTTTGTATATTTGTGTATTTTAAATTGTATACTAATGCTTTTATGTTAAGCCACTCTGAGTCCCCTTTGGGGAGATACAGCAGAGTATAAACAAACAAACAAACAAACAAATAAATAATACCAAACATCAATTAGGTCTTTTTCTTCTCTTGAATCCATTCTAAGAGGGTACATTTGCAGTTAAAATCAACTTCACAGTGTTGGCATTACCAAATGAAGCCCATGAGTAACTTTAATAATGCAAATGTTACTACCGTTGTTGTGGTTGCAAGTACAGAGACAATTTGTTTTTCTGCAGCAGTGGCAACAATCCTGAGCAATGCATCCCTTGTTCTTTGGCATCATTCACTTTGGCAGGGCAGATTTTATAAGAACAATAATTCCCGATCTTGCATACTTTCCTTTTGTTGTAGTCAACAATTGTTGCCTTGAAAGCTTTTCTTTTCTTGGAATCATCCCAATTCAGTCCTGCTGAAGCTGTGAAATCTAACAGTGTTAGGCAATAGATTTTGGTCAATGATTTTATAGCTCCCTTGGCCTTAATTCTTACTGGCAGCATTTCCTTGCAAACACTCTGCTCTCATCCATGCAATAAATGTAGTTATGATTTTCATTTGTTGTGAACAGTTGACTTGATTGTAGAATCATAGCATAGGAAGGGGTCTCATGGGCCAATAAGTCCAATCCCCCACACAGTGCAAGGACTCCAGTTAGAGCATCCACATTAGATAACTATCCTGTTTCAATTTTTTCAACTGCATTGAAAGGTGTCTATTAGGATTATTTAGAAGGAGCATTAGTGCAGGGGATGAAGTAATAGTCAATATTGCTTTGTTGCAGCAAGACTAATAATAGCCAAAAGATGAAAGGGGGAAAAAGAACTAACTATTAAAGACTGAAAAGACAAATTATAAGATTATATCCAAATGGCCAGGCTGACAAATAGTAGTAGAGGAGGAAATAATGAAGCATTTGCAAACAAATGGATGCTGGCACTTGGTTATCTGGAAAAGAAGACAAAGGTAGGTTTGAAGATTGCCACAAAGGGGATTTATTGAAAGGATATATAAGGGTAGTTGCTGGATAGTTATGTGATCCACATTGAGTAGTGTCGGAGGTCAAGGTGGTAAGGACATATTAAGGTATGATAACTGTACAGCTAGTATCTGTTTTTCATATGTTCGACAAGTGTTAACTTTTTTGTTAACTTTTTTGTATGCTTTCATTTTTGTACACATTTCTCTTTCTGTTTTCTCCATTGGTTTTTTAATGTTTATATACACAATAAAATAATAACAATTTAAAACAAAACAGCACATGAAATAGAACAACCAGCATAAATAAAAACTGCTCAAATCTTCAAGAGGCTGCCAGAAAGTTTCTTTCAAAATATACATCAGGGTGCCTTTTCCCCCACCAGCCTTCACTTTAGTCATTATTTTGTTAACCAAACACCAAAATAAACTGATGATAGATGATGGCTTGTTTGTTGTCCTCCTTTCTTTCTGTTTTATTGTTCACAGATGCTCAAAAAGGGATTGTGGTACAATAGTAGTTTACATTGCTAGTTTTAGGCAACCACACATGTTTGCCTACAGATAATCGGGTAGAGTAGAATCCTGCTCTTTTTCTGTTTTAGCTTTGCTTTTTTGTATTGTTTACTACAAACCACCTGCAGCAACCAGAAATAAAAGTTTGCATTTCTTCAGTAGTCATTTACTACCCTCACAATGCTGATGCCTTTACTAAGACTTCTAGCTAGACGGGACGCAGAAGAAAACAGGGGACTGCACAGTTCACAGTACAGTACAGTTGGCTAAGGTATGCCTGTATAGTCAAATGGAAAACTCATGTCTGAGTGTGAACTCAGATAACCCAGTTCAAAGCAGATAATGTGGGATTTTCTGCCTTGATATTCTGGGATATAGGGCTGTGTGGAAGGGGCCTGAGTAACTATAGAACTGGGACTCAACAGTTGACATGGGCAGTAAAACCTCATGAAGATTTTACTGCAAGTCAATCATGTTATATTCTCATATTTCAGATGAGGAATATCAAGGCTTATAGGTGATCCATGTGTATTGTTAAATTATTGACAATCAGAAGCTCTTGATGGTCTACTTCAAACAAGCCAGAGCCCAGGAGGGTCCAAGCCTACGTTCTGCACACTCTTGAGCTACAAGTTGTAAGGAGTAAGGTAAAGGGAAGGGGATATATAGCTCTGCAACATCCATTAGAGTGTAGTTCTCATAATCTGTAGCTGCACTGCAACAACTGATGAATGCTCCAGCTCCAGCCACATAGCCGCCCCTTTTGCACTGCTGCTGCAAAGCTTTGAGTCTGGGCTAAAATTATCAGCTCATTAACCTTCCTGTTCTGGTAGATACATTTGCAATTTTTCTTTTCAATGTAGGACAAATTTTACCCTAAAGATATGGGGAAATCAAATGTACTGTACTTTAAAAACTTTCTAAATGTTTAACCACAGGCACAAAGTGTTTCTATAAACCACACCTACAGTAGGGATTGCCAAGGATCCTTGAAAGGGTAAGAGGGAACATAAACAGAACATATAATCTCTCCATCCTTGTACTGGTTTGCATTTTTTTTCTCAGGAAAGGAGTGCTTTCACATATTGCTTTCCTGTCTTACTGGCATTCTCCCAGAACCACAAAACCTTTGTTAATAGGATATAGGCAGCTAGGTGGCTCCATTCCCTAGCAAGTTTACAGTCCCTGCATTGATGAGCATCTGTTCAGGGAAGAGTTTTCAGTAGACCTCTGCTTGACCTAGTACAGGTCCACAACAGAGGCAAATGGGCTACTGCGGGTCCTGATAAGCACAATACACTTTTCATTATTTGAATCAATGGGGTGGTTTCAGCTACCAAGTCAGTGAGGGCAGCAAACGTGCTGCAATTTTAAACCTTAAAGGATTGGAACTTGTTTTGGAGTTCAGTTTATTTATTTTATTTTGTGGGATTAATATTTGTCATATTTATATCCCGCCTTTCTCAACTCCATTGGGGACTCAAAGCAGTTTACATATACAGACAACATTTTGATGCCAAAACACACATAATAAGAACATATACATTAAAACAATCATTAAAAACATGTACAACCTCAAAACCACTTATTTAAAATCACACAAACCAATATCAGTCTGCAGCTGTAACAATTTGTCATTGCACTATTCCATAATTTTTTTATTGTGCTGATCAATTACTCACTGTATGCTTGGTCGCACACCTAAGTCTTTAGCCTTTTCCTAAAGGTCAGGAGGGAGGGGGCTGATCTAATTTCACTCAAGAGGGAGTTCCATTGTTGAGGGCCACCACTGAGAAGGCCCTGTCTCTTGTCCTCGCCAGTGGGTCTGAGAGCAGAGTGTGCCCAGAGAAGCTTAACCTGGCTCATAGAGGGAGATACATTTGGACAGGTAAGCTGGGTCAGAACCATTTAGGGCTTTATAAGCTAAAGCCAGCACTTTGAATTGTGCTCAGTAGCAGATTGACAGCCAGTGGAGCTGATGCAGCAGGAGTGATGTTCTCTCTCTGTACGCAACTCTAGTACTCAGCCTGGCTGCCACCCATCAGACTACTTGAAGCTTCTGAACGGTCTTCAAAGCCAACCCCACGTAGAGCATGTTTCAGTAGTCTATTGGGAATGTAACTAGAGCCTGGACACCTGTGGCCAAGTTTGACTTCCCAAGGTATGGCCGCAACTGGTGTACAAGTTTTAATTGTGCAAAAGCTCTCCTGGCCACTGCTGAACCTGAAGTTCCAGACTCAGTGATGACCCTAGGTCACGCCCAAGCTGTGAACCTGTGTCTTCAGGGGGAATGTAAGCCCATCCAGCACAGGCTGTAACCCTATACCCTGTTTGGCCTGATAACTGATCAGAAGTCTTGTCTGGATTCCATTTCAATTTGTTCGTCCTCATCTAGACCGTTCCAACTAAAGATCACTTTACTAGCAATGGAAATATCATGTGCCACCATATCCTTAGAATATGAAAAAAAATATGAAAATATTTGGATTTTAACCCATCCTTCCATCCTTCCATTCATGTGGTGCATGAAAGCTGTATGTATGTATGTATATGTGTGTGTGTGTGTGTGTGTGTGTGTGTGTGTGTATGCTAGTTTGTGGGATTAACATAACTCAAAAACCACTTGACCAATTGCTGCCAAATTTGGCCACAAGACACCTACTAACCCAAGGAGTGACCATCACTCAAAAAATTGATTTTGTCATTTGGGAGTTGTAGTTACTGGGATTTATAGTTCACCTAAAATCAAAGAGCATTTTGAACTCCACCAATGATGGAATCGAACCAAACATGGCACACAGGACTCCCATGACCAACATAAAACACTAGAAGGGTTTGGTGGGCATTGACCTTGAGTTTAGGAGTTGTAGTTTACCTACATCCAGAGAGCACTGTGGACTCAAGAAATGATCTGGACCAAACTTGGCACGAATATTCCATATATCCAAATATAAACACAGGTGGAGTTTGGGGGGAATAGACCTTGATATTAGGGAGTTGTAGCTACTGGGATTTATAGTTCACCTGCAATCAAAGAGCATTCTGAATCTCACCAATGACAGAATTGGGGCAAACCTCCCACACAGAATCCCCATGACCAATAGAAAATACTCAAGGCCATCCAGTCCAACTCCCTTCACTAGGACAAGAAAACATAATCCCTACTAAGAAAACATAATCCCTACTAACATAAGCCCTACTAACAAAGAACCATCCAGCCATATGATTCACACACACAGAGATATATTATCATAGATTTGAAATGGACCCCTAAAGAAGGACAATTTCCATGTTGCATGTTCCAGAGTAGGCAAACCAGACAATCTCCACATCAACACAGACAAAGAAACAGCAAGAAGTGCTGTTTACACACAAACATAAAGCAGTCAAATATATTAGAAACCAACACTTTCTCATTACTTTATTTTCCAGATCACCAGACTGGGCCACAGCAATGCGTGGCAGGGGACGGCTTGTGTGTGTGTGTGTGTGTGTGTGTGTGTGTGTGTAATTAAAACTTATTTAAAAAATCAAAACACTCATCAACCAGAAATCCATCAACTCAGTTATCTATAAAACATCAGTCACTATTCAGAAAGAAAAGGGGGAAGAAAAGCTAGAAATGAACTGCAATGGGAGAACAAATGGATGTTTTGTCAATATTCAGTCAAAGCATGCTGAAATAGTAGCCTCTTCACCTTGTGTCTGATGCAAAGCAGTGAAGGAAATGAAGGAATATTCTGAGTACAAATTTCACCAATGCACCAAGGTCAAGTAGGCTGTGGTAGTGGTTATAATTCAGAATTCCAACATGCAGGTGCACCTGATAGATCCCAAGAAGTCCAAATCAAGTAATTGTAATTATCCATCTCTCTCAATCCTCCAGCCAGCAAGGGTCCACACAGCTATATAACCCAGAAAATCAAGGCAGATAACCCACAATTTCTGCTTTGAACTAGGAAATCTGAGTCCACATTGCCAAATAATCCAGTTCAATGTGGATTTTATACAGCTTCGTGGAAGGGACCTGAGAGTAAAGTGAGAAACTCTCTTGTATTTTATGGGAACTCCCATATTACAGTTATTTTGAAGAGATCATCATAGCTTGATATTGCCCTTCTATTTCTCCTGTATATTTAGAAATATAGGCCCCTTCCATGCAGCTGAATAAAATCCCACATTTTCTGCTTTGAACTGGAATATATGGCATTGTGGACTCAGATAACCCAGTTCAAAGCAGATATTGTGGGATTTTCTGCCTTGTTATTCTGAGTTATATGGCTGTGTGGAAGGGCCCATAGCCTCATGTCTACAGGCAGCTTTGATATGGAGGATGACAACCCCCCACACACTCATATATAACCAAGAGAAGGAGGGCTGGGAAGGCACTTTGGGGACAAGGGTTGCAAAGAGGTGGGAGAAAGAGAGGGGGACACCAGAAAGGAGAGAGGGGAACCCAAGCTTGAGTGATGGTTTCTCCTTACTTACCTCACCAAGATAGTGAAAGCATGACAGCACCCCCCCCCCTTTCCCAGTGTTGTCATAACAGCTGTAGGTTTAGTTGGAGCCTGCCACTCAGGATTCTTCCACACAGGGCTTAAACTCACGATGATGTGGGTTTAAGAAACTCATTTCATCATGGGTTTGAGGGCCCTTCTACACAGCCCTCTATCCCAGAATATCAAGGCAGAAAATCTGAGTCCACACGCAGAAAATGTGGAATTTTCTGCCTTAATCTTCTGGGATATAGAGCTGTGTAGAAGGGCCCTTAGTCTCCACTCCCAAAGAACCCAGGCTTTCCCAGAGAGATGTCCCCATTCCAGCATGGAAATTACCACGCTGGAATGGGGCCACCTAAACCCCTCAAAGCCTGTGTGTGTGTGTGTGTGTGTGTGTGTGTGTGTGTGTGTATACCCTTACTGGATCACCATAAGACTGATGCTGAACACAAATTTGGGAGGCCCTGTCCAGGCAGAGACCAGCCAGACCCAAAATGAGGATCTGGGACACCTGGTGAGACAGCAAGCACTAAAGAAGATTTCCCCATAAA
Source organism: Anolis sagrei (assembly GCF_037176765.1). Classification (NCBI taxonomy): domain Eukaryota; kingdom Metazoa; phylum Chordata; class Lepidosauria; order Squamata; family Anolidae; genus Anolis; species Anolis sagrei. The sequence goes on from NC_090021.1 coordinate 64,731,905, forward strand.
TTTCCCAAAATAAAGCCTCACCAAGTTGAAGGAAAGCCACCGAAGCATTTAATTCATTCGAGCTGGAATGGATGATGGCCACAGTTATCTGCCCAGGAGCCAACATAACCCAATGGGCAGAGAAATACAACATTTATAAAGCTGTCAGATTCAAACTTTCCGCGCCCGCCTCCTGGGCTGGCTTTTTTGCTGAGTATTTGAAGCATCAGCTGGCCGAGAGGAGTGGTTGGGGTGGCAGCGTTCTGTCCAAACAGAGTGCTAGCCCCGCTTCGGCTGCTCAGGTAATGAGGAGAAAGGAGGTGGGCCAGGTAGGAAACAATGAATGAAATTAGTAAATTAGTAAATGATGGGATTAAGGTGACCGGTGTTTGCCAAATGACCAGGCAATAGCTTCAGGCTCTCAAGTCCGGTCTGAGTCATTGTTCTGGCCTCGAGAGACTAGGTCCTTTGTCTTACTGTCCTGCAATATTAGGTTCATTGATGAAGTAGAGATTGGTTTCAGAGATCAGGATGTGGCACAGCAGGGAGGTGGTGACAAATCCCCAGTTCCTCACAGCCAGGAAAAGGCCTTCTTGTTGGGTGATCCAGTATGTTCATAGACTCCATTATTCTGGATGGCCTGACTATCAGCCCTTCAAGGTCCAGGCAAATAGAGCCATTTACTTATTGTCCATGCAAATGGGTCTAGTTGACCCATTTGCTTTATTAGGGGATTATTGGCTCAGGAAGTTTGGAAACTCCAATAGCCATGAGTTACTGGTTTATGAAAAGGCAGCTTTGCTTCATATTTTCTTATATAGACATACATACATAAGGGAATGAGGAATGGGGCTGTTGCAACTCAGGGTAGCTTTCAGCTTGCTCCAGACACCACCACACCAAAGCTGTAGGATTTGTAGTTTATTGAGAAAAAGGCAAAATCAAAACAAAGTATAAGAAATGCAAAAGAAATGCAAAAGTTCCAAAGGCAGGACAAAGGTTTAATGCAAAGACAAAGTTCCCAAGATCCAAAGGCAAAAACATGAAGCATAATCCTTTAGCAATGGTCAAACAAGAGTCCATGGAAAACAGTTGAAAACAAGGCCCAAATCCCAAACTCAGGAAGCCAGAAGTGTGCTGCTAAAAGCCAAAGTTAATCCACAGAAGTTTGCATGAGAAGAGGTATGTTGGACTGACAGCCCCTGCTTGTCAGCTACAAGGCCAAATACCCTTTGCAGACATGAACGCATTGCGTTGACCTTTGCCCCCTTGGGTTCTCGCTTGTTAGCCAAGCAAGTGCTTCTCTGGAGCCTTAATTGCAGACGATCTTGCCTGCTCATTAATTCATTATCTTCAAGGCTAAGTACCCCTTATCTTGGTTCAGCTGGACCGGATAACTGTGGGAAAGAAAAAGACATCTCCACCTGGCTGTGTGGAACTCACTCTCGTTATCAGTCTCACTAACATTCCTTTCCCCTGGGAACTGACTTGCTGTTTCTCCTTCAGCAATCCCACTGTCAGCCCTGTCTGAAGCATGTACAGAAATCTGTAACCCATCCTCCCCATCATCATCCAGTAGGAATTCTGGCTCAGAAGGCCCACAGAGCTCAGCTTCAGACTCAGAATCAAGCTGAGTCACAACAGGGGCATGAGAGCATACACAGAGTTCATAGGGAAAGAAAGGGGGAAATAATGCAGGGTCTAGGGGGAATGCATGTTGGTTCCCCCAAAGTCCATTAAAATTCATAAAGGTTGGCAGGAGTTTATAAAAGTTCCTATAGAGTTCACAAAAGTCCATAAGAACTCATAAGAGTTCATGGGGGTGCATAAAGGTTCATGGAAGAACTGAGTAGTCGGAGTTCATTCATAAAAAAGGGTTCATTCATAGGTCCAATTCATGAAGGACCAAATTGGCCTGCCAGGGGGTGGGGGGTCCCAAGGGGTGGCCACAAGGGACTTCTTGGGTCCAGCAGGCTTCCAGGTTGGGGGCAACATCCATGAAGTGAAGGCACTGCCATCGCTGCTGTGTGAGGCCATGGAAAGAGGCTTTCTGGTCCCCACATGAGGTTCCACACAATGTGGCGGATTTCCGGGGCGCAGAGGTCCATTCAGCAGAGATAGCAGTTAGTCTCAGTAAAAAGGACACAATGTATCACTTGAGAGAGGAAAGTTTAGAGAAAATGATACTTTTTATTAGGGCTTGTTACATTGAAGCAGGGGGAAGTTAGTACAGGAGAAAACAGGTTTCTGTATTGGAGCTGCTGTTGGAGCCACAGTCCCCTTGTCACCCCGCAAATTCATGTTCCCAAGAACTGTGGAACTCCCTGCTGAACTTCAGATCAGCTTGACGGTGGGGGCCTGTGAATTCATCCTCAAGACTGCTCTGGCAGCCCTCCCTGTGCATAAAAATGATGCGCAAGGAGAAGCATCCTCATGGCAACCTGGTAAAGTTTTTTAAAAAAAAATTAAGGTTGGGAAGCAGTTGGGAGACATCTCACATTTCCATATAGAAATTTGTGCCTTTTGTAAAAGCATTTTCCCTAATTTGTACATTTGTTTACACACTTTACTTAATATCCACTCTTTCTCCTGCCTGTTAACTAAAATTTCAATTTTTTTTTAAGTCGGATGCACTTTGCACTACTTACATTTATAAATGGATCTTTCTCTAAAATGGCCTGTAAACCTCAGAAATGTGTGTAAATTAGGTTCTTGTGGGTTTTTTTCGGGCTATAGGGCCATGTTCTAGAGGCATTTCTCCTGACGTTTCGCCTGCATCTATGGCAAGCATCCTCAGAGGTAATGAGGTCTTTTGGAATTAGGACAATGGGTTTATATATCTGTGGAATGGCTGGGGTGGGGCAAAGAGCTCTTCCCTGCTGGAGCTAGGTATGAATGTTTCAACTGACCACCTTCATTAGCATTTGAAGGCCTGGCTGAGCCTGGGAAAATCTTTTGTTGAGAGGTGTTAAGATGTGCCTCTCTGCTGTTCTGCTGTTGTAATTTTAGAGTTTTTTTAATACTGGTAGCCAGATTTTGTTCATTTTCATGGTCTCTTCCTTTCTATTGAAATTGTCCACATGCTTGTGGATTTCAGTGGCTTCTCTGTGTAGTCTGACATGGTGGTTGTTGGTGTGGTCCAGCATTTCTGTGTTCTCAAATAATATGCTGTGTCCAGGCTGGTTCATCAGGTGCTCTGCTATTGCTGACTTCTCTGGTTGAAGTAGTCTGCAGTGCCTTTCATGTTCCTTGATTCGTGTTTGGGCGCTGCGTTTGGTGGTCCCTATGTAGACTTGTCCACAGCTGCATTGGTATATGGTAGACTCCTGCAGAGGTGAGAGGATCCCTCTTTTCCTTTGCTGAATGTAGCATTTGTTGGATTTTCTTGGTGGGTTTGTAGATTGTTTGTATGTTGTGTTTCCTCATCAGCTTCTCTATGCAGTCAGTGGTTCCCTTGATGTGTGGCAGGAACATATTTCCTCTGGGTGGATCTTCATCTTTACTCTCGTGGCTTGTTCTTGGTCTTGCAGCTCTTCTGATGTCTGAGGTGGAGTATCCATTTTCAAACTGTAAATGGTTGAATCCTTGGGCAGAATCCACAGATACCTGAATAGGTTTTTTTGAGACAATATCGTATTTTGGGTGTAGTTAAATGTGAGATATAATATTATTTCTCTTTCGGAAATCTAACAGGTGGGATAAATTAGCTTCCTCATATCAAAATATATGTTGTATTTTCTATGCATCTTCCTGGTAGTGTTGTTTTGGAAGTTGTTATTCCAGAAATTTCAAATGAAGTATCTGTCAATTTCTGTATTACAAAATTCCTGCAACTCTACTCAACACATACAGTTGGACCTCCACATCTGTGGGTTTGCCTTTTGTGATTCAATTATCCACTGCTTTCTATGAATCTCTAGATCCTCCAGTGCAAAGCTATGACCATCTTTTAACAGAACTTGACCACAGAGTCATTCTGTGGGACCCAGACATTTCTAGAGATGTATTCTCTCAGGTTAAATAATTAACAATCTTTAATTTACAGCTTTTCACCTTTCTGGGGGTATTGTGCCCCTAATTTGAGTGAATGTGGAGAACTGACTGTACTTGCAAATTTGCTCTCTCTCTCACTCACTCTGCTAGTTCACATTATTGCAAATTTGGATTCTCTCTCTCTCTCTCTCTCTCTCTTGCACAAACACACACACACACATTATGGCTTCCCTCCCTTTTTAAAGGCTTCCCCACTAAATCAGCTTTGTATACACCATAGTTACCTAGGATCCTCTTAGCCCTGGTGTCTTTTCTGACTAGCAGCAGATCTGTAGTTAAACAAGTGCAGCACTTGGACTGTAGTCACTCTGATTTATGGCAGCAGGAATCAAGCGAAAGAGTACAGACGTCATTGCTGCTGCTGCCGATCTGGCAACAGAGACTTCCTAATGTACAAGTGATGTCTTTCACGAGTACACAGCTTTTTCTTCTTACAAGCTCAGGGCAAGGGATGTCTTGGCTCTTGAATGCAAAGCAAAGGTCCACGGGTCCTCTCTGGACAAATACAAGAGCAGAGCATATTCTGTAGCAGAAAGAACCCCAGTGAAAAAGAGCTGATCAATATTTTTTTTTTACAGAATTTCTACATTGTAACATGAAAGCAAAAGGGAGAAACAAGCAGCAAATTGGACAGCTGGCAACTGGGTTTTATTTTTTACCTGCATGATATATGCACTGTGGGCACTGGAAGAACAAGTCTCCCTACTGTGAGCTGCTAATACATTCCAGCCTCAAAGCCAAGAGATCACTGCTATGTCTATTCCCTTCCTCCTAATGATGCCAGGTTGCCAAGCTGTAGGGAGGCCGTTTGCTGCCTACAGCAGAGAGCAGGAAATGTGCCCCAGATGCCAGGGGTGTGACGTATACTGCAGTTTCCTCGGTGTCTTGGGAGAAGGCATCCAGCCATAGCTCCTGCAACCCCACAGAAGTTGCACGTACAGTTCTCCCCCCTCTCTTTTTCTTCTCCTTACTGATGCTTGTTTGTTTGTTTGCTTGAGTTAGGTTACTTCTACTCTTCAGCCCACAAGAGCTCTCTGATCAGTATTCAGTTCTTTAAAAACCAATAAAGTTATATACAGTATAAATATGTGGAGTGGGGAATTCAAATGAGCAGTGAAAACAGCATAAAAACATAATTGTTGAAAGTGTGGGTAAATACCTGTGTCACAACAGCTTTCAGTTTTATTAGAACTTCTTCATAAAATTTCTTTTTTATATTTCATTTTTATTATTTTTGATATAAATTACTTCATGATTAATGCAAAAAAAATGGAAAGAAAAAGAAATAGAAGGAGTGAGAAGAAAGATATGCACATATACAAATACTCATAGATATGTATAATTCAGGTTAATCTAAACTTAAAACACCAGTCAATACTATACCAAAACACTAAACTAAAATAATAATGACAAGCAATTACCTAAACAGCAGTTGGGTAGAACTGAAACATGCAGTACGGAACACACAAGCTCACACTCAACCTTGGAATGATTCCCTCAATGTTGCCTTCCAAAAATCCTGCAAATCTCTTGGGAAGACAAGCAGCAAAGATGTTTTTTATATCATGTCTTGTCACATCGAAGTTGATTTTTCTGCCATCTTTGCTGTAATTGTTGTTCATCCTATTTGAGTTCTTTGAGCATCTTTGTATACCAAGGAGCCTGGTTAAGAATATGTTGGAGAGGATATTTGGGAGTGATTATGTCAATAACCCTGGTTAAATTTTGATTCCACTTATTGAACAGAGCTTGAATACAACCCTCAGTGATACCAGTCATAAAACTCCCTAAAGCTTTCTGGAACCTCATTCTCAAAAATACCATGTGAGGTGGCTGAGGCTAAGTATTTGTGTGACTGGCCCAAGGTGACCAGAATATTCCATGGCTCATTGGGGACTTCAGCCTGGATATCCCAAGTATCAGTACAAGCCTGTAATCACTACTCCACAGTGTTGTTGTTATGTTGTCTGCCTGGCATCCTCAGTGACCAAGGCCTCAGTGCACTAGCAGGGCACACTGTTAACACCTGTCCTGCGAGCCTCTTTCTGAGCAAAAATCAGAATAGTTCTGAACCACTATTTTAATCAGAAAATAGAAAAATTATTTGGGTCTCTATCATAGTGTAGTCCAGAAAACAACATAATTAATTCAAATACTTTTGATAAAGAGCTGCCTGGGATATTGTGGAAACTTTAAATGCTGGCTCCAAGCTGCTACAATGCCCACTAAAATGCCAAAACTGTATCTGTCTTCTATAAAATTACTATTAAAAATAATTATATTGTCACTGAAGTTTTTCCAAAGGTGTTACATTACTCTTATAAGGATAATGTTTCTAATGTAACTTTTTAGTTCCCAAGTTTGTAAGATCTATGAGCCATCGCGGAGATTAAGATCCTCCGGCCGGAGGGGGGGGGGGGCTGCTCTCTGTCCCACCACTATCACAGGAGTGATTTGGTGGCGACAAGGGAGAGGGCCTTTTCAGTAATTGCCCCTTGACTATAAAACTCCCTTCCTGGTGAGATTAGAGCTCCTCCCTCCCTCCTGTCCTTTAGAAGGATGATAAAAACTTGGCTGTGGGACCAAGCTTTTGGGGCAGTGCAATGACAGCTATAGGAACTTTACTTTGCCAACCAGATTTTATGCGGATGGTTAAGATGGTTTAAATAGTGGAATTACTGTCGAGAGAAATGATTTTAATGTTTTAATGTTTATGTATGTGCACAATCTATTTATGCCCAGCATTGAATGTTTGCTGCTTATATGTTGTGCTCTGCCCTGAGTCCCTTCGGAGTGAGAAGAGTGGAATATAAATGTTTTAAATAAATAAATAAATAAATAATAAACAGGGTCATGACCATTTCCACTACCTTGACAGCCACCTCTCCACAAAAATCAACATTGATATTGAAATACAACACTGCCTAAGCTATGCGAGTGCAGCATTTTTCCAAATTAAGCAGAGAGAGTTTGAGGATCGGGACATCCGTAGGGATACCAAGGTGCTTGTTTATAAAGCTGTTATCCTCCCAACCTTGCCATATGCCTGTGAAATGTGGACTGTCTTCAGATGTCACACTCAAGTTCTGGAACTATTCCATCAGTGTTGCCTCTGAAAAACCCTGCAAATTTCTTGGGAAAACAGGCGGACAAATGTCAATGTGCTGGAAGAAGCAAAGACCATCAGCATTGAAGTGATGCTCCTACACCATCAACTCTGCTGGACTGGCCACGTTGTCTGAACGTCCAATCATTGTCTCCCAAAGCAGTTACTATACTCCCAACTCCAGAATGGGAAATGGAATGTTGATGGACAGGAAAAGAGATTTAAAGATGAGCTTAAAGCTAGCCTTAAAAACAGTTGCATAGCCACAGAGAACTGGGAAGCCCTGGTCCTTGAGCGTTCTAACTGAAGGTCAGCCATGACCAGCAGTGCTGTGGAATTTGAAGAGGCATGAATGGAGGGCAAAAGGGAGAAATGTGCCAAGAGGAAGGCACATCAAGCCAACTCTGACCAGGACCACCTTCCACCTGGAAACTAATGCCCTCGCTGTGGAAGAACATGTGGGTCAAGAACATGTGGGTCACAGTCACCTACGTATCCACTGCCATGACACTGCACTTGGAAGGCCATCATACTTGGACAACGAGTGATTGCCTAAGGCAGTGGTTCTCGACCTGTGGATCCCCAAATGTTTTGGCCTACAACTCCAAGAAATCCCAGTTTTCCTGTTAGGATTTCTGTGAGCTGAATGCCAAAAACATCTGGGGAACCACTGCCCTAAGGTAAAACCTTGGAGGATGCAACCTCCAAGCGAAGACAACTTTTCTCTGCCAGTTGTGCAAACTGTCCCTCTTGCAGTGTCCCCATAGTCTCCACACTTCCCCTGGACTCAGTTTTCTAGGCACTAACAAGGTTTATTTCACACAAGCTTTCCCAGACTGCAACTGAGTTTATTAGATGCAAGATCATGGGGTGCAAATTTTCAAGGAGTACTAAAATATAGAAGGCTAGGCACACTACTTTGTTGTGCCAGTGATGTCACACCAATTCTAGAACCCAGAAAACCTCTGCTGAACCTTGATGCATGTGATGACAATGAAATGGAAAAGGTCAGGTCAATCCAACTCATCCTTTACTCTCCCCCCCCCTTCACTTCACCCCCACTCCCTCCATAGCCCAGCAGCCATCTTGTTCGTACACAGTACTGTTCTGGAAAAGTGAAGTTACTGGGAGCACGTGCAAAAGGTGGAGCTGGTGGGACAAAGCACAAGCCCACACGGGGCTTCTTTAAAATCCCCATGACGAAAGATTTGCTTATTCTGTTAGCTCTCTGCGTGGGGTTTTTGTTCCTGAGTGGGCAGAAGAAACCGAGCCAAAAGCTTGCAGGAAAGCAGGTGCCTTTCAGGTGAAGGGGGTGGGAAAGAGGGAGAGAGGTTGGACGAGAGAGGTGCTTGTTGGCCACAGTGTTCTATGATGTATTTTTATCCTGCATAAATATAGCCACAGAGTTGCAGGCATCAAGAGTGTACAATATAGGAGTGCTCACAACCTCCCCCTCCCTTTGGAACCCATAAAGAGATAATGAATGAATGTGTGTGTATTTGGTGGAGAGGGAGAGGGATGTTATTCTGCATCAATATAGCCATAGAGTTGCAAACATCAAGACTATGTAATATATAGATTTCTAGGGGTGCATCTACACAAGGCATGGGCAAATTTCAGCCTTCCCTCTATGTCAGTGTTTCGCAACCTGGGGGTCAGGACACTTGCGGAGGGGGGGGGGTGTCATGAGGGGGTGTCAGAGGGCCCGCCAAAGGCCATCAGAAAACATAATATTTTCTTTTGGTCATGGGTGTTCTGTGTGGGAAGTTTGGTCCAATTCTATCGGTGGGGTTCACAATGCTCTTTGATTATAGGTGAGCTATAAATATCTGCAACTACAACTCCCAAATGTCAAGGACTATTTTCCCCAAACTACACCAGTGTTCACATTTGGGCATATTGAGCATTCATTGTTTGTGTACCCAGTGCTCTCTGGATGTAGGCAAACTACAACTCCAGAACTCAAGGCCAATGCCCACCAAACCCTTGCAGTATTTTCTCTTGGTCATGGGAGTTCTGTATGCCAAAATTGGTTCAATTCCATTGTTGGTGGAGTTCAGAATGCTCTTTAATTGTAGGTGAACTACAACTCCCAAATGACAAAATCAACCCTCCCCCCAACCCCATCAGTATTCAAATGTGGGTATATCGGGTATTTGTGCCAAATTTGGTCCAGTGAATGAAAATACATCCTGCATATATCAGATATTTACATTACAATACACAACAGTAGCAAAATTATAGTAAAGTAGCAGCGAAAATAATTTTAAGGTGGGGGTGGGGGTCACCACAACACGAGGAACTGTATTAGGGGGTTGCAGTATTAGGAAGCTTGAGAAACACTGAGATAGAGAATGAATGAATGTGTATTTGGGGGTGGGGGGGGATGTTATCCTGCATAAATATAGCCATAGAGTTGCAGGCACCAAGACTATAAAATGTATAGATTTCTAGGGGTGCATCTACACCAGGCATGGGCAACTTTGGCCTTCCCTCCAGGTGTTTGTCCCATGTCTGGCATACAATATATGAGCTCTTTCTGAATCCATAAAGAAATACAGGGCTTCTGAAAGTGAATGAATGCGGTATTGGGGAGGGTGGGGGGTGGGGTGTTAAAAAAAGACGAGCTTCTGAATGTGAAATCCCAGGATTTTTTTTGCCCTTGTTTAAAGTCCATGATATGGTGCTGTCTGGAAGTGCCCTTGGTGTCTTCCATTGTCTCTCATGATTGGAAGCCGGCTGCCCCTGATCATAGTATCATAGAGTTGGAAGAGACCTCATGGTCCAGCTCAACCCCCTGCCAAGAAGCAGGGAAATTGCATTCAAAGCACCCCCAACAGATGCCCATCCAGTTTCTGTTTAAAAGCTTCCAAAGAAGGAACCTCCACCAAACTCTGGGGCAGAGAGTTCCACTGCTGAACGGCTCTCACAGTCAGGAAGTTCTTCCTAATGTTCAGATGGAATCTCCTTTCTTGTAGTTTGAAGCCATTGTTCCATGTCCTAGTCTCCAGAGCAGCAGAAAACAAGCTTGCTCCCTCCTCCCTATGACTTCCCCTCACATATTTATATATGACTATCATGTCTCCTCTCAGCCTTCTCTTCTGCAGGATAAACATGTCCAGCTCTTTAAGCCACTCCTCATAGGAGTTCTCCAGACCCTTGATCCTTTTAGTCGCCCTTCTCTGGACGCATTCCAGCTTGTCAATATCTCTCTTCAGTTGTGGTGCCCAGAATTGGACACAGTATTCCAGGTGTGGTCTAACCAAGGCAGAAGAGAGGGGTAGCATGACTTCCCTGGATCTAGACACTATGCTCCTATTGATGTAGGCCAAAATCCCATTGGCATTCTTTGCTGCCGCATCACATTGTTGGCTCATGTTTAATTTGTTGTCCACGATGACTCCAAGATCTTTTTCACACATACTGCTCTCAAGCCACGCGTCCCCCATTCTGTAATCCATCCACATCAGAAGAGCTAGACCAAAGGTCCCCAAACTGAGGTCCACAGCCCTAATGTAGCCCTCCAAGGTCATTTATGTGCCCCCCACCCTAAGCTTTAGACTGAGGGCCACCCTAAGTCTGAAAGGACTTGAAGGCACACAACAGCAATCCCAATTAACTTGACTATCTCATCATCCAAAAGTCAAAACTCCCTTCCCGTTGAAATAAGTGATTGTGGGGCAGGCCCATAGCTGGGGTGAGTGGGGGCTTGAGGGGCTTCAGCCCACCCTGAAATTCTCAGGGTGTTCTGCGAGAAGGCCTTACTGGTGCATTATTTAAAGTGTTATGTTTATTCATATCATGATCTGATCACCATGCTCAATATATCCCATATGCATGGGTGTACTGGGACAATGATACAAAATGTTTGCTAGGGTAGATCCTGATCCCCCCCCCCCAATCAAACTCAGCCCCCCCTCGAATCAAAATCCGGGCTATGGGCCTGCTGTGGGGGGAAAGGAAGGGGCCTGAGGCTGTTAGGAATGGTGGGAGTTGGAGTCCAACACACCTGGAGGGAAGACCGAAGTTGGCCCATGCCTGGCATATAATCTATGAGTTTTTTCTGAATCCATAGATCAATACAGGGCTGCGGAAAGTGAATGAATGTGGTAGTGGGGAGGGGTGGGGAGGTGTTAAGAAAAGGACAGGGGAAAATCATTCATTCTGAACGTGCCAGAAGCACCAAGCTGCCCTAATGGTTGGAGTTCTTCTAAGCAGGGGAACAGAAGTCCCATTAGGTTTCTCATTGAGAAAAACACACACTCGGAGAGAAAGAAGAAACCAGGAGGCGGGGGAGGAAAGGGGGGAGGGGGGGAGAAGGCCCGCACGTGTGTCACTGAGGCAAGCATTGACGCAAGCAGCTCTGACGTCAACAGCCTCGGCAGCAGGGACAGAAGGGGATGAATGGAACGAGGCGCGGCCGCGGGGCGGGGGAGAGAGCGAGCGAGGGAGGGAGGGAGGGGGGAGGGGAGGGGGCGAGCGAGCGAGCGAGCGAGTGAGGAGCAGCAGCCGGCGCTCCATTCACTCCTCAGCCTCAGCCAGGCTTTCCCCTCCCCCCTCCCCCCTCCCTCCTCCCCTCCCCACGAGAGCGTATGGCTGCGAGTGCTGCAGCCCTCGCCAATGCGCCAGGCACCGCACAAGGCGCGAGTCCAGCCTGTCCCGCGAGTGGGTGCGTGGGTGGGCTGCGAGGGGGTCTGTCCACGTGGAGAAAGACAAAGAAAGGAATCAGGGGAGGAATTGGGGGGGGGGGGGTCGGGGAGGCTGCAGCTTTGAGGAGGCCTGCGTGGGTTTGGATGAATGAATGAATGAATCAAGGCGACCTGTTCTTAACCTGCCGGAGGAACACGAGGCTAGAGGCGCCTAAACACCGTGTCCTGAAACAGGCTCCCCACGTACTGCCCCGGGCCAAGAAGGAAGTCGCCTTTGGCAGCATACAGCCGGCCCTCCGTATCCACGGATTCAACCATCCACGGTCTGGCAAGATAAAGACCAAACCAAAGCATGACCTAGAAGGCAAATCCTGGTTTTGCCAATTTTGTCTAAGAGGCACCACTTTACTATGCAGTCGCATTTGCTGGGATTTAGGAACTGTTAGGCTCAAAATAACCCTCTCTGGGGGTGACTGCACCCAAAATATAGCAGAAGGCTAGATGCACAGTTCATACGCAGCAGAAACTTGCATGTAGTGAGCAAGGCTGGGGTAAAAAATGCTGGAAGAAGCATTAACAACCTTAGATATGCAGATGATACCACTTTGATGGGCAAAAGTGAGGAGGAGCTGAGGAACCTTCTAATCAAGGTGAAAGAAGAAAGTGCAAAAGCTGGGTTGCAGCTAAACATAAAAAAACCCCAAGATTATGGCAACCAGACTGATTGATAACTGGCAAATAGAGAGAGAAAACATGGAAGCAATGTCAGACTTTGTATTTCTAGGTGTGAAGATTACTGCAGAAGCAGACTGCAGCCAGGAAATCAGAAGACACTTACTTCTTGGGAGGAGAGCAATGACTAGTCTTGATAAAATAGTGAAGAGTAGAGACACCACACTGGCAAAGAAGATCCACATAGTTAAAGCAATGGTATTCCCCATAGTCACCTATGGATGTGAGAACTGGACCTTAGGGAAGGCTGAGCAAAGGAAGATAAATGCTTTTGAACTGTGATGTTGGAGGAAAGTTCTGAGAGTGCCTTGGACCGTGAGACGATCCAACCAGTCCATACTTCAGGAAATAAAGCCCGACTGCTCATTGGAAGGAGGGATATTAGAGGCAAAGATGAAGTATTTTGGCCACGTAATGAGAAGACAGGAAAGCTTAGAGAAGACAATTATGCTAGGGGGAAAAGGAAGGAAAAAGGAAGAGGGGCTGACCAAGGGCAAGATGGATGGATGGCGTCCTTGAAGTGATTGGCTTGACCTTGAAGGAGCTGGTGGTGGTGACGGCTGACAGGGAGCTCTGGCATGGGCTGGTCCATGAGATCAGGAAGAGTTGGAAGCGACTGAACGAATGAAAAACAAGAAAGGATTGGCATCCATTCCACAGGGTGGAACAGGATTGCAGATCCACAACTTCATAGGATCAAAACTAATATGTTTATTAAAGACAAAAGAAATCAATTCTAGATTCTAAGGAAAAGGAAAAAGGAAAAATAAAAGTAATTATGTCTACTACATCTTGCCTGGACAATGGCAAGATGCCGCCTCACTCTAGAGAAGACAAAAGGAGAAGAAAGCCAATATGGTGAACTCTGACCACATGGCCTTTTGCCAGGGCAATAAAAATACCTTTAAAGAGGAAGTTATGTTTTTCATGAAGAGATCACATTGCTAAGTATTCAAAGGGGGGGGGGGGTAGTGGCATGCAAAGATGAGTAAGACAACCCCCCTTCTAAGCCCCTTCTCAAGCCCCTTCTTGCTAGAGGAAATTGGGGAAGGAATCCTTCACTCTAATCTATCTAGGCTAAGTACTCATTGAGAGCTGGAGACTTGTGCAGTCGGGGATGAGACCCAAAAACACTTCCACTCTTTGAATCTCCTTGGAGAGAAGAAAATGGGATGCTATCATTGGCTAACACCCATTTTGGTGTTACTGGTGTGTCCTCAGGGGGAAGAAGTAAAGCTGTGGTTGCCATTTTACTCAGCACTATGGGACTCTCTCACCTTCCACAAACACCAGTAAAGTTGCTGCTCCCCAGCACTGACCAGCAACAGTCTGTGGGTCTCTCTCACTCCACACAAACACCAGGGGATAAGGGAAAAGCTTCAGCCATCAGTCTGCTACTGAGCCAAGAGAAATAATTCCATAAATGCAGATTGTTGTACCATACTTAATAAAAATAAGACATCCCCTGAAAATAAGCCATAGTGAGTCTTCTTGAAGAAAAATAAATGTAAGACAGTGTCTTATTTTTGGGGAAATGTGGTACAAAACAGGAGCTTTTTTGTTGAGTTCCAGGGTTAGAGAAGTGGATGTCAAAAACAGAAGAATGTGCTCGCTCCATCAATGTTCAGCATTTACACAAATGATCAGCTACTGCCAGAAGGGACAGAGAGGTTCAACTATGCCAACAATCGTGCCATCACCACTCAAGCAGGGAACTTTGAAATGGTTGAACAGAAGCTCTCCAAAGCTTTAGGCATCCTTACTGCCTATTAGAAGAAGAAAAAACCAGCTGAATCCCAAGCTATCTAAAATGTAGACATGTGCTTTTCATCTTAAGAACAGACAAGTATCTCAAGCTCTGAGGATTACCTGAGAAGGAATCCCAATGGAGCATTGCAGGACAACAAAATACCTGGACTGGGCTTTGACTTACAAGAAGCACTGCTTGACTATCAAGCAAAGAGTGGGTGCTAGAAATAATACCATATGAAAGCTGACTGGCACAACCTGGGGATCACAACCAGACACAGTGAAGACATCTGCCCTTGCGCTTTGCTACTTGCTGTTGAATATGCATGCCCAGTGTGGAATACATCTCACCACATTAAAGCAGTGGATGTGGCTCCTAATGAGACATGCCACATTTTCACAGGATGCCTATGCCCCACACCACTGGACAGGCCCGTAGCCAGGATTTCATTTCGGGGGTGGGGGGTGGGGGGTGTGAATTTTTTTCAGGGGGGGTTTCGGGGGGGCTGAGTTTTGGGGGGGGGGCTGAGTCTGAGTGAATGCCAAGTTCTTTTTTTAACTTTGTGTTTTTAAATGCACTTTAACTGTACCCTCAACTCTCTTCTGACATGATAAATTAATACCATGCCAAAGCCTTAGGAAAGATGTATTACGCATCAGGCCCAAAGAAAAAAAAGGGGGTTGTGACATATGTTAATGACAAAATGACATCTGCTTTAGCCTTCAGAGATATGGAAGGAAGAATGCTAGGGGTTAAAATTGAGATGGGCAATAAAACTGTATTGGTGTGTAATATATATGCTCCCAATGACTCTAAGAGTAACTTTGTTGATAAACTGAGAAAAAAGATTGGAGAACAAGTCTACGATGAGTTATTGATTATGGGGGATTTCAATGGGGTGCTGGATGAATTGAAAGATTTATTTATTTATTTTTATTTATTTGGTATGCTTGTATACCGCCAATATCTCAGCCTGTGCGGCGACTCATTGCGGTTTACAACATATTAAAATATACAATATTAAAATATACAATTCGCTAAGCATATAAAACTAAAATTATAAGAATACATACAAAACATACGCAGTATTGGGCCACCAATACAGATCGGGACATCTCGATCTGTAGATAAGTCTACAGGAATCCTCAAGACAAAACAAAAGATCACAGGGGGATTACCAGCGAGCTTTAGGGATCTAAAGGAAGATCTAGGCCTACAGGATATATGGAGGTTCCAACATGGAAATGAAAGAGATTTCACATTTTTTTCAAGTAGGCATAAAACATGGACACGCATTGATATGATCTGGGGAACTAAAACGATACTAAATAAAGTCACCAAATCCCAAATTCTACCAATGATAAACTCAGATCATGCCCCATTGTTAATAATAATACGGGAAGAAGAAGAGGGACAAAGAACATTCAGATGGAGACTCAATGACAACATACTAAAAGATCCCAAAGAACAGGAAAAAAATAAAAATCTATTACAAGAATTCTTTCAGTTCAACACAGAAAAAGATACATCAATAAATATAATTTGGGATGCCAGCAAAGCATATATAAGAGGCCACTTAATTGAACAGGGAGCAAGATTAGAAAAAGAGATAACAAACTGGGAAACACAATTAAAAAAGAACCCACAAGATAAGAAGGTACATCACCAACTTGAATTACTAAGAAAACAGATGAATACATTACAGCTAGAGGAAATAGAAAAGAAACTCAAATTTGTCAGACAGGATAGATTCGAAAACGCCAATAAGGTGGGAAAGTGGCTGGCAAGAAGAGTGGCAATTAAAAAACAGACTCGACATATAGCGAAAATTGAAGAAAATGGGAAACACTACTACAAGACAGGAGAAATAATCAAACAATTTGAGAAATATTACAAGACACTCTATGAAAAAGACAACATCCCAAAGGAAAAGATAACGGAATATTTAGGAAAGATGAAGATTGAGAGACTATCTGAAGAACAGAGGGAAAGGTTAAATAATAAAATCACACAGGAAGAAATAAAGAGAGCAATAAGGAAGATGTCGATAAATAAAGCCCCAGGACCAGACGGCCTTACGGCAAAATACTACAAGACATTCCAAGACATTCTTATAACACCAATACAGAAAGTGATGAATAAAGCTATGGAAGAAGCAACCATCCCAGAATCGTGGAAAGAAGCCGTAATAACTATTATACACAAAGACAATACAGATGGTACACAACTCAAAAACTATAGACCAATTTCACTGACTAACGTCGACTATAAAATATTTTCTAGCATATTGGCGGACAGATTAAAAGAGCTACTAAGGATAAGAATAGAAGATGACCAAGCTGGATTTCTCCCGAAACGCCAGTTAAGAGACAATTTAAGAATGCTAATGAACATCAACGAATATTATGAAAAAAAACACCCATAAAGAGGTCGCCATGATGTTTCTCGACGCGGAAAAAGCGTTTGATAGGGTAAGCTGGAGTTTCATCAAGGCGACGCTAAAAGAAATGGATATAGGCTACCAATACACAAATGCAATAAAAGCAATATATTCAAAACAAACAGCAAAGATTGCAATAAACGGTCAAACTTCTAACAATATACCAATACAGAAAGGAACTAGACAGGGCTGTCCACTGTCTCCGTTATTATTTATTCTGACGTTGGAAATACTATTAATCAACATAAGAAAAAATAATGATCTATCAGGCTTAAAGATAAAGAATTACTCATATAAAATTAGGGCCTATGCAGACGACATGGTCTGCAGTGTGGAAAACCCCATAGATAGGATAAATAAATGGCTGTTGGAAATCGAAAAATTTGGGGAGGTTGCGGGTTTAAAAATAAATAAAGACAAAACACAAATCATCACTAAGAACATGAATAAGAAGAAACAGGAAGATCTAGAGAAGATAGCAGGAATGAAAGTAGTTGACAAGACAAAGTACCTGGGAATAATATTTACAGCTAATAACACGCAGCTGATAAAAAATAATTATGAAAAAAGATGGGCAGAAATTAAAACAAAAATGAAGAAGTGGGAACATCTAAACTTGTCACTGCTGGGGAGAATATCCGTAGTAAAGATGAATATACTACCAGAAGTCCTGTTCCTATTCCAAACCCTACCAATAGTAAAATCAAAAACAATGATAAAAAAATGGCACCAAGACATAGGAAAGTTTATTTGGCAGGGAAAAAAACATAGGATAAGCTTTGTTAACCTAACGGACGACAGAATTAGAGGGGGACTTGCCCTGCCCAACTTCCAATTATATTATGAGTCGGCCGCCCTGGACTGGATAAAGGAATGGACAACACTGGAGAAGAAAAAATTACTAACCCTGGAAGGGTTCGATTTAGTCCAAGGGTGGCATGGATACCTTTGGAGGGGCAAGGCAGAAAAGGAGAGAAATTTTAAGAACCATGTGATAAGATCTGGATTAATCCAAGTATGGAATAGGTACAAGGACAGATTATATATAAGAACACCGCTATGGTTCTCACCCAATGAAGCTAACCATATTAAAGAAATACCCCGAGATAAATGGTTAGTATACAAACAATTACTGAAAATAAACACACAAGGAGTGACACTTAAATCATTGGAAGAACTAAGGATACTCCATCCAACTATCTCATGGTATCATTACTTCCAAATTAGGGAAAACTTCAACATAGACAAAAAAACAGGTTTTGAAACAAAGGAGGGATTCTGGGACAAGATGATAAAAACAGACACAAAAATGATAAGTAGAATTTACAAACAACTACTAATATGGAATACGGAAACAGAACAGGTAAAAAGAAACATGGTGCAGTGGGCTAGAGATGTAGAGAGATCAATATCCATGGCAGAGTGGGAAGAAATATGGCGGAAGAAACTGAAATACTTGTATGCAGCAGAAGTAAAGGAAAATTGGTACAAGTTATTCTATAGATGGCACTTAACACCAGAAATATTAGCAAAGATCAACAAAGAGAAAACAGGAGAAAAATGTTGGAAGTGTGGGAAAAAAACTGGGAATTTCATCCACATGTGGTGGAAGTGCAAAAAAGTTAAAGAATATTGGCGCCAAATAGGGAAACAAACAGAGACCGTCCTACGGACAAAAATTGAACTAAAACCAGAGACCTTCCTATTAGGTATAACAGACAGCAAGATGGAAAAAAATGCAGATAAACTTTTTTTTTACATGACAACAGCGGCAAGAATCATTCTGGCCAGGGTATGGAAAACGAAAGAGATACCCACCAAGGAAGAATGGCAACTGAAAGTCATGGATATTCTGAATATGGACAGGCTCACTGAAAGACTGACACAAAATGATAAGAACTATCAAAAAACGGACTGGACAAAATTTATAGATTATATCAAAGAAGAAAATAAAGAGATCTATATTAGTGACCTTTAAGAGATTCTCAAAGGTAAATGCAAGAAGAAAACGGAGACTTAAGAGGATAAGAAGGAGGAAAGGAGGAAAAAAAATAAAATAAAAGAAAGAAAGAGAGAGAAAAAAGAAAACAACCAAATGAAAGAAAAGAAAAATATAGATATTTATAAAAAATATCAAAATCAACAATCATAAAAGAGAGTTTATTCAACCTGGGGGGATCTGGAAGTCTATATTTGTTAAAGTTGTCTCATGTTTCATGTTCTTTGTTTGTCTGAAGTCGGGGGGGGGGGGGCTGGGGTCTGTTGGATTATTCATTGTCTACCTCTTTGTTTGATGGTTTTTTTTTCTTTCTTTCCTTTCTTTCTTTCTTCTGTGTCTATTTGGATACACTGTATATTGTCTAATGTTCCATAGATGTATGTACGTAATTGTCCCTTTTTAAAAGAAACATCAATAAAAAATTTAAAAAAAAAAATTAATACCATGCAATTGCTTAGTCACTCTATGAGTCTCCTTGAAGAGAAGAAAGTGGGGTGATCACACTGGCTAACACCAATTTTGGTGTCTCAAATGTTAGCCCAATTTCTGAGTAGATTTAACCTGCTGATTCCAAAAATGGCACGTTGCTCCCCATCAGCGGTAGTTTTTAAGATGCACAACATGTGCCATCTCCCTGTTGCCATCCTCTGGTCCAGAGAAAATCATGATAATATAAGAAAATCTAAGAAACTAGAACTGATGAGGTCTATCCAATGCAATTTTCTGAATGAGTGGCCCAAATATAAGTAATAATTAGAAGTAATAAGTAATAAGTAGTGTGTCTAGTCATGTATCACTCTGTAAAATTAACCTATTGTCCACATTAGGAAGTTGAATGATGGCCACATTTCTTTCTTAGTGAAGGGCCCACATCCCGAAATACAAGCGTTTGGGTGCATCTCATTCAATCTATAGACGAAGGAAAACTTTCCAGTCTTCAAATATCTCTCGTAATATAGCATGCCTTCCTGCTCTAAAAGGCAGGTTTTTCAGCTGTTAGACTGATATCCCTGGTTATCTTTCTGAACTTTTAGGAACAAAGATGTGCTAATGCTTCCTGTCCCTCAAACAACATTCTGTTGTAGTCTCTTCTCTCTCTTATATCTTATATGCATCTTCCTTAAACTCAAAGAGCAGCATCTATACATTCTAAGAGTCTAATGGAGTCTGAGATATGATCACATAGTATACAGTCCCTCCCACAACATAGAGTTAAGAAAAACAGCATACCAGTATACACATATACAATATAGTAAGCAATCTTAATTATATACATAAGGAGGCTTGCAGAAGGTTGCTATTTACGACAAAATAACCCCAGAAATAGTCCTAAAATACAGAACACCAAGAGCTTGTGTTTTTGTTGGACTGTGTAATATTTGTATATACTGGTACTTGAGCATCCATGGATTTTGGTATCCATGGGGATCCTGGAATCAAACCCCAAGGGCCCCGCTGCAAGGTTATTTTTACACAGGGCTTCTAGTCTGCCTTTTGCTTTATATTTTCAGTTAGGCCCGCAAAATGTGTGCCCTGTTCAGATGTCGTTAGACTAGCTAGTATATCTTCCATTGTCCCTCATGACTGTCAGCTGGCTGCCCCTGTTGGGACCTGTAATTCAGATCAGAAGGTCTAAACCAGGAGTCCCCAAACTGAGGTCCATGGGCCAAATGTGGCCATCCAAGGTCATTTATATGACCTCCACCCTAAACTTTAGACTGAGGGTCACCCTAAGTCTGAAATGACTTGAAGGCACACAACAACAATCATAATTAACTTGACTATCTCATCAGCCAAAAACAAACCCACACTTCCCGTTGAAATACTAGAAATGAAGAACTATTTGGTTAAAATAGTTCTTCATTTTAAATATTGTATTGTTCCTTCATTGTTTTGCACTACAGATAAGCTACGTGCAGCATGCATAGGAATTTGTTCATTTTTTTCAAACTATATTCTGGCCCCTCAACAGTCTGGGAGATCGCGAATTGGCCCTCTGCTTAAAGTTTGAGGACCCTTGGGGTAGACTTTGTGCTGCCCTGTAACTCTAACTGTATTGAACTTAATTATGGCCAGAAGAGATAGCTGGTTTATGAGTGTTTTCCCCACTCTACATTCTCTCTCATTATGACAATCTCCAACTAGTAGGAAACTAAGGCATTATATTGGCTGGAGCAGAAAAGTAAAAGAGCCTTCTACTACCTTGTCTAGCTAACTGAGCAACTTATTTTGACATCTGAGTGAACAAACAAACAAACAAGCCCACAAATGTCTCTTTATAGGTAGCAAATAGAACAAGAAAAATGAATTAAAAAGTTGAACTTATTTCTCATAACAGCCAAAAATGGATGGCTTAACACTATCTACTGATAGGGTTGGCCCTGATGGCTTCACTTTTGATGCTAACTGGTGTTCTTAAATATCACACCTACGTGGTTTTATAGCACATGTTCCCTAGGCTCCTCTGGGACCGAGTGGAAATGGAATGTTACTCTCTCAACTGCAAAGGTTTGATTTTCTCACAACAGGCTTATCCAAGAACAAACCCACACAAACCTTACGCATGAAAGATCATTACGCACATCACAAATAATCATGCAGAGAGAAGTTCAAAGGCATTTTAATGTCACATCAAAATGGTTATAGGGCATTTTAACATGTAAGCATGGCATCTAATGGGATAGTAAGACCTACATTGGAGAAAATGTCCCTTTAGTTCCTCTTCTGTGGACTTTTGTACATAAAAAGTGAATATATGTGACTGAACAATACATGGAGTCTGCAGAAATGACCTGGTGAAGCATGTGTCTGAAGCACCCATCAACATTACAAAATGACTGTCATCCCTCCGAATTAATCTTGCCAAAAGACAGCAGGCAACTATCATAAGTGACTACACACAGACAATAGATGCTGACCAAGACATCAAGGAAGAATTCTAATGTCAGCTGGATAGCATCTTGTCTGGCTTGATTTTAATGCAAGAGTTGACTTGTGGCCAGCAACTATAGCGAAAGATGGGGTTGGAAACAACAATTTGAATGGCATCCTACTTCTCATCAAATGTGGGGAACACAACCTTGTTCTCACCACAAGACTCTTCCACCAGAAAACATAATGGAAGTATCTCCGGTCAAAGCATTGGCACCTCTTAGACTATATAATGATACATGCCAGAGACAGCTGTGATGTACTTCTCACAAGAGCCATGACAAGTGCTGATGACTGCTGGACAAACCACGGATTAATTCGATCTATGATAGCCACCATAGGAACAAAGGTCATTTATGGCCCATCAAAATCATAGCCTACACTTGGAACTAAACTTCTAAAGAACAAAAAATTAATTGCACTCCATTGGAAAGAGCATTACCATAACCTCCTTAACCACAGTTTAAAATGTGACTGAAGAGGTTATCTTGCAAATCCTGTAACAAACCAAGAATGAGCTTTCAGCACTGTCTAGTTTGGAGAAAGTCAGCAAAGTTATCAATCAACTAAGAAGTAAGAATGCCAGCAGACCTGATGGGATGCCTGCTGAAATCTTTAAACAGGGTGGACTTGAGCTGACACAACAACTCCACAAGCTCCCTGAAAAACTGTGAGTGACCAAGAAGATCCCAGCAGACTTCATGGATGCGATTATAACCCATTTCAAAAATAGACTATGGAAATTACCAAGGTCTTGACCGTTTAACCTCTGCCAAAAAAATCCTCACAAGTATCTTTGCAATGCAGTTCAAAACTCACAAGTTAAAATTGACTGGGTAGGCCTGCCACAAGAAATAGATCTTAAGTTGTGCCTTAAATTCTGACAGTGGATTTAGCTGTCAGATTTCCACCAATAGATCATTTCTACAGTTTTGGGGCAGCTGATGAAAAGGTCATCTGGATGACAGTTACCAGTTGGGTTCTGGCTGACTGGACTAGCTGCCCTTCAGAGGACCTGGGTCTCTGGTGCAGATTGTATGGGAGAAGGTAGTCTTGTAGGTAGCATGGACCATGTAGGGCTTTAAAGGTCAAAAGCAACACTTTGTACTCTGCCCAGAAACTAATTGGCAACCAGTGGAGTAATTTTAGTATAGGTTTAATGTGCTCACTTCTGGATGGATTTAAGTTGGGATCAGATGTCAAACAGCACTATTGCCTCAACCTTATTTTCCATCTTCCTAGCCATGATTCTCCACCATATTGACAGGAAGCTTCCCACTGGTGTGGAAATCACATATTGGACAGATGGCAAGCTCTTTAACTTCAACAGCCTGAAAGCCAAAAGTAAGGTCACATCAACTTCTGTAAGAGAATTACAATATGCTGATGATAACATAGTCTGTGCTCACTTAGAGTAAGATCTACAAGCCACTTTAAACCCCTTCTCAGAAATGTATGAAAAGCTTGGCCTCTCACTGAACATTGAGAAAACCAAAGGCCTCTACCAGCAGGCACCAACTAATTTTTTTGGCAAAAGCTTAATGGTGTAATGCTAGACCATTCCCACTACTTAGGCAGCCTTTTATATTTACACCAAAGCACAACACCATCTGAACTCTGCAAGTGCAGCATTTTTAAATAACGAAGCAGAGGGCATTTGAAGGTCAGGATATTTGTAGATATACCAAGATGCTTGTTTATAAAACTCCTGTCTTTCCAAATCTATTGTACGCCTTCAAAACATTGACCATATACAAATGCCACTCTCAATTTCTGGAACAATTCCATCAGTGTTGCCTTTGAAAAATCCTGTACATCTATTGGGAGTACAGGCAGGCAAATGTCAGTATTCTGGAAGAAGCAAAGACCAGCACTGAAGTGATGATCGCTGTCAACTTTATGGTGTAGCTATGTTGTCTGAATGCATGATCACTATTGCCCAAAGCAGTTACTATATTCTCAGGTCAAGAATAGAAAACAGAATGTAGGTGGATAGCTTAAAGCTAACGTAAGAAATCTGGAGTAAACATTGAGATCTGGGAAGTCCTGGCCCTCAAATGTTCTAACTTGAGGCCAGCTGTTAGCAACAGTGCTATGGATTTTGAAGAGGCACAAATAGAGGGTGAAAGAAAATAATGTGCCAAGCACATCAAGCAAACCCTTGACTATGCATCCAGAATAGCTTACCACAGCACTTATGAAACCACCAAGAATCTACCCTTGGAAGACAGTGCCTACAAGAGATCACCTATGATGATGACAACATATAAACATACAACAGACAGGTGAGCACTTGGTATATTACTTTCAGCTGGTGGGCGGAGATTATTGATAAGCAAAATGTAGCAGAATTTTTAGAACACAACTGATCTTGTCTGATTATGAAAGCTGAGAAGCCCAAGTATGGACAGGAAACCACCAAACAACACCAGATTATATTAGATAGGGCTACTTATGGCCCTTCCATACTGCCCTTTTATCTCAGGATAAGATCCCAGATTATCTGTTTGTATTAGGTTATCTGGCAGTGGGAATTCATATATTCAATTTTAAAGCAGATATCTGGGTTCAGATCCTGGTATAAAGGGCAGTGTGGAAGAGCCCTAAGGGGAATGGTTGCAGGGCAAAATAAAGCTACATGAGACCAGTGGCTTATTTCAGTATAATAACTCTTGGACAGCTTCTGATCTTTGTGTTGGAATTTAGATGAAGAATACTAAGACTTTATGTGAAAATGGTAATGAAGAGCAAGAGCGAGATCAAGAGAGAGAGAGAGAGAGCATGTCTAAGTAGCATAAGACCACCAGGTAAAGATTTTCTGAGACTTTCTCCTCCCTGCACCTTGAAGAAATAATTTAAGACAACAATCCTGTTACAGAGATTTAATATTTACCACAAGAAGGTCTTTTAAAAAGGCAGTGGGTCCTTCCAAGCCTATACCTCCTTCCAGCAAAGAAAATGAAAGCATTTTAAGAGATTCGATGAATACAATATTGAGGCCCAACAATGTATTCTTATACCGCTGGCTCCTGCCAGTTCCTGAAGAATTTGATGCAATCTGAAGAAACTTTGTGGTTAAACTGCAGATTTAACCTGGCTGTTGACATGTAAAAATCCAACAATGTAATGCACATTTCTGCTTCTTGAATCCTCTTGGGAAGGTAATTTCAGACAAAGCTTTTATCGCAGCATTGTCCTCTCATTCAAAGAATCTGATGCCATCATTCACTTGTAAATCTCTGATATATTTGCCATTGCTCCTCTATCTTCTTTTCTAACCTCAGAAATCCATTAGGAAGAAAAGAGAGAATCTCAGCAAAGTGTTTCCTAGGGTTGTAATTCTTCACTAATTTTCTTCTTAAAGTAGTTTTAGTAATTTTCTCTTTGCAGCAAGAAAGCCTTCAAAACTTAAGAGTTTTTGAAAAAACATATTCACAATTTACTTATTCTGTGCAAAATTTGCACCTGGTTGTTTTGCACAGAAAATAGCATGTTCTGCATAGGAAGCAGTATTTCCAATACAGGAATATTTTCCCACAGAAGCATTTACAGCACAGAAAAGACTATTTCCTATTCAGTGAGCTGTTTCCTATGCAAAACTACCAAGTGAGAATTTTGCACAAAATACCAGTAAGTGCCAAACTGTGAAGATTCTCTTCAGTCCAATATTATTCTCAAGATTATTATTTCTCAATACTCAGGGAGAGTGGGAAGGAAGATTTTTCATCATTTTTTGGAATACTTGTGAATATTCTTTCCAACCCTATATTCCTCCTTTGAACTACAAAGCTAGTTGCTTGCTGGCATCCCTGAGTTCTGAACTTATCACTTGTGTTGAATGCTTTGATATCAGATTGAGAGCCACACATGTCTCTTTGGGGCTCTAGTTTGTCTACCACAAGCTTCAATAAGTTTATCCAAATAGGGATGACAGGAGTCTTCCTCCTGTTACCTTTCTTTATTGTTCCTTTGTGTTTTTTGCCTCCCAAATTCTGAGATAGTTTGGGAAATTCCAAACACCAATGCTGGAATTAGAAACTTTTTACTAGTTCAGGTCATCTGTAATGCCACATCCTCCATGTAGCCTATTGGGAAGAGTTGATTGACAAACATAGCAAAAACAGAACAAAACAAAAGTCAGCCATAAACATTCTTGCTGTAACTGTATATTAAATTAAGATAAACATTACATTGTGTTTTACTTACATACAAAACCATGCATTTTTATTGTCTACACAAATATCATCTTGATACAATTGTGTACACATGCATTTTGTCTGCCCTTCTATAGTATATTACTAATATATGGATATTATATGGTGCTGCCCATGCATATCTGTAAAAATCCACACACATCCCTTATGCAGTTATCCATATAAAATAATTACATCCAGTTTGCTTTTTTTGCAGCATTTTCTCAATGCATCTGTTCACAATGGTATGTATTTTTAAGAGTAGGAAAGTCATGAAGCTAATAGGATGACCAAAACAGTGACAACCAAGGAATTGTACAGCACATGGTACAGAATTTGGAAATATGTGATATCACCATCAAAGTTATTGAGTGCATCTGTTCCATTTTGGAAATAGAGCAAGCAATTCAGATTTCCATGTTTTGGTGAATTGCTTGGAAATATTTTGAAGGCCCCATCTACACTATTTGAGACCCAGATAGTGATTACACAATCCACACACCACTGATGCACATTAAAGGCTTTCTTTCATGGACTACACTGGGCATATTACTGCATATATCTTCCTAAGGGCTGATAACCAGATGGTCCAACAGAGTCAGGATTGCATCAGCTCCAATGAGATGCCATCTTATCCTCTGTGTCACCACTGCCACTCTCTACTAACCAAAGAAATCGATTGACCCCCTACTTCCTGGTTACATGAGCACCCCATTCGGACACCATCAGATTTTATTTCAATTACTTCTACCCCGCCCTTCTCACCCCCGAGGGGGGACTCAGGGCGGCTTACAAACGAAGGCACAAGTCGATGCCTAAATCAATAAACAAACAATACATAAAAGCAATTTAAACGATTAACAAGTTAAAAACATTAATACATAGTAAAATAGCAAAACAATCTCATGCTCAGTGTTCAGAATCCGTTTATCCATTCCATTCCGTTCACCCTTGTTTATCGTCAGATCTTTCCTTAGCTGCCAGAATATCCAAAAGCTTGGTCCCATATCCAGGTCTTCAATTTTTTTCTGAACGCCAAAAGGGAAGTCGCTGTTCTAATCTCCCCGGGGAGTGAGTTCCACAGGTGAGGGGCCACCACTGAGAAGGCCCTGCTCCTTGTCCCCGCCAACCTCACTTGTGATAGTGGCGGGGTCGAGAGCAGGGCCTCCCCAGACGATCTTAAATTTCGAGATGGGATGTAGAGGGAGATCCGTTCGGACAAATACACTGGGCTGGAACCGTATAGGGTTTTGTAGGTCAAAACCAGCACTTTGAATTGTGCTCGGAATTGGATCGGCAGCCAGTGGAGCTGGCGTAACAGAGGGGTGGTATACTCACTGTACGCCGCTCCGGTGAGTAATCTGGCTGCTTCTCGCTGGACTAGTTGAAGTTTCCGAGCAGTCTTCAAAGGCAACCCCACATAGAGTGCATTGCAGTAATCCAACCGGGATGTAACAAGAGCGTGGACCACCGTGGCCAGATCTGACTTCCCAAGGTACGGGCGCAGCTGGTGCACAAGTTTTAATTGTGCGAAAGCTCTCCCAGCCACCGCTGAGACCTGGGGTTCCAGGCTCAGCGATGAGTCCAGGATCATTCCCAAGCTGCGAACCTGCGTCTTCAGGGGGAGTGTAACCCCGTCTAACACAGGCTGTAACCCTATACCCTGTTCGGCCTTACGACTGACCAGTAGGACCTCTGTCTTGTCTGGATTCAATTTCAATTTGTTAGCTCTCATCCAGTCCGATACAGCGGCCAAGCACCGGTTCAAGGGCTGGACAGCCTCCTTGGTGACAGGTGGAAAGGAGTGACAGATTTGGACATCATCTGCGTAAAGATAACATCTCATTCCGAAACTCCGGATGATCTCCCCCAGCGGCTTCATGTAGATGTTAAATAACATCGGGGACAGAATTGAACCCTGTGTGACTCCACACAACAACGGTCGCGGAGCCGAACAGGTGTCACCCAGTAACACCTTCTGGGTCCGTCCCTCAAGGAAGGATCGGAGCCACTGCAAGGCAGTGCCCCCGAGCCCCATGTCCATGAGGCGCCCCAGAAGGATACCGTGATCGACGGTATCGAAGGCCGCTGAGAGGTCCAGCAGAACTAACAGGGACACACTCCCCCTGTCAAGCTCCCTGCGCAGATCATCTACCAAGGCGACCAAGGCTGTCTCAGTTCCATGTCCCGGCCTAAAGCCAGACTGTGCCGGATCCAGATAATCAGTGTCTACCAGAAACCCCTGGAGTTGTGTTGCCACCACACGTTCCATGACTTTGCCCAAATAGGGAAGATTGGAGACTGGCCGATAGTTGTCGAATTGAGTGGGATCCAGTGATGGTTTCTTCAACAGCGGTTTTATAATAGCTTGTTTTAAGCTCGCTGGAAATTTTCCTTCCTGTAAGGAGGCATTAACCATCACCTTCACCCACTCTGCCAATCCCCCTCTGGCTTCCTTAATCAGCCAGGATGGGCAGGGGTCTAGGATGCATGTGGTGGGTCGCACCTCTCCAAGGATCCTGTCCACATCCTCAAGCTGAACCAATTGAAAAGAATCCACAAAACTGGACAAGCAGATGCTCTCGTTACATCCCCAGAGACTGCCGTTAACATGACGTCAAAACCCGACCGAATCCGCTCAATTTTATCCGCGAAGGATCGAGCAAATGCTTCACAGCGAGCCACTGAGTTGTCCGAGGCCTCGCCTTTTGGCGGATTTAACAGGCCCCTGACAACTCGGAAAAGCTCAGCTGGACGATTCTTCGCTGATGCAATATTGGCTGTGATGAATGTTTTCTGAGCTGCCGTTATTGCCACACCGTAGGACCTTAAGAAGGCATTCAGGTGTGTTTGGGCTGGATTGGTGGGGTTCCGGCGCCACACGCACTCTAACCTCCTCTTCTTTCGCTTCATCGCTGCCAGCTCCTCAGTAAACCAAGAGGCTGGTTTAGCTCGGTTACTCGAGAGGGGGCGTTCCGGAGTGATAGTGTCAATTGCCCTGGTCAACTCACTATTCCAACGAGAGACCAGAGCATCGACAGCGTCGCTAGCCAAGGAGGTGGAAAAATCCCCAAGAGCCGTCAGGAGTCCATTTGGATCCATAAGTCTCCTGGGGCGGACCATTCTAATGGGTCCACCACCCCTGCGAAGGTTAGAAGGCACAGTTAGTCTAAAACTGATCAGGTGGTGATCGGTCCATGGCAATGGAGCGATGGTCGGCTCCTCCATCCCGTCACCTTCATCCCATCCCTGGACAAAGACCAAATCCAAGGTGTGCCCGGCACTATGGGTGGGACCAGATATTAGCTGGGACAGGCCCATGGTTGCCATGGCGACCATGAAGTCCTGAGCTGCACCAGAAAGAGAGGCCTCGGCATGGACGTTGAAATCTCCCAAGACCAGAAGCCGTTGGAAGCTCAACGCCATGTCCGAGACCACTCCCGCTAGCTCAGGTAAGGAGACTGTAGTGCAGCGGGGTGGTCGGTACACTAGCAGAATCCCTATCCTTTCCCGGTCACCAATCCTAAAGCCGGCACATTCAAAAGAAGATGATTGTGGGATGGGACACCTGATCAGGGGGATAAAATCCTTATAGACCACTGCGACTCCGCCTCCCTGCCCTCCAAGCCTTGGTTGGTGCTGAACAGAATAGCCTGGTGGACAGAGTTGGGAGAGATTAACCCCTCCCCCCTCATCCAGCCAGGTTTCTGTTATACAAGCCAGGTCGGCTCGTTCTTCTTGAATTAGATCTTGAATAATGGAAGTTTTTCCATTCACTGACCTGGCATTGAGCAGCACCACCTTTAGCTTGGAGGGGCCACCATCCTGGCACCTCAGTTGTATTTTGTCAGGAGAAGATTTTGGAATTGCCAATCTGTTTTTATTAATTTCGGGCCGAATAGTAGTGTTAATTTTTGGAGTTGTCAATGTCCTATTGAAAATTTTGGGCCGAATTTGCTTTTGTCTTTGATTTCTAACGTCTTTAGAGGTTGCCAATTTGTCATTGTAAATTTTGGGCCAAAATCGATGTTTTGTTCTCCCTTTCCCATATCTCCCTCTACCAGTCACCACCTCTATGGCGGCCACCCCACCCGTAGCCCCACATCCCCCGGGAACGCTCCTTCCATTTCCAGTAGTTGTGATCTCAATACTCGACACATGCTTATAGTTATGGTTATCTGTCTCTGGGTTCCAATATTCCCACCCCTTAGTGCTACCTATTCCTTCCAGTATGGCAAAGGCTGTAAAGTGCACTTGTGCTGAGGTTATTATAAAGTGCACTTGTGCTGGAGGTTGGAGGAATATCAATAGCAGCAAGGGTAAAGTAAACATTAACAGAGGTAATATACTGATGTTACTAGTATATGTAGTTAACTTCAGGTGAAGGTGTGGGAACCCAGAGTTCAAAACATAAAGTGCAATAGTTGTGGCTACTTAATCTGATACTTTGGACCACTTGGTAATGGTATGGGTTCTGGCAGGGGATCTAAAGTGCTTAGATAAAAGTGATTTCGTGCTGAGATAGTTCTATAGTGCAAAATGATGCAAAAAATTGTCTTCTATAAGTAAATTCACTTTCAAACCATTCAACAAGACAGACAAATTGCACCAGAGAACCCGGCTCCTTGGGCCCATGGAGCAAACAAGCCGGCACCCAAGGCCAGGCCCCGGTTCTTCTTGACCGTCTTGTGCGGAGATGACACAAAGTGCAGTAGTGAAGACAATAGGTGCAGTTCTTGCTAGTTAGCAGCACAAAATTGCAGGTTACCCGATGTGTGAAGGATGTTATTTACACTTATTATCTTCGTCACAGAGGGCAGTGTGAAGGAATGAGTGTCCAGTTCTTTAGCATAGAGCTCTGAGGATTGTACTAAAAATCACTGAGTCACGAGCGGGCAGAGCTTCTGGTTTTACGTTTAGGCTGGAAGGATTCAGGAACCCTGTGGCAGCAGCAGTCTGAGACTAGGCCAAGGCAGGTGCAACACAGCTTTATAGTCACTCCCTCCTTGGAGGATTGCTGAGTCACACCCAGTTGGAAAGGGCCTGGGGCTTCTCCTACCCACAAGTAGTCCAGGGAACAGCCAAGCTGGATGGAAGGATTCAGGACCCCTGTGGCAGCAGCAGTCTGAGACTAGGCCAAGGCAGGTGCAACACAGCTTTATAGTCACTCCCTCCTTGGAGGATTGCTGAGTCACACCCAGTTGGAAAGGGCCTAGGGCTTCTCCTACTCATGAGTAGTCCAGGGAACAGCCAAGCTGGATGGAAGGATTCAGGACCCCTGTGGCAGCAGCAGTCTGAGACTAGGCCAAGGCAGGTGCAACACAGCTTTATAGTCACTCCCTCCTTGGAGGATTGCTGAGTCACACCCAGTTGGAAAGGGCCTAGGGCTTCTCCTACTCACGAGTAGTCCAGGGAACAGCCAAGCTGGATGGAAGGATTCAGGACCCCTGTGGCAGCAGCAGCAGTCTGAGACTAGGCCAAGGCAGGTGCAACACAGCTTTATAGTCATTCCCTCCTTGGAGGATTGCTGAGTCACACCCAGTTGGAAAGGGCCTGGGGCTTCTCCTACTCACGAGTAGTCCAGGGAACAGCCAAGCTGGATGGAAGGATTCAGGACCCCTGTGGCAGCAGCAGCAGCAGTCTGAGACTAGGCCAAGGCAGGTGCAACACAGCTTTATAGTCACTCCCTCCTTGGAGGATTGCTGAGTCACACCCAGTTGGAAAGGGCCTGGGGCTTCTCCTACTCACGAGTAGTCCAGGGAACAGCCAAGCTGGATGGAAGGATTCAGGACCCCTGTGGCAGCAGCAGCAGCAGTCTGAGACTCAGATATGACTATGGTGGCCAGACCTTCACACAGAATCCTTCCTGCAAATTTCAGAGGATCCTGATTTTGCCTAATTTGAGACAATACTGTGTTATGCCAAAAATCTGAGATTCTCATGGGAAGTTCCCATGCATCATGGAGACAGACGGTGGTAGATTCAAAGTGAGTTCAGGTTTTGTTTTTGTTTTGTTTTTTGGTTAGTGTAGACAAGTCCAAAGAATGAAATTTAACCCATTGAATATCATCAGTATCATTCTTAAAAATATAAGCAATTCTATACAAACCCATGTGTTTGACTGGGACTTGGGAGATCCTGGTTTAAGTCACCATTAAGTCCTATAAGTCACTAGGTGATTATGGCCAATTATTTTCTCTCAGCTCAACCCTCTCTTATGAGGTTGCTGTGAGGTTCAAGTGAAGAAAAAGGAGAAAGAAGGATGCAAACGTATGACTTTTTCTTGTTTTTAATAGTATGAAGTTAATGAGCAAGTTGACTGTAAACTGTCTTTTCAGAAATTCAGTGATGCCTCTCATTTTATTCAAGACTGTCAAAAACCAATTTCTCTCCTACTATGTACTTGTGTACTCTGTTCATTAAGGGATAGTTCACTATGCAGACTATCACTCTGAATGTAAAGTTGTTCTCTCATTTCCATGGATATAAATGGAAATTCACAAAGGGAGGGCAGGCTGCTTATACCTCCCCATAAGCATGAGACCAACTGGCATTGAATTTAATCCTGTACTATGGTGCCATACACAGATTTATTTCTGTATCTCTGTGCATACTTCTTTCTTGCAGAAGTGACCCTTTTGTTTTAATTCCTAAACACATACAAGACTAGAAAGTTATTTCTTCTTGTGTAATAATAAATGCTACAAGTAGGGAAAGGTCACTCTAGTTACAATAGTTATAGAGTCCTTCCCCTACTTGTAGTATGAGGGCCCTTCCACACAGCCCTATATCCCAGAATATCAAGACAGAAAACCCCACAATATCTGCTTTTAACTGGATTATCCTAGCCCACACTCAGATAATGTGCGATATTCTGCCTTGATATTCTGGGATATAGGGCTGTGTGGAAGGGCCCTGAGAGTAAAACTGGCTTAGTCAGACCACTTCAATGGCCACAAGTGAAGTGAAACAGTGTTGGTTTTCTCTCTCCCCCTGCCCCAAATGGAGGTTCTTCTAGACTTCTACCCATCATGCCTCTGACATTACATTCTATGAGACTGTTTTGTAAATTGAATAATTATAGAAACTAATGTTTCTGTGAGTGTATGTTCCTGAATAAAATGCTTAACTTTCCACCAGGAACATTGTACAGGAAGTTCAAACAATTATAGTTTACATAATCAAGACAACAAGATGATTATACTAGTCTCCAGTCACATTTGCATATTTAATCTTTATTTAGACCATATAAACAAACCTGGTAACACTTCGAGATGGACCTCTTTATCTAATTTAACAAACTAGTTCTCAAACAATTTGAGATGTTTTTGATCAAGCATCATTTAAACTAAAATGCAGTCATTACCTTAAATGTTTTAACAACAATAGCTACAACAACAAACTGCTGTAATAGCCACAAATATTGTTCTGTAATTCAGAATTAGGCATGCCAAGCTCCTACTAGAACTCCTAATGCTGAAGACAGTGAAGAGAACAATGAGGAAGAAGACCAACTTATTTTAAATTTAGATTTAGAGAAAATATCTGTGAATACCACAAACTACTAAAAATATCTTAGAACAGATCAGGCCTGACCTCTCACTAGAAGCCAAATTAACTAAACTGAGGCTGTTGTACTTTGGACATATTGTGAGATTCCACTACTCACACTGATACTCAGCAAACAAGACAGTAGGAGCACAGGAATACCACATTACCAATGGATTGATTCTATCAAGGAAGCTACAGCCGCAAATTTTTAAGACTTTAGCAGAGCTCATAGTAAGCTAGATTCTTGGACATTTCTGTTGCCATCACACAAAGCCAACTTGACAGCAAATATCACATCAGTCTCTGGGGTAAATCTATTCTTTCTGAGATCCCAACATACATGTCACTACAAGTTGTGGTTTCCTAACTTCCATATGTGTTTTGGCCATTGAAAAAAAAAGAAAGAATACAAACCAGAAAAGCTTCTCCTAATATTTAGCTACTAATAGTAAAAACTGAAATATGTTGGGATTTTGAACCCAACACTTTTGGGTCCTTCCTGACAGGCCCTATATCCCAGTATCTGATCCCAGGTTTTCTGCTTTAAACCGGATTATATGAGTCCACACTACCAAAAAATCTGAGATAAACAGAAAACCTGGGATTATTTATTTATTTATTTATTTATTTATTTTTTGCATTTATTGACCGCCCCTCTCAGCCCGGGGGCGATCAGATCCTGGGATATACGAGGGCCTGTCTGGAACGGCTCTTTGCCTTCCATCAGTGAAACACCTATCCCCAAACTTCTTTGAGACTGAATTTGGTCCTTCGGTTAAAAGAGTTTTTCTTGCCTTATCTCAGGCCCCCTTTCACACAGCTGAATAAAACCCCACATTATCTGCTTTGAACTGGAATATATGGCAGTGTGGACTTAGATAACCCAGTTCAAAGCAGATACTGTGGGTTATTCTGGCTTGATATTCTGGGTATATGGTTGTGTGGAAGGACCCCCAGAATGTCCTACTTAGGTGCTTTAGCAGCATATATATGTCTGGTTTTTAATTTATAGCATTATCCTGGTGCATGAAAAGCTATAGAAATAAGCTACTTTTGATATCAGTTAATTTTTATTGGCAATGTATTGTTTCCTTTATGCATTAGTCAAGACCACTGTGCTCAGGGAAGGCTGCTCTATAGATTCATTGCAAATCCTTTAAAACTGATACTGTTTCACACTTGGGTTCAATGATGGACAGTACAAACTGATGTAGTTTTTTTCCAGTTAAGATCACAACTGTTGTATAATTAGGGCTAGCTGTTGTTGCAAGGATGTGGTGAAGACTATTGGCTACATCTGAAATTTCCTCCCACCACTTCCTACAAAAAGGCAGATGTTAAAAAATCGAAACCATTCAACATTCTTTCATGGAAAAGGATAAAGGATAAATTGTGTCCAATTCTGGGCACCACAATTCAAGAGAGATGTTGACAAGCTGGAGGGTGTCCAGAGGAGGGCGACTAAAATGATCAAGGGTCTGGAGAACAAGCCCTATGAGGAGCGGCTTAGGGAACTGGGCATGTTTAGCCTGAAGAAGAGAAGGCTGAGAGGAGATATGATAGCCATGTATAAATATGTGAGAGGAAGCCACAGGGAGGAGGGAGCAAGCTTGTTTTCTGCTTCCTTGGAGACTAGGACGCGGAACAATGGCTTCAAACTACAAGAGAGGAGATTCCATCTGAACATTAGGAAGAACTTCCTGACTGTGAGAGCCGTTCAGCAGTGGAACTCTCTGCCCCGGAGTGTGGTGGAGGCTCCTTCTTTGGAAGTTTTTAAGCAGAGGCTGGATGGCCATTTGTCAGGGGTGATTTGAATGCAATATTCCTGCTTCTTGGCAGGGGGTTGGACTGGATGGCCCATGAGGTCTCTTCCAACTCTATGATTCTATGATTCTATGATTCTATGATTCTAAAGGTTGATGTAAGAACCTGACATTGTAAGCTGAGTGCAACTTTGAATGCCACGCCTCTAGATTATTGGCATGATTTTCCCTCTATTCTTTTTTGTAAGAAATTTTAATTTAATTATGGGGTTTATGCTAGTCTGACATTACATTGTTCTGTCTTTAAAAGAAAACCCAAAAGTAACTTTTAGCTCTGGAAATAGTTATAGCAGCCTTCCATCCTTTACCTTTTCCCCTCCCAATATGTTAAATTACAATTCTTCCTTCAAAAGAATCTCCAGAAAGAAGCCTGTTTTCTGACAGCCCCTACAATAGAGAACAGTCTTTTGTTATGTAGAATGCATGGTTAGATCATGGAAAACTCACTTCATGGGACTATAACTCCTAGATCTCTTACCAGCCATGCAGGCTGAGAAATTCTGGGAACAACAGTCCCATAAATTTCTAAGTTCCAAGAGTGATAAGTACTGGTTCCAGATATTAAATTGCATCCTCAACAGCCCATGCCTATGCAATGATGAATGCTAGGAGCTTCAGTCTAATACAGTGGTTCCCAACCTGTGGTCTGTGGACCACCAGTGGTCCGCAAGAATGAAAATATGGACCATGGCCTCAGCATTACTATACCATTGCCTCAAAACCATGTGGCAACAAGAGTGATTGGTCTCATGAAACCCTCTTATGGTGTTGAGGCAACAGGAATGTCAGGAGGGAGGAGGCTGACTACCCATGAAAGATTACTATTGCTGCATCAGCTCTAAATTATTTAATATGGTTTTATGTGGATAAGCAGATGGTGACTACTGGATGACCTATGTTCTGTATCAGAGCCTAGAGTTGATGTGGTCTATCAAATGCAATTTTTTGAATCAGCACCCCAAATAACCAAACTGAATCTAAAGTTGACCAAAAACTGATTCATAACCCTTTTGTTCCTTATATTGGAGAGTGGTCCCTGGTCAAAGTGGTCCCTGGACAAAGTGGTCTCTGGTCAAGTGGTCCTTGGTTAAAAAAGTTTGGGAACCACTGGTCTAATAGCATGTGGAAAGCTGCCTTACACCTCTGATGTAAGGGCTCAATTTTTTATCTGCAAAGGTGGTGAGTGGGCCCTTTGTACACAGTAGAAAAAAGAAAGACCCTACAAATGTGCAACATCCTAATATCATGATAAAATGAATTTTGTGACATTTAATTTATGTAATATTATTTTCCCCAGCTATATACATTAACTTTACAATAGGGATTGGGAAAATTATATTTTATTTTCAGTTGCCAGATTTCTTCACCACAATAGCTGAAGAAATTTGAAGTAGTACTAAAATAAATCTTCCTCAAGCTCTGGTCTAAGCATGGAGAGCTCATTGTATGATTAAGGTAGGAATTTGGTCTGGATCTTTTACCAACTCTGTAAAAATTGTCCCAAGGTATAAAAAAGAGGAATAATATTAAAACTAGATCAAAGAACAAATAATAATAAAATTGGAAATATTGTACCCATGCCTACTTCCCCAATTTGGCAGGAATAATCCTAGTTATTCTTCTGTCATCCCACTTTTCAGTTGCCTTTAAATGTCTTAGTTCTCCCTCCTCCTTTCACTTTCACCCTTCATCCTCAACTCACTTTAATTGCTACAAATTAGGTGCAAAGTTCGAAATTAATTTCTACTTATTTTAGTAGAGGAAGGGAACAATCCTCCCTTCCTAGTAGGCTCCAGCAAATAAGTGGCAGCACACTCTCCTGGCTTATCTCTTCTTTCTCATTAATAACTTTTCTCATCCTGACCATACTCTGATGTTGCTGGGCTACACATGTCCTGGGTTTTATCTTTGAAATGTTGGATTGCACAATAATGTTAAATAAATACATAAAAACCAATAGATCTGTACAGAAATTACACATATAACATGATCAAAAGACCGCAAATAACAATTAAGAAACAGATGAAAACAGCCACTTCATATAAATGATAAGTTTAACTATACCAAGTAAATAATCCATGCAGATAATAAGTAAAAATGGTTTGCAAGCCTTAAACAGAATTTCATCCATTCATTCATCGCTCCATGTCTAAATTTATTTATTTTATTAATTTTATATACAACATTTTTTCCAATATCTTTTTATAACAGATTGTAGAAACACCTAATGAATTAATGTGTACATCTACATGTAGCATAGTCCATGATAAACTTAGGTTTGGAGCCCCCGGTGGCGCAGTGGGTTAAACCCCTGTGCCAGCAGGACTGAAGACCTACAGGTCGCAGGTTCGAATCCGGGGAGAGGCAGATGAGCTCCCTCTATCAACTCTAGCTCCTCATGCGGGGACATGAGAGAAGCCTCCCACAAGGATGATAAAAACATCAAATCATCCGGGAGTCCCCTGGGCAATGTCCTTGCAGACGGCCAAATCTCTCACACCAGAAGCAACTTGCAATTTCTCAAGTCGCTCTTGACACGACAAAAATCACCCCCAAAAACTTAGGTTTGCATAAATGTATATAGTATAGCTATGTTCAAATCAATGGCCCATGCAGAAAACAAATAAATAGAAGGCATCATATATGACACGCAGTTCAACATGGCCAAGACTAGCAAGAATCACCATCTGCTGGGACATATCCCCATTGATAGCTCTTGGTGATGAGCCAGACCACTGAGCCATTAGTTCACTGTTGGTGCCTCTTCTTAGGCCACATCTTCACTGACCTCGTGACACAGTTTGAAGACATCTTGAGAATGTACACTAAAAGCTTTTAAAATGTGAGATTATCTACATAAAATAGAGGCCAATAATGTACATCAGTGCATCTGAGTGTAAACCACATTTAATGGTGAAGCTGATTAAGGAATGAGCACTCCAGTGATCCATACATGCAATTGCAGTGAGGGCAGAAGGGGAAAACCTGCAAAGCCATGGATACTGTAGAACTGGGTCAAAGCCAACCTTTATGGTGTGTATAAGCACCAACCAGTTCTAGGGTTTCCCATCAAAACAGGTCCACTATGAAATCCATCAAAGAAGGTCCACACCAGACTAAGAGATCAATGTAGATATTAGGCCTGGGTAACAACGCAAAAATTTGTTTCTAAAATCGATTTGTATTTGGGGGTTTTTTGCTTTTCGATATTTAAAATAATTACAAAACTTTCCTTTAAAAAAGTTCAGTATTTACGAAATTTCGTTAATATTAACGAATCGATTCGTTAAGATGGCGGGCCCCCCGCGCATGCGCAAATCACCTCTAAAACTTCGTTATGAAGACGGGGGTCGATTCGTTAAGGTGGCAACGAATCGATTCGTTAAAAAAGAAATATTTTTCAGAAATATTTAAAAATGGAAAATTAACAATGCTTGCCCTGTTGTGGAGCGAACACAGCCACAGGACAGGGACAAACTCACACACACAGGCACACAAGGGTCTTTTCTTTTTTTACAATATTTTTTGAATTTTTTTAAGAATAAAAGAAAGATATTTTTCAGAAATATTTAAACATGGAAAATTAACAATGCTTGCCCTGTTGTGGAGCGAACACAGCCACAGGACAGGGACAAACTCACACACACAGGCACACAAGGGTCTTTTCTTTTTTTTAGAATATTTTTTGAATTTTTTTAAGAATAAAAGAAAGATATTTTTCAGAAATATTTAAACATGGAAAATTAACAATGCTTGCCCTGTTGTGGAGCGAACACAGCCACAGGACAGGGACAAACTCACACACACAGGCACACAAGGGTCTTTTCTTTTTTTAGAATATTTTTTGAATTTTTTTAAGAATAAAAGAAAGATTTTTTCAGAAATATTTAAAAATGCTTGCCCTGTTGTGGAGCGAACGGCAAAGCCTCCCCGCTGCTCCCAGCCCAGGGAATGAATGAATGCAAGCAATGAATGAATGCAAGCCAAGCCTCCCTCCCGAACCTCCCGTCTCCTCACCTTCCCCAGCAATGAGCAATGCGGCCACGCGGAGCTGCTTTTAAAGGGCAGCCCGCCCAATCACAATCAGCCACGGTGCTTGGGAGCGCAGGATTGGCTCCCAGCGCACGCAGCATCCTCCATCCCTAAAACGTCATTTCCGAAACGGGCGGAAGCCCGTAAAAAAGATG
Source organism: Anolis sagrei (assembly GCF_037176765.1). Taxonomy (NCBI): domain Eukaryota; kingdom Metazoa; phylum Chordata; class Lepidosauria; order Squamata; family Anolidae; genus Anolis; species Anolis sagrei. The sequence goes on from NC_090021.1 coordinate 64,771,298, forward strand.
GAGGATGCCGTTTCGATATTTAAAAACACTTCCGGGTTTGAAAATATGTTTTGTAATCGTTTTGTAATTGCTAAAAATAACGAATATTTAACGAATTACAAAATTAACGAACGAAACTGCCCAGGCCTAGTAGATATGTCCTCAGAGTTTCAGACAGGACTCTTACTCAGCCCTACCGGGGGATGTTGATTTTTTTTTCTGCTGGTCTCCCATTCATGGCCAGTTTTGGCCCTACTTTCTTTAGCTTCCAAAATTGGATATGACTGTGTGTGTACAGTTTAACAGTGAACTAGACCCTGTGCTCAAAGCTGATGGGAGAGAGGGACAGAAATATCACACAGTGTTGTCCATATCTTTCAGCCTCAAGCTTTGACTGTTACCTTTATCTGTCACGAGTCTAAAAGCACAAGGATTGCTTGGTGCCATTGTTGGTCTCTCTTGTCTGGATTTTAAATTTTATACCCTTTATAGCACAGTGCGGTCCATTCTGCCAAGTCAGTAAATAACGTCATGAAGGGCTCTTTGTAAGCACAGCTGACAAGCTGGGCTAGCACCATCTCTGTTGATGAAAAATAAAGTGTTTGCAAATTGAGCTAGGTTTATGGAAAGTCCTTGATGGTGAAGGAAAAAGAAGAAAGCTAAGAAATATCAGCATCATTTAGGCATGATGTCTATGCACTACCTCCAGGATTAAAGGTAGCATGCCTTTCAAGGCTATTTTTTGGGAAACAGGAGTGGGAAGAATGTATTATGATCATTCAGTGTGATTGATTGACTGATTATCGGAACACGGAATAATGGATAACGAGTTTGGATTCTGATTTCATTGATTAGACCTGATGGATTTGTCATATTGATATATTGATGTATTGATGCTGATGTTTAATGACTTGTGATGCTATTGCTTTTAAATGCCTAATTATTTTGTATTGTGTATATCTAAACTGTTGTAAACTGCTCTGAGTCGCCTAAGGGCTGAGAAGAGCAGTATATAAATAAAGTAAATAAATAAATAATAAATAAATAAATTCATGCCCTGCTTGTGGGCTTTTCATAGGCATTAAGCTGACTAACATAGGAGATGAATACTGGACCACATAAGCTTTTGCTTTGACTTAGCAGCATTTTTTATTAATCAATCTGAAGCCAATTGTCCATCTTGGTACCACCATTTGGGATGGTGGCTATGCTGATCTAGCTACTGGGAAGGTGTCCCACATCAGATAGGCTTTTTGTTGAGGAGCCAGACCATTAAATGTCCCAGATAGGGTTCTGATTTTACATAAAACAGCAAATTAAGCTCAAGTTCAAATCAAAAGCCAACATGAGGGAAGAAAAACATTTAATTCCTTTCCTTTCACTCAATTTTTCTCATGGAAAATCACATGGGATTATCTGAATTGATCCTTTAAATGAGTCAAATGGCCACTTGAGAGCTGCCAGTGTGGTCTTCTTTGCATCACCTCTTGGACCTTCGACTAAGCCTCCTTCAACCTTTCAATTTGTGACCTCTTTTATCCTGAGAAATGTTTATGTGACCCCAAATGTATAGGTATATAAAATAAGTACAAAAATAAAACATGTACTTATAACAAATCACCCTCAGTAAGGCTTGCTGAAAAGTACAACAGGAGCATCTTCCATAAAGTCTGCTGTAAATACTGTGCAACAGATTCCTGTCATTGTCTAAAACAGCCACTAGGTGGCAATCAGAAACCCTTTTACTGTTATCAAACTTTGACTCCATTTGGGGTCAGTTTAAGAAGCAGTGCCCTAAACAATCTCTGTGTTGCATGTTTAAGAGCTCAGTTATGGCTCCTCTGTGAATGCACTGCGTTCTAGGAAACAAGTCATGGGTCTACCATCCTTGTCTGTCCTCTATAGGCACATTCAGCATGACCAATGGTCAGAGATTATGGAAGTTGTAATCCAGTTGACTCAAGAGGGACAGAGGTCACATTCCTGTTTTGCTTTTCATCTTCAGCTCCACTGTCTGAACTTTTCTTCAAGAGAATGGCATTTTTATTTCCTTGTCACCATTGCTGTTGTTACGTGCCTTCGAATCTTCTGGTTTATGGCCACCCTATCCCTGCATTTTCCTGGCAAGATTTTCCTCCCACTTCCTCTGAGGTTCAACATGTCTTGCCCAAGGTCCCCCAGTGAGTTTCCGTTCCATGACTGAGGATGGGGGACATGAGAGAAGCCTCCTTACAGGATCATAACACATCCAGGCATCCACTTTGTAGTTGGCTGATTCTCTCACACCAGAAGCAACTTGCAGCATGCAACCAACCAATCAAACAAACCAACAGACCTTTCCAGACCCAACTATGACAAATAATCTCAATCAACATTGAAGGCATGCCAGCTGCCAAAAACAGTTGTTTTATGAACTGTGCCAAGATAAGAAATGTGACGTGCTGTGTGTCCAAGAAACACACAGGGATAAACAACAGAAATGACCAGAAGTTCCAGGAATGATCTTAGTGGCGGAAAGACCACATATGAATATGTAAAACCAGGCCTCCAAGTCAGTAGTGCCCATAACACTGAAGCAAAACAATGTAGAGGTTGTAACAGTAGAGTGTAGAACTTTGATAGGTGAATTTAACAACCATAGCCACATAAGGGGCTATGCTCAGGAGAATAAAAATGGAAAGGCTGTCCTCTTCTGGGCTGATAAATAAACTATCAGATATTTATTTATTTATTTACAGTATTTGTATACTGCCTTTCTCAGCCCACAGGCTGCACCACCAGGAGCCCCTGGTGGCACAGTGGGTTAAAGCACTGTGCCGGCAGGACTGAAGACCGACAGGTCGCAGGTTCGAATCCGGGGAGAGGCGGATGAGCTCCCTCTATTAGCTCCAGCTCCTCATGCGACATGAGAGAAGCCTCCCACAAGGATGATAAAACATCAAAAATCATCCAGGCGTCCCCTGGGCAACGTCCTTGCAGACGGCCAATTCTCTCACAACAGGAGAGGTTGCTCCTGACACGACAAAAAAAAAACAAAAAAAAAAAACCACAGGCGACTCAACACAGTTTACAGGGCAATATTCAATACCCACAATACCATAAATACAATTAAAAACATTAACATATAATAAAAACCATAACAACATTAATAAAAGCATTAGTGTCTCCTTGTTGAAAACATTGTCCAGTCCTATCGTCAAGTCATTCCATATTCCTTTGTCAGTTACTCTGTGTTTGCAAATGCTTGCTCAAAAAGCCACGTCTTGACTTTTTCCCCGAAATGTTAAAAAGGAGGGGGCTGATCTGATATCCCTAGGGAGGGCGTTCCATAGCCGAGGGGACACCGGTGAGAAGGTCCTGTCTCTCAACCTCGCTAGATGTACTTGTGTCGAAGGCGGGACCGAGAGCAGGGCCTCCCCAGATGATCTTAAGGTTCTAGATGGTTCATAAGGGGAGATGTGTTTGGACAAGTAAGTTGGGCCAGAACCATTTAGAGCTTTATAGGCCAAATCCAGCACTTTGAATTGTGCCCGATAGCAAACTGGCAGCCAGTGGAGCTGGCGCAGCAAGCTAGTTGCATGCTCCCTGAGTGCAGCTCCTGTTAGCTCCCACCAACCTACAATAGTGGGAGATGGCACCAAGGATATAACCCAGATCTCCTATTTGTGAGTGACAGTACTGTGCAGCAATGCACTAAAATATTGGGACTAGCAATACCAAACACACAGCATTGGCCACAGTATGTCTATTGTTCCCAACTATAAGGCCTCAGAAAGTTTGATTTAAGTGATTGGTCTAAATTCTCATATATGTTAGATAACAAGATTATATACATTGAGTGGGGATCAGTGTTGGATTTACCATTGTGTTTAAGCACAGGGCCCTATCTTCCTGCTGATTTTTTTAAAACAAAGGATTTTCTTTATGTGGTGCAATTCTAAAAATGAAGGCATTTAGTTTGGGAGTGATTCCAGACATAATGATAGAGTTGATTGTCTATGGGAGTGTGCCACAAAAAGGTCAATGTAGGCCAGGCATAGGCCAACTTGGGCCCTCCAGAGATTTTGGACTTCAACTCCCACCATTCCTAACACCCTCAGACCCCTTCCCTCAGCTTAAGCGGCTTGGGTGGGGGGGAGGAAGGGACCTGAGGCTGTGGGAGTTGAAGTCCAAAACACCTGGAAGGCCCAAGTTGGCCCATGCCTGGTGTAGGCCTATGAAAGGGGGGGGGACTGGCCCAAACCAGGGGACTCATAAATTAACTAGCACAGGGCCTCTGTCCTTTGACCTAATCCACTGGTGAAGATTCAAACCCTGGTTTTTAAGTCCAACACTCCAACCACACCACCAGGCCGACCCTTCCCGCCTAAAACCTTAGTGGTGATACTGTTCAACGCTTTGTTGTTGTTCATTCCTTCAGTCGTCTCCGACTCTTCCTGACCTCATGGACCAGTCCACGCCAGAGCTCCCTGTCGGCCGTCACCACCCCCAGCTCCTTCAAGGTCAGTCCAGTCACTTCAAGGATGCCATCCATCCATCTTGCCCTTGGTCGGCCCCTCTTCCTTTTACCTTCCACTTTCCCAAGCATAATTGTCTTCTCTAGGCTTTGCTGTCTCCTCATGATGTGGCCAAGGTACTTCAACTTTGTCTCTAGTATCCTTCTCTCCAATGAGCAGTCGGGCTTTATTTCCTGGAGGATGGACTGGTTGGATCTTCTTGGAGTCCAAGGCACTCTCAGAACTAGTAACTCCGAATTTTGCGAAACACTCGAAGTTTCAATCCTTTCCCCATCCTATCCCACTCCCCCCCCCCCCCTTTCTCTTCTCTTCTGCACTCCCGTTGGCTCCCTCAAGTGGCTGTCTTGAGCAGAAATGGTCACAGAGCGGTCGGGCCGCGTGGGTCTCGGCGAAACGCGTGGGCGCACTCCACCTGACCGCCTTCCCTCCGGCCCCAGTGGCCTGCCACGAGGGGGAGAGGGCCTTACCACAGCTATTATTTCGGGACGGGTCTGCGCGCGGGGTGGAGGCAACGGTGGTGCAATGGGAGCGCCGGGCCGAGCTGATGCGGACGAGCTCGCGCCTATCCTGGCGCAGCCCGCTTGCTGTTGGCAGGCAGTTTCTTGGGGTTCTTGAGCATCTTCTCGCCCATAGGAGCGGCGGCGTGGGAGAGAAGGCGGGCTTCTCTTTCCAAAGCCCCAAACACCCAGCTGCTCGCTCTCCCTAAACTTGGCTGGGGACTACAGGGCCCTGAGTCTCTATACTGGTAGGAGGGCGGGCTAGAAATAAAATGAATTTTAACAAAATCAGCTTTGCAAAGCCTGCGAGGATGTGCCCCTGGCATAATAGTGCGTGTGCCTTCCAAATCCCCCCTCATAGGGTTTATCTTCGGCAAGGAACCCTCAGGGCGCCTCGAAACTGTACAATTACCGCAGTTTGACACCACTTTCATAATGGCCACAGCTCAATGCTGTGGGGTCCCGGGAGCTGTAGTTTTGCAAGGTCTTCGGCCTTCTCTGACAAAGAGTGCTGGCCCTCCACCAAACTGCAACTCCCAGTGAGCCGTGGGATTGCAACTATGGCTAAACTGAATTTATTCTGCTATGAAGATGCTTTGGTTGGTCCCTCAACCAACTGACTAGGGCTGAGCGTGCTTGAAACATCCGCTCTTTTCTAGTTCTCACGCACTCATCCCACGATGCGGAGAAAAAACAGCGTCCGCACGGGCACTCACAAGCCTCCTTCCCTCCCTTTCTGGCGCAGCAGGATGCATCTACACTGTAGAATAAATGCAGTTTGAAACCACTTTAACTGCTACGCCTCAGTGCTATGGAATCCAGGAATTGTACACCTTCTACAGCAGGCATGAGCAAACTTGGGCCCTCCGGGTGTTTTGGACTTCAACTCCCACAATTCCTAACAGGAATTTGCCCAGTCCTGCTCTACATGTATCAGGGCAGCCCTGGGGACGCTAGGCGGGACTGGACTCTCTCCTCATTGTCTTGAGTCCATTTCCTGCCTTTTGAGAGAGGAGAGGAGAGGAGAGGGGAGAGAGGGGAAAGGGGAGAGGGGGTAGCACCGTCCCCCGCCACCTCTTAGCTTTTTGCTCTCTCCCCAAAAGAAAACATCCTCTGAGGCTGAGGCACCCTTTCTTCTTTTTAACATTCACGCCGGGGGGGATCACGGGTGGAGCGCCCCGAGAGGAAAGGGGCACCTGGACATATGGGGCGAAGGAGGGGACATTTCCTTTCGGGGTCAACTTTGTAAATCTTCCCCACAGGAGGGATTCACGTTCGGGCTCTGGACACGGAGCGTAGCCAGGTTCTGACCCTCGGGGGCCACCTATCCATACTGTAGAATGGGTGCAGTTTGACACCACGTTCAGTGCCATGACTCAATACTCGGGGATTGTGGGAGTTGTAGTTTTGCAAGGCCCTCAGCCTTGCCTACAGACCCCATGATACCATAGCATCGAGCCAGGTTAGTTCAAGCTGCAGCCATCCTAGTTTAGAGGCATCCCTCGTTTTTTGCAGGGTCTTTAGCAGGTCTGGGCAAACTTGGGCCCGCCAGGGGTTTTGGACTCCAACTCCCACCATTCTCAACAGTCTCGGGCCCTTTCCTTTTTCCCCTCAGCCACTTAAGCCTTTTGGACTTCAACTCCCACCATTCCTCACAGCCTCAGGCCCCTTCCTTTTCCCCTTCAGCCGGTTAAGCCGTTTGGACTTCACCTCCTACCATTCCTAACAGCCTCGGGCCAAAAGGAAGGGGCCTGTGAAGAATGCTGGGAGTTGGAGGGCCCAAGTTTGCTCAGGCCTGGTCTTTACCCTCCTCTGCTAAGAGTGCTGGTGCCTCACCCAACTACAACCTCCTTGACTATCCACCTTGAGCTAGGGCAGTGAAAGGGGTGTCAAAAGTGCACCAGTCCTGCAGTGGAGACGCACCTTGAGCCCAGAGGCTTCTGAGGCCGCAGCGCTGCCAAGCGGCCAGGCTTTCCTTCCTCCTCCTCCTCCTCCCCTCTCCCTTTCCTCCTTCCTCTCTTTCCCAAAGTGTGCTGCTTCTACTTCTCCTCCTCCTCCTCCTGCGTGTGTTTCGGGCAGAGTCTGCTCTGCTGCCTTTGCGTTGCCAGCCAAATCCTCTCGGCTCCCCGCCGCTCGCGGAAAGGTCCAGGGCTGCTGCTTACGTCTGAGCGCCCCTTATCATTTCCATGAATGCCAATTGCAGCCTTGGCGCTGTTATAGCAATGAAGCTACGCGCGTCATTGCCTCCTGTTGGACGTGAGACGCGGCCAATCCCTCCCAGCCTCCCCCCCCCCCTTCTTCCCCCCTTCTCCTTTCGCTTCGGGAAAAGAAAAGAAGAGGAGAAAAAAGAGCGAGAGAGAAAGAGAACTCCTCAACTTCCAGCCAGGCAGCCTCTCTTCTTCCAGACCTGGCCCTCAGCTGCTGGATCGACCTTCCCCAAGCAAAGTAAAGGAAGGGCCCGAAGGTGGGATGCATCCCCGGCCATGGAGGTGGTGGGCGCCGCTTTCCAGCCCAGAAAGGAGCAAAAGGACACGCAAGGACTCAATCGGGGCGACCTATTTGCCCCAGTTTTGCAGTGTGGAGCAAAAAGAAAGGAAGGTGCTCCCTCCCGGCTGCTGCTTCTCTTCTCTTCTCCACTTTCGGGGCGCTTCCCTTGATGCTCCCTTCTCTTTCTCCGCTTCCCCCCTCTTTAGGGGCTCCCCTTCTCCCGCAAAGTCGCCTCGGAGGGCCGCCAAACAGAGGAGAGCACGTTCCGGGCGTAGTCTCTTTGTAGAAGGGGTAAGTTGCGAAGAGAAGTGTGTGTGAGGGGAGTGCTGTCTGTGAGAGAAGAGCTCTAGGTGGCAAAGGAGGGACAAGTGGGAGGCAGGCAGGGCCAAAGATGGGGAGAGGGGCGTATGTTGGGCATATTTCCTCGAGCCTGGAGTTGGAAAGGGCTACAGATATTGGGGGAGAGATTGGCCGCTTTGGGCTCCCAGTTCGAGAGCTCCTTCCAGACGAGGAGACTCGGAGGGCAAGTTGTAGGCCCGCGGGCGGGAAGTTTTGTCAGGAGGCAGAAGCGCGCTCTTCCCTGGACAGGAGGCTTTTCCTCCTGCCCAGCCGTTCGCCCACTTTGGCGGCAATCAAGCTGTCATTGCCTCGCGCCCTTGCCTTGCCTTGGCTCGCCTCGCGCGGACCGGGCTTCCCGCGCTCCGTCCCGGCCCCATTGACGCCCAAGCGTCGCCTCTCCCGCCCCCTCTTCCGCCGCGCGCCCGGCCCGGCTTCCCGGCTTTCCCGCCTTCCCACGCGCCTGGGCTGCCTCTCCTCCTCCCCTCTCCTCTTGTCCCCCTCCCTTGGGGGAAGACCCTCCCCGCGTGAGTGAGTTTGAATCTTACTAGAGATGACACCGCCAACCCCCCTTCCCCTCAGAAACTGCCCCCCCCCACCCGTGGGAAAGAGAAAGCCCCTCTCCAGGTGTTTCTCTGTCACCCAGCATCTCCTTCATCATCATCTTCACCATCATCTTCTCAGCATCCGTTCCCCTCAGAGGCTGAAAAAGTCCCTCAGGTGTCGCCCTCTTTCCGCTGCCCCCACTCGTGGGAAAAAGAAAGCCCCCTCCAGTTGTGTTTCCGTGCCAGTGAAGTCGACCCCCCCCCCCCGCGCCAGCATCATCATCATTTTCTTCTTGGCGTCTGTTCCCCTTCAGAGGCTGAAAAAGTCCCTCAGGAGTCGCCCTCTTTCTGCTGCCCCCACCCGTGGGAAAAAGAAAGCCCCCTGCCAGTCAAGTCGGGCCCCCCCTCGCCGCGCGCACCAGGATCATCACCTTCTTCTTGGCACCTGTTCCCCATCAGAGGCTGAAAAAGACCCTTAGGTTTCGCCCTCTCTCTGCTGCCCCCACCCGTGAGAAAGAGAAAGCCCCCTTCAGGTGTGTTCCCCTGTCACTCAAGTCGACCCACCCCCGCGCGCGCCAGCACCATCATCGTCTTCTTGGCATCTGTTCCCCATCAGAGGCTGAAAAAGTCCCTCAGGTGTCGCCCTCTCCCTGCTGCCCCCGCTCTGGGAAAGACCCCCCCCCCCTCGTCCATGTGTGTTTTAATATAAGTAGTATAGACAGGCGCCCTTCTTCGTATCCGTCTCCTCAGAAAGTGAAAAAATCCCTCAGGTTTCGCCTTCTTTCCACTCCCCCGCCCTTGGGAAACAGACCCCCCCCCCTCCTGTGTGTTTGAATATCACTAAAGAGGACCCCGGCTTGGCATCCTTCTCAGCAGCTGCTCTTCAAGAGCGAAAAGGTCCCTCGGGTCTCGCCCTTCCCTCCCATGCTCCCCCCACCCCGCCCCTCCCGCGTCCTGAATCTGGCACCTCCACCTTCTCCTGGAGTGCGTCGCCTCGCGTGGCGTGGTGTGTGTGTGTGTGTTTGTGTGTGTGTGTGTGTGGGGGGGGGGGTGTTGGGGAGACAGAGCCGCGTAGGTGGGGGCATCTCCCATAACCAGGCAACCCTCTTGGAGCCGCCGGGCTGGCAGGGCGGCTGGGCTTGTGATTTGTAGGATCGCTCCGCGAAGTCCCTGCCTCCTCTTCCTCCTCCTCTTCCTCCTCCTCCTCCTCCTCGATCTCCAGCCACTCTAAAGTCTCGTCCCCTCTTTGGAAGCGGCGACTCCTTCCTTGCCGTCCGCCGTGCGGGGTGCGTGGCTCTCTCTTTCTCCCTCCCTCGTCTCTCCAGAGAGAGAGAGAAAGAGAGAGAGAGAGAGAGAAGGGGAAGCCAGGCAGGGGAGGACCAGCCAACCTCCCCCTCAACTCTCAGGCACCGTCCAGATGTCGAAGAAGCGCAAAACCCCCGAGGGGGGTGGTGGTGGAGGAGGAGGAGGTGCTGGAGGAGGAGGTGCTGGAGGATCTGGCCTCCCTGAGGAGGGACCCAGGACCCAACTGGGGGACAGCGAGGAGCCAGGTAGGGCCTGCTACGGTTGGCTGGTGGGGGAAGAGGAAAAGGACCCCATCTTTGGGATCTCTCTCGGGGCTGGTGAGGCCATCTCCCAATAGCTGAAGCAGCAGAGGGCCAGATGTTTCACCTAGGCCGGGTTACCTTCAGGCCGGCCAGGTTCTTCCTCTGTGAATCCTGTGTTTTGAAGCACTGTTGAACTTTGGGAGTGGGGGGGGGGGTGGAGGGGTTAAAACGTTGGAGGGGGGATAGATAAGCAAGGTGGTTGTGGACCAACTGACTGACCGGGAGCAGGGCTTGCAGTGTGGCCGATCCATGGTTCCCCCCACTTCTCGTCTGTCTATTTCAGTTGCATTTGGTGTGCCTTGCTCTCATCCTGTTTAGGCTATTGAGGAAATATTGGGCAGACCAAATCAGAGGTGGCGTGGGCATTTGATATTTGGTATTTGATGGTGTTCCCAGGTGGGGAGAAAGAATTTGTGGGTGCATCTGTCAACAAGAGAGCCCTGTGGTGTGGCCCATCTTGCCTTCCTTTGGCATATCTCCCCAGCAAGCCTCCCTGCCAGGTTCCAGACGCTGTATATATTCATGTCACTTAGGGAAAGTTGGGGGCTATGCTTTGCTGCATTTTCCCCCATGAATGCCATGTGAGAACCAGTGAGCACGAGTGAGTGCCTGGCCATATGCTTTAATACCCACACAGAAGTCAGGTTAGCGTGGGGGATATATACATGTGTGTGTTACAGAACTTGGCTCCTTCCTCTCTGGCTAGTATTAGGCAGTTTGGTGGCTTTTAAAAAATCAACTATACTTCCTCTGTTAGCTTCCTTTCAATGCTTCTTTTGCCTAACAGGGCCTAGGATGAACTTGAAGCCAAACTACAGTAATGCAGGGCTTTGTGGTAATAATGCAGAGAAAGGAAAAGAGGAGAAGAGAATGCAGAATAGTGGCCCAAGTCATAGGAGATGTATTACGAAGTCCAAACTGGAGATCATGTGCTATGATGTGTTGTGTCGCACCAGCTTTTCATGTATTTCCATCCATACCAGGATTGAAATAGTACGTCTTGCTTTAGCAGGTGTAAAACTTCTGAGCTTCAGAGCCGAGACAGAGAGAAAATGTATGTCATCCAATATGGAGTCGCTTGTCCATGTTCTTAAAATGTTGTGGGTTGAAGTGTTGCAGCTGCTACCCGAGATAATAAAATCTGATGTCCCCCACAAATGAGACCTTTGGGCATGGAGTGAGATGGGTTTTCTCTTGTTTTCTGTGTATTAGGTCCAATTTCTGGTGTGTTCTTTGCTAGCGCCTTTTCAACGATGCCATGATGGCGTCAACACCCTTTTGCTTCAGAGGAGCTTGTTGAGAATTTTCATGCCAGATATATTTTTGAAACCTTCTGCTTTAGTACATATCAAGAACAATCAAATCTTATCTTCTTACCTTTAATTGATCTGTGAAAATAAATTCAATTATATTGCAAGTAAAACCATATCTATATCTATATCTCCCCGCACATATGTGTTTTCATTCATTGGTTCCCAGAGAGAATTTTTAGAAGTTGTTGGGTTTGCCTGTTTGTTTGTTTTTTCTGATTTGCTTGGCAGTCTTTTTTTTTTTTTTTTTTGCTCGATATCAGTTGGAAAACCTGAATGAGACTGAATCATGGTCTATAAATGAAGTGTCATTTAGGTTACTAGCTGTGCATATGAAAGTTTAGAGAACATGATCGTACTGTAAGAAAAAAAATATTATGTATTTATTTATGAAAAGGTCTGGCTTATGCAGTGATGACTATTACCACGTTCTTTTAGGAACATCTTCCTCATTGTGGAGATACAATGAAATAAAAAAAGATGAAAGACCAAGACCAGTGCAGTTTTGGAAATGACAAATTAGAGAACAGTCATCTGTTCCTTTCTCACTTCTCTTCATTGTGGCCAGGCTATTTTATATGTGGTCCTCAAAAGCTCACTGGTCCTTCATCGCCAGAAGCTCCATTCAGTTCTGCCTTATGTGAGGCAATGCTGGAAATACGTGGCTCTCACTGCAGGCAAATACCTTTTTTGGTCTTTTTTATTGTTGACAGGAAAAAGAATTCTGCTTGCCAGTTGTGTGGAAATACAATTGTAGAAACCATTTGGAGTATACTACAATACCTGAGAGAATATTTGTATGTTTGTCTGATGTATTCTATTAGCATCTTTTATAAAACTACTGTGAATTATCCTGAAATTATTTGTAGTTTATGTTCTATAAAAATGACATGTTTTATTTTTTAAAAATAAATATTTTATGATATAAAAATACAAGTAAGTTTTCATTAAGCTCTATTGCTTCGTTTGGAATATGCAACTCAATAAAAAGCCAAATACACAAACTTTTAAACATATTCATCACTGGTTTTGTTTCATTTGGACAAGAGAATCCTTTGTTATAAACCTGATAGGATATCTAGAGACTGGAAAAAAATCAGCACAATTAGAAAAATATTCTTTTAAGGGAAAACAGGATGAGAACAGATCGTGTCAGCTGACTCACGTATTACTTTGACGCTTTTTCATTGCCCCGGCATGGCAGATTGATAAGATACTTGGCAAATATGCTTTATGACTGGACATTCTTTTTTTTTTTTCATTAAAATTTCTGACTGACACAGCCTAATTCATACAAAAATTTACAATGAGTTTTCATCTCTTTTTTCTATGATAAGAGAAAGGCCATGCAATTTTGACATCTTCAAACTTATTTTTTGGTGTACGCACCTAGAATTTGCGCACTTAGTCTCTTGAATGCTGACCGTGCATATGCAGAATCTCACTCAATGTTTTGAATTAGAGAATAAATTACTGGGGGAAATAGAGTATTATTTGCAATATACCCCCAAGCATTGTGACTTGGGATGGGACAAATTTGTATCCTGAACTAGGAATGACAAACATTGGCGACATCATTAGTTACATTGCTTGGATCTTATTTTTAGTTTAATTTATTTGTTTCAAATGTAATTCTACATATTGAGTACCTTATGTTCAGTTGTTGAACATTTTAAAAGATAATAAAATGAGTGATTCTCACATCTGAAAGTAACACCAGAAATCGTCACCTATAAGAATAGGAAAACATTACCTCACTTAAGGAAATGGTTTGCATGAATGTGCTCTCTATTGCAGTTTCACATACTTAGAGAACTGCAGAGAAAATGTGCTTATTTTATTTTTATTGTTTTATTTTGGAAAATTAAATCCTGCATTTCTACTGAGTGTTCAGGCTTTTCTCATTATACAGGGACACATACACACACATACACAAATATTGTCATGATGATGATGACAATGGTAGCAATGGTGATAATATTAACAACACTCAGAGAAAACTGTAGCCGTGCAAGACAACCAAACATCATGAGATCAAACATTTAATCCTCAATTAGGTAGTTAAGCAGAAGAGCTGTCCTATTGGGTGGAAAAAGTGCAAGAACATTTTCACGATGCAGTAGAAGGCAGACTGAATAGGACCTGGGAGTTCTGTAATGCAACCATACTGAAGATTTTAAAGGTATTGCAAGCATCTCTGTATCAGCCATAGTTGGGATGCAGAGATGGTCTTCTACATCGGGTCTCAGGAAATAGGATGACCCTGGACTCAAGCTTCATGTTTCCTTTCCTTGCCTTTCCTTCTATTTGTTTTGTTTTATTTAGAGATTTTAACATTATACTAAATATATAGTAAAGGTAAAGGTTTTCCCCTGACATTAAGTCCAGTCGTGTCCAACTCTGGGGGTGATGCTCATCTACATTTCTAAGCCAAAGAGCTGGTGTTGTCCATAGACACTTCCAAGATCATGTGGCCAGCATGACTGTATGGAGTGTTGTTACCTTCCCACCAGAGTGGTACCTATTGATCTACTCAACTTTGCATGTTTTCGAACTGCTAGGTTGGCAGAAGCTGGGGCTAACAGCGGGAGCTCACGCTGTTCCCTGGATTCAAACCTGTGACCTTTTGGTCAGCAAGTTCAGCAGCTCAGCGCTTTAACCCACTGTGACACCGGGGGCTCCTTACTAAATACATATAGAAAAGGAAAGAGAAAAGAAAATAAAGGAAAAAATACAGCTTCCAATATCTTTTCAGAAGCTATACATACTATATAATAATTACTCATATTACTCTCTAGCACCCTCCCCCCCTCATATTCTAGTCCTTCTAAACTTCAATAGTGAAAGTTACCAAATCTTTCTTTCCTTCTTCCTTTCTTTCTGCCTTTAAAAAGCCCATAAGGCGTTCATCTTATTACATTATATGTGCATCATATTTTTACCTAATACTGGTTCTGAGGCAGATCATAACATGATATAAAGGAAAACAGTTACTATTCAAACCATGGTCAGTTAAAATGCAATTAACTACATTATTATATTAAAACAACAACCAAGTTTTAAAAGTTTTAAAACAATTTAAGAGCACTGGAGAGGAGAGAGAGTTAACAGCATGCATAGAAATATCCCCCTTGTTTCTAGTCAGCCAATTCACAAAAGCCTTCTTGAATAAAAATGTCTTCACCTCTGTTTTCCTCCCTTCAAAATGGCAGTAAATATAATATGTCTAAATAAATAAATGATACAACATAAACAACATACAAAATAAAAACAGCTTTTGAAAAGAACTAAAATTGAAGGAATCCTTTAAACTGATTAAAAACACAGCCATGAAACTCACCACTAAGAAAAGAATAGCACCGTTTTCCAGAAGCTGGACAGTTGTGTGCTAAAGGGGAAAGTTGGCTTGTCTGCCACCAGAAGGGCATGAGATGGCTTAGCCTTTTTTGTAAGGGAATTCAGTGGTCTGGAATCAGCCCTTGAGAAGTCTCTGTCTTACATTTACCCCAAATATGCCTCTAAAAGCAGCGAGGAGGACATCCTTTGATGTTCCTAAAGCTCAAACATGCTCATATGGGACATAATAGGCCTTCATGCAGCCATAACCCAAGTTGTTTAAAGTTCAGAAATGATCACCAGCATATTTACATTATGCCTGGATTGAATGGGAAAGCAGTGCAGCTGTTATAAAATGGTGCCACATGTTATCACATCTGAGTATGTTCTAGCACTCTTGTCATCACACATGAAGCTTGTGGTGAATTTTCAAAAGTGGTTTTTCAAGATGAAGTAGTTATTGCTGTTGTGGTTGTTGTTGTGTGTCATAAAGTCATTTCCAACTTATGGTGACCCTGAAATGACTATATCTGCTCCTTTTTATAATCTATGTGTATTTGCCCATAGAGATGTATTCGTGGAGAGTAAAAGCTTATCATATGTATAGGAGAGTTGTTGTGTGTTTTCAGTCAGTTACAACTGATGGCAATCTTGCCCTAAGGCAAATCTATCATTGGTTGGTTTTTTTTAGGCTGAGAGTGTGCAAGTCAACTAAGGTAACTCAATGGGATCTTATGGCTAAGCAGAGAATCAAACCCTGTCTCTAGAGTCATAGCCCAACAC